>NW_024543065.1:54430000-54897500 GCF_018167655.1 Microtus oregoni | reverse complement strand
CACAGCAATCCCCTGGAGAAAACAGAATAAAGTGACTACAACCAACAGCGCAGTCCTGCAACTGAGGCTCAGAGGTCATTGTGGAAGAGAAGGGGAAACAGGAGAGGACTTCCAGCTGCTCTGCGTTGCTATTTGACAACCCGGAGGGAGGCACCCAACCTGTCAAATGAGGCAGCTGGGAAAGGAACACAACCCCCAGCTGAATGGGATTGATAGACAGAGCTGCCATGGTGAACCACGTGGAACAGCTCATGGAAGCAGGCAATGATGTATGTGGGTGGGTGTATGGTCAAAGTGACAGTAGCAACAGGAAGGAAGGGGTGGAGAACCCACCCCATAGCAGCTTCTGGGGAAGGTGAGCCAGAACTGATAGGAGTGCTTTGGACAGCGAAAAGGTGGGTAGGCACTGACCTGATTATGAACTAGTTTCCCTCCCTCTCCCACTAGATTTTTGTCAACTCTTCTCTGATTGGCTCCATTTTTCACCTTATTTACATACACACACACACACACACACACACACATTCAGCCAAATGAGACCCAGATGGTTCTATAAATTTGAGTTAGATGACCTCTGGAGGGGTAAAGTCACTGAACAGTCAGAGAAGGAGGATTCCTCACTCTGCAACCTAGCCAGAGCCTGGCTTTTGGGCAGGTTCCTGGCTCCTGGCTGAGGGCTGAGCTTCCAGATGCTCTATTAAGAAGAAACAGTGTGATGAAGACTCACAGAGACAGACAAGTCAGAGGATTGCTGCTCTGAAGCTTCTGTCTAAGCAGAGAGCCTGCTCGGGATCCCACGACTTCAGCCTGTGGGACTCGAACTGTGGACATGGGCTTGGAGCACATTCCTGCCTCTGGCTCTGAGATTCTATCCCTTGGCTGAAGATGAGAATTCATTCCCGAGGCTGGCTCTAGTCCTTGAGACCTGCCCAGGGACAGAAGACCAGGAGTGCAGAGATATGATGCTCACAGTGTCTCATGGTGTGTGTCCTGCCACCATGGGGTCTCGATGTTTACTTTCTCCTTTAAATGCTTGTTCCCAATATGTAAATAAAGTTCCCTTGTAGTCCAGTCATTGTCTGCTCACTCAATCCTTAGGAAGAGAATTGACCACCTCACGGCCCACAAAAGACATCCTCACACTTTAAACAAAGAGTTTGGAAGGCAGAGCTTTATCAAAGGACATAGGTTGGAAGCCTGCTCTAAGCAATTCTATCATCACCAAACTCGGTGCCATTGGGTGATGCAGGAAAGGTGGTAGAAACATGAGCTGGACTTTGTTTCTGAGATGAGAGGTCTCATTTATACCATGCTGGCCTCGAATTTGCTTTGTAGCTAAAAATGGTCATGAACCGATCCCCAACTGATCCTCCTGCCTCCACCTGCTGGAATGACAGGTGGACACCAGCACCAAGTCTATGATGAGCTCCGTGTTGAACCTGGGCTTCACACTTGCTGAGCAAGCACTCTACCAACGGAGCTACAGCCCCTTCCTTAAACCTCTTTTTAAAATAATCAGTAAGTTGACAAATGTACATGGGAGCAAACATTCCAAATTACAAAACACATCTCAAATTACAGCAAACTCCACTTCCCAAATGCTAAAATTGAAGGTCATTTAAGGGGCTATGCCTTTTTCCCCCAACCTATAAGGTTCCATTTACCATTTTTTTCACGGTTCATGTCACTAGTGTCAAGAATAGGCTACATCTTCTTGAGTTGGCCCAATGGGTCCCATAGACTGTCCCGCCCCCAAACATCAGAGTCTATTTCCAATGCTGTTGGTTGCCTTTCACAACTTGATGGTAACCCCGTATTGCTGAGGACACCACATTCTCATGGTGCAGAAGAACATGGAGCAATGTAGCTGGTACTCATCTGGAAGCCTCACCCTGACTTACTAGTGTTCACAGTGCTAGAAGGTGCTATGCATGCTACCGGAGGAGAAGAGCAACCATCAGTGTCATCCAGCTATGAGCCCTGAGAGTTACAGTAATGACCGCCTGCAAGATAAGCCCACTGGCACAATAGTGGCACAAATGTCGGGGGGTAACCAAGCACATTTTTTAAAAATTGCACTTAAGAACCACTCTGCACACATGCATGTGTGTGTGTGTGTGTGTGTGTGTGTGTGTGTGTGTGTGTGTGTGTTATCTTTCTCCTTTACCTCTATTCTGGAACAACCATAGACACAGATGAGAGAAACAGAGAAGGTCCGACTGTGACTTGAGATGCAGAGGAGGATTAGGACAGGTAGAGAAGACAGTAAAGCAGGGATCTGATAACACAGGAACACAGCTGTTAGGAGACATGTCTCCATGGACTCCTGCATCTCTCTGACTGAGGTAGTCACACTCTCTCCCTGTATTGTTCTGCCTTAATCCTTCTCTGTCTGAATGCCTTTTTCTGCCCCTTGGGATTTGATGTTCCCTGTTGTCCTTTTCTCTCCATCCTCCTCCCCCAACTCCTAATCCCCCACCCCTGCTTCTTCTCTTTTCTGCATCTCTATTCTTCCTTCATCCTCTGACCTCAAGGAAGTGGGATGTTTTAGTATTATTGGTGTCTGGCAGTAAAGGTCTGTCTCCTTTATCATGGTAAGCCTCCATCCTGTGCATCTCAGCGGGACTCAGGCCCTAACTCCCCATTGTGGGGCAAATGCGTTCACATTGCTGTCTCTTTCTCTGTTAAAATGACCAACCAACCGCTTACAGAGGTAAACTGGTAGTCCTGATTTGGGAGAAGGAGACCAGAGAGAAATGCTGTTTCTGAGTCTAAAAGTCAAGGCTTCCAGAAACTGGCACATACAAACTCCTCTGACCCCATGGGGGTGGACCAGCGGAACACGGGACCTTTGCACACTCATGAGCTTGGCAAGACATCACCATGGACTTTATGAACCCACGACCTTATTCTTACTGGGCAGCTTAGGTCCCCATTCCACACCCAGAGAGCATAGAGCATAGAGCATTCTTTGTACAGAATGATCTGCTTAGTCATCCACTGACAGAATAGTGCTGCTGCCCCGACTGGACTTGAAAGGATTTTAAAAAGAAAAAAGAGGACACAGATTTGGGAGGTTAGAGAAGGAGTGTGGTTCTAGGAGGAGCTGGCTGGAGGGTGTGCATGTGATTAAATTACAGGATATGAAACCCTCAAAGAACTAATTTTTCAAGTGAGGGAAATACCTAAGATTCTGCTGTCCTCTGACATTTCTCAGTGGACACAGTAAAGCACAGAGTGGCTGACACCCTGCTCTGGGCCACTGTAGTCCAGAAGTAAAGTCGGGTGTCAGCCCTGATCAGTCTGGCTCAGAGCCTGCTAATGGAGAATGTGAGGCAGACAGACAGACAGACGAAGGACAGTGAGAGGTGAGGAGAGAGGGCTCTAGGATTCCGTGGGTGGATAAGCAACAAAGAGACAGGGATGGCGACAATACACTGATCTCTTGAGCTAGGGACGAGGCTTAGTTGAGAGAGCGACTACCTAGCACACACTAAGTCCTGAGTTTGATCACCAGCAAGGCATAGCCCAGGCATGGTGGCTACATAGTAAGTGCTGGGCAGCCTGGGCTAATGAGACCCTATCTCCAAAAAGAAAAGTAATAAACTTCTTAACCTGCAGAGTGAATGCTGCTCATGGGAATTGGAAATGACTCACTGAGATGAGGGAGCAGCCAACAACAGCTCCCCAGAGTCAGCATCTCAGCTTTTCTTCCACTGATGTGTTGTTCATCCCCACCTCCCCTGTACCTGTCCCAAGGGGGCCGCTCTAGGAAGTGCTTGTAAGTTGTAGAAAAACACCGTTTTTTAAGTCTGACAAACTAGAGTCCATATCACAGTGTGGTTGTTTGTTTTGTTTTGCTGAAGAGACCTGGATAAGTGTCTACTTAGCTCTGAGTCTTAAATTTTTTCATCTGGAAAATTGAAGGATGCTAATGGTACAGGTGCATCAAGGGATGGAAACGAGTGCTGGGAAGCTCACCACCTGGCATTTTTGTAGGTGCTCAGTAAGCGCCTGGTGCCATGGAGAGAAACACAGAGACATGGCAAGCTAAAGACAGCCTGAGAGAGAGCTGGGGACAGGTGAGGGAGCTGAGGAAAAGGTAAGGATGTTTTGTTGGCATGTGTGTCTACACCACCTCTCTCTCTCTCTCTCTCTCTCTCTCTCTCTCTCTCTCTGTGTGTGTGTGTTTGTGTGTGTGTGTGTGTGTGTGTGGTGCCCACAGACACCCAAAGAGGGAAACTTAGCACCTAGAACTGGAGTCACAGATGGTTGTGAGCCACCAAGTGAGCGCTGGGAATCAAAACAGGGTCCTCTGCAAGAGTAACCAGGGTCCCAGGCGGTGGTGTCCCAAGCCTTTAATCCCAGCACATGGGAGGCAGAGGCAGGTGAATCTCAGTGAGTTCCAAGCCAGTTTGTGTACAGGACAGTCAGGAATACTACACAGAGAAATCCTGTCTCGGGGGAGCGGGGTGGGGGGAGAGTAGCCAAGGCTTTTAACTGCTGAGCTATCTCTCCACTCCTTGACTTTGGAGTTTTTAACTGATCATGTACTATACCAGTGATATGCAGTGCTCTCTCTCAACCCTGGGTGAGCCGGCCACAGTTCCCATCAACTACACAATCCCAATGCAGCATCCGTGTGTCTGGTCATGGGGTTCGTCTTTCACCTCCAATGAGGTTATGGAACATTGGTTGCCCCATTCTAAGACAAGACACATCTGCAATTCATTGGCTGAGCTGGATAGACATCGCTATACTCACCTTGCAAAGGGAGAAGCCTGCAGGAACCCTGCTGGGAGAGAGCAGACCTCATAGCCCATGCTCTCACACCCTCTGTCCCTAGGCTGAGTAGGCTCTAGAGCTTTGGGGGACATATGCCAGGAGGCCATCTCTGTGTGCTGCCCTGGGTAAGCATCCATGATCATCTGTGCCAACTCCTCCTGCGGGGACCACAGTTCTCTCACTGCTCCGCTCCATCCTTCATGGCCCTGAGCAGTTCCAGGACCTACTTCATTCCAACCTGAGATGTTTCTAGATACCAGTGGAGCTTTTAAGAGGAGCCCTGAGTTCCTGTCCTTCTCTAGACAGGTGTCCATGCTGAGTGACTCTGGGGAGCATGAAACCCTCTCTGTTCTTCCTCAACATAAGCCAGTTCCTATCTTCTGACAGATGGTACACTTGGGCTCAGGTGACTAGAGGAAAGGGAAGCCCAGATCTGTTCCAGTCACACTTGTCACTGAGCATGCCCAGTTCATTCAGGAGCTGTAGAACAAGCCAGGCAATGAAAACACCCAAGGGTGTCATTAGAACAGTGTCCATTTGCTTTCTTAAAAAAAAAAATCAAAATGCAAGCATGTTCTGGACATTCTAAATGAAAGCCCATCTAATCCAAAACAGTTTTTTCGTAACCACTTTTTGTTAGTTATGTAAAACTTCTACAGCAATGTAAACATTGGGAAATAGTTTAATCTTAACGACTGTGAAATGCAAACACTTGTTAAAAAAAAAAGAAAAAGAGAAGAAATGAGGGGCTGCAGAGATGGCTCAGTGGTTAAGAGCACTGGCTACTCTTCCAGAGGACCTGGGTTTGATTGTCACCCCCATATAATGTAATGCTGCTGGTGAAACAGCTCTCAGCAGCTCAAGAACTGAAGAGGGGCCGTGGAGTCAGCGACGGGTCACACAATAGATTTTTTTTCCTGAGGGAGTAAAAAGTACTCCTCTGGGGCATGTGAAAAAGGGAAACACACATATACACACATGCACACACATGCAGGCACACACACATCTCCAGCATGCCAGGGTCTCTCGTGTCTTTGTCTCCTACAGCAGGAACTTTCAAGCAGTATAAAAATCACAGTGTGGATACTTCCTTTCAGGTGAAGGACTGCATTGAGTACAAGTAAAAGTCAGAGTGGGTCTCATTTCCCTTAAGTGATTAAAACTTTCAAGGATGTGAAAAACAAGCCGGCTTGGTGGTGGCGCACACCTTTAATCCTAGCACACAAGAGGCAAAGGCAGGTAGATCTCTGGGAGTTTGAGGCCAGCCTGGTCTCGAGTGAGTTCCAGGACAGTCAAGGCTACACAGTGAACCCCTGTCACAGAAAAGAAAAGGAAAGGAAAGAAGAGAAAGTGATTTCCAAAGATCTATATACGTTCCTATCTAATCAACTTGTTGTGGATTAACAGAGTTTAAGCAAGCAAGGAATTTTCCTCAGCCAGTTCTTTTACTGGCAGTCTGCATTTTACGGTTACAAAGAAAGGATCAATCATTTTATTATTTATCTCGAAAGGTAATTTAAAAAAATCTTAAAAGAATCACAAATCTAGACTTTTATATATGAATATAGTCACTTCTACTTTAAATCCTGAGGGTGCAGACCCACCCATGAAGAGTTTTTTATTAAGTCATATTAGAAATCTGAGGACATAAATGGGTACAAGGAATTGCTCATCACCTTTGACCATGAACCCATCCTAACGAGAAAGGCTCATCAGCCAGCAACAGCCAGGCTGCCACTGTCTTTGTTCCCAGGCCTCAGTGAGCCTCTTGTTTAACAAACAAGAGTGTGCATTTCTGCACTTGAAATTGTTCCCCAAGGAGAAATCCACCTCACAGCCATTAACAAAAGCATCTCAGCCTAACCCTACTAACAGTCTACATCCCGAAGTTCTTTCTAAGGTGGTGATTGATTTTTTTTTCATCTGCTGCAATAGCAATGCTTTGAAAAAGGCAATCACTATTATTGCAAGTACCGGTAACATTGCCCAGTGAGGGGCTAGACACACCCTATTAGCTTTTCATACAGCTCATAGTTTAT
The DNA here is from genome assembly GCF_018167655.1 of Microtus oregoni. NCBI lineage: Eukaryota > Metazoa > Chordata > Mammalia > Rodentia > Cricetidae > Microtus > Microtus oregoni. Next base: position 54,890,676 of record NW_024543065.1, on the reverse strand, counting down.
GACAGACATGGCTGTTGGCATATGCCCAAAGTGGGCCAGTATCTTAAAGGCTTTGGCTAAAGGAGTCCCCACAGCACATGGTGACCGACCATGAGAGCAACAAACAGAGCTATGCTCAATAGCAGCTTGAGGTCCTCAGGACACACAGTCCTCAGACTCTGTCTCTCCAAGGCTCACCCAGCCTGTTTATGCTGACCCCCAGATTGTAGTCCAGGCATTCCAGAGCTCCTTGATGTTCCTCTTTCATGACTCCCTGACACTGTAACTCCAATTTCAAGAGATCTGATACTCTCTTCTGACTTTGAAAGGACAGGAACATACACATGGTACAGGTAAAAAGAACACAACATAAATGCAGGTAAACACTCAAATACATAAAATATTTTCTCAAAGTCAAGAGCCGGGAGTCGTGGTACACACCTGTAGTCCTAGCCCTTGAGAGACTGAAGAATCGCTGCAAGTTTACGAACAGTCTGGGCTACAAAACAAAATCTGTCTCAAAATCAAAACAAACAAAACTAAACAAAAATATAGAGAAGGGGATGATGTAGCTCTAAAGTAGAGCTCCTGCCTAGAATCCCCCAGTGAGGAGCTGGGGTGTGGCTCAGTGGTAGAACCCCTGCCTAAAATCCCCCAGTGAGGAGTTGGTGGTTTGGCTCAGTTTGGTAGAGCCCCTGCCTAGAATCTCCCAGTGAGAAACTGTGGTTGCTCAATGGTAAAGCACTTGCCTAGGATGTGTGAAGCTCTGGGTTCAATCCTCACTACTGATTTTTTTAAGCGGAATAAGAATACAAAATGAAATCACAAGCTCTCTCCTGAGGGTAAGATCTACAACCTAGCGGCAAATATGATTTACGGTTTCATTTGTGTCCTTCTTAATCCTGCCTAAGTAAATATACACATGATTATTTCGACTAGTTATTCTGTGTGCATGTTACATGTACATTTGGGTCTGTACATATGAACGTGATATGGAGGCCAGGGCTTGACCTCGGGTGTCTTCCTCAACTACTCCTCACCCCATATCCGGTGCCACACTTGCCACAGCGCAGAGCCATTACCAGATGCTAACACCATGCTCCTGGGCTCCCCTACCATAACCCAATAACTCCTGGTACGTTATCCAGTCTGTGACAGCCTTTTACGGCAACACGAAACAAACTAAGTCTAATTTTTTCAAGGCAGAGTCTCACTATGCAGCCCAGACTTGCCTCCAATTCGTGAGCCTGTTGCCTCCGCATGCTGGGATTATAAACGCACACTACCATGCCCTGCTTAAGCCAGCCTCAGACTAAAGCATCCATCAGACACTGGCTCAAAAGACACATTCATATTATTGTCTTTTCTAGAGCTGATCAGATCTTCCCCCACCCTGACCTGTCTCTGTGCCTCTCCATCTGTGAGCTCCATCTCTGAGCTCTGTCTCTTCCACCATCTCTATTTCTCAACTGTCCCTGTCTCTAATAAATATACATACATACATACATACATACATACATACACACACATATACATATATATCTGCTGTTTAACTTTTCCTGGGGAGGCATGAACAAACACCCATACCCCCTAAATAGGGCCACCAGCAACAGACCAAAGAAACAACTCCACTTAGTTTAGCTTGGTGAACCAATGAGTTTACCGGGGTGACTTACAGGCAGATAGATGAGTTATTGACAGTAGCGTGAATAACAACTAAGGCACTAAAAAGTCCACCCCAGCATTGACTAGGAGAAGCCGCACCCCCGGAGCTCTACACGGGCTGCAGGCAGCTCCAGGAAGAGTCTCCTCCAGCAGCAACCCTAGAGCTCTACACGGGTTGCCCGTGGCTCCACGAAGAGTCTCCTCTGGCAGCAACTGTTTGCTGCTTCTTTGGCTAGGGGCTTTGTGACTCTGACAACTTTTGGAGCATTTTGGATGTAGTAAGTTTCGGTAGCTTTGGGCATCTTCCTCCAGGAGCGTTTGAATTCAGAGGCAAACGCTATTCAGCAAGCTCCAAACTTTTCTGTGACCCCTCCTTCCCAACTGCCCCTCAGTCTCCTCGGATCCCTACTTCCATAGTCAGCAGGGAACTGAGCGTGTCCTAAAGAGTCTCTATCCCCGTCTATCTCTTTCCCTCACCGACATGTTGTGGCACTTCTCACCCACCTCTTTGCTGCCTCCTGGGACCCTGGATCTACAGCCCCACTGTGGTGTTTAAAAGAAAATGGCCCCCAAAAGGAGTGCCACTATTAGAAGGTGCGACCTTGTTGGAGTGGGTGTGGACTTGTTGGAGGAAGTGTGTCACTGTAGGGGTGGGCTTTGAGGTCTCCTTTGCTCAAGCTACTCTCAGTGTTACAGTTCAGATTACTTCCTGTTGCCTGTGGGTCAAGACACAGGACTCTCAGCTTCTTCTCCAGCACCATGTCTTCCTGCGTGCCACCATGTCACACCGTAATAATGGACTAAACCTCTGAAAATGTAAGCCACCCCAATTAAACGTTTTCCTTTATAAGAGTCACTGTGGCCATGGTGTCTCTTCATAGCAAGAGAAACTCTACAGCCATCTATCATTGGAGCTCATTCTGCAGGTCAGGGAAACCCAAGCCCACCTCCCATGCTAACGCCAACCTCCATCTGGCTGTGGCCTGGCTGTAGCACAAAGGCTGCAAAAGATCTGCACCCTGTTTTCATAAGTGGCATTTGGGGACAGGTTCTTCCCTCCCACACCCACTGTCTATGAAAGAATACGATCCCAGCAGAGCCACACAAGGCACCAGCCACTTATCTCTTTACATCGACCAGTGATCTCCTGCTGGGAACAGATCACTGGGAACAGAACTAAGGTGACAGAGGGCTAAGCACATCTGTCTGAATGAGACCAACAGGTGCAAAAACCCAGCCCCATTAATTGAGTTCAGAAAGAGCCAGAGGGTCAGGGTTGCTGGCATAAAGTGAATATGCCTGGGCACCGGGGCAATGGAGAATGGATTGATCGTAGAGACTGAGCATGGAAAATTATGAGTAAAGGAAAAAGTTGACTGAATATGGGTTTTGGTTTAGGGTGCTAGGCATTGAACCCAGGGCCTCACAAAGTCCAGTAAATACCACTGAGCTACACATCCATACCGATTTGTTCTGGTTGGAGTTTTTCTTTTTGTGGTGGTGGGGGAGGGGGGACACAGCTGCTGAGGTAGCCTTTCACACGACCTAGTCTTAGCCTCAAACTCGGTACTAACAGAGAATGACCTTGGACTCCTGATCACACTTCCTTCACCTCCCAAGCTCTAAAACCATAGGCAGAAGCCACCACATCTAGTTCACACCATGCTGGAGATGAAACCTGGACAAGTGCTGCTGAAAACTGAGTTACATCCCAAGTGCGGTTACTATTTGAGACTGAGTCCTGCTCTATAGCCCAGGCTGGCCCTAGCTAGCAAGGGCACCAACACTTTTTTTTTCTTTTCTTTTCTTTTCTTTCTTCCTTCCTTTTTTTTTTTTTTGGCTTTGTTTTTTCAAGACAAGTTTTCATCTGTGTAACAGTCCTGGCTGTCCTGGAACTCACTTTGTAGACCAGGCTGGCCTCAAACTCAGAGAGTCACCTGCGTCTGCCTCTGAGCAATGGGATTAAAGGCGTGTGCCACCACCCAGCTGCCAGCACCAACCCTCTTTTGATTTATGTTTTAGAGAGAACTTTCGATCTCTCCGTGCCCAGGGAGCTGAAGGTACCTGCAGAGGAAGAACCCCATAGTCACTCCCAATGTCTCCCTGAGACCCACCCCTCGGATCCCACGGAAGCTGGGTGCCAGGCCGTGGCTCCCACACGTGTTCTTGCTGTGAGCCAAGGAATGTTCAGCAGACACAACTTGACCCTGCCTCTTATGTAACTCAGTCACCTAGCAAAGGCACAGGATGTGACTTGGAAACCGGTTTCATAACATCTGCCCACTGCCGGCCCCTGTCAGACGTGACTTTGTTGGAGGAATGACTTTTAGATTGTCTTCCTGCCCTGGCTTAATTATCGACAATCCGTCTTTCAAAATAATCCCAGTGTGGCCAATCATACGGTCCCTAGTTAGTGCAGTCTAATTTGATTTTACACCATGTGTTCCCTTTAAGGAAAAGCAGGCCTGTGAACTTCGAAGAGTTCACAGCACAAGCAGGTCGCGTCTTAGAAGCACAGCTCTCCCAGGACACAGAGAGCCCACCTTTATTAACTGTTCATTCTGGGCCAGATGACGTGGAAAATGTTTTGTGGTCATCCGATCCTGGGATTGTTTTCATGTTTTTTTATTTTGTGTTCCAATTATTTATTGTGTGCTAAGGTTGCAGGCAGAGATCAGAGGACAAACTGTGGACTCTATGCTCTCCTTTCACTGTGTGTGTCCGAGGGCTCGAACTCAGGGAGTCAGGCTTGGCACCAAGCGCCCACACCCACTGAGCCATCCCGTCAGCCCCTTTCCATCATGTTTAAGAGATCAGTTCTCAGACTCCATGTTAGAGATGTGGAGGGTGAGGTCAGAAAGTAGGAAAGTCAGACTTTGTAAGGCCTCGTCACAGTTCTGCGCCGGGTCTTGCTTTGTTGAGGGCTAGCTGTTTAAAACTCCAGAGACCGCTGTGGAGAGAGACACTAGCATTTCTAGCACTGAGGAAGAGTCAGGAGGAGCAAGAATTCAAGATTACCCTTGGCTATGAAGCAAGTTCTAGGTCATCCTGGGCTACACAAAACCCCATCTAAAATAAATAACTATTGACAGAAAATGCCTTGTTCTCAGGGTTGTTTGGAAACAGACAACAACCAAGATAAGGGGTGCCGCAGTATCTCAAAAAGGAAAGAGGTGCGGGGCTGGAGAGATGGCTCAGAGGTTAAGAGCACTGACTGTTCTTCCAGAGGTCCTGAGTTCAATTCCCAGCAACCACATGATGGCTCACAACCATCTATGAGATCTGGCGCCCTCTTCTGGTGTGTGGGAAGCAGAATGTTGTACACATAATAAATAAATGAATAAATTTAAAAAAAAAAAAGGAAAGAGGGTGCACAGGCGATGGTGAAGGCGGAGACGGTGGGAACACAGAGGCGAAGCCTCCCTGACAAGGGGAGGAATGGAATGAAGACCTAAGGGACGTGATGGTGGGAAAGACTTGGACCTTTGAGGGAAAGTATTCTGTGAAGAATGAACAGCCAGCACAAAGGCCCTGAGATGAGGGCCAGAGCTGTGGTGTGTCCAGGATCCAGGCTGGACTTAAGTGGCAGGGAGGAAAAGGGAGGGGTGAGACAGACAGAAGGACCCAGGGCCGTTATCAGTCATTGAGTAGTAGGCTGTAGGCTGTAGATGTCAACGGGGTCCCTCAGACTGCAGAACCCACTTTTTAAGATGGGGCCCACACTAGCCCCAAACTTGCTATGTAGCTAAGGATGGTTTTGAACTCCTGCGTCTGATTCTCAAATGCTGGGATCACAACGTGAGCCCCCAAACCCTGCTTACAGGTGCAGGGTTTCATCCATGATAGACGAACATTCTCCCAGCTGAGCCCCAGCCCCAGCCCTGGAGTTTACTGTCACTACAGCTTGCTTTGTCTTCCAAACAACCCAGCAAAAGTCCCTCTTCACCCTGTGTAAACACCGTACCGCCTGTGCCGACTGTTTGCTCACACTGTGAGTTCTAGAGGTGGGTAATGTCACCCTGCTTAGAATTCCAGGGGACAGTTCTGGGAGGGGTAGGAACAGTGACTCATCATATACTTGCAAGTTCACACAACAAAAGAAGAGGAAAGAACAAAAGCAGGGGCCTCTGTGTTGATGTTCCTATGGGCGGGTCTCCTTGGAACAGTCTTTGGAGAGTAGATAAACACCCCAGACAATAAGCCTTTAATCTGCTGGGGAATTTATCTTGGAGCAAAGCCTTGAGGTCAGAATACGCATTCTGGGCTCCTCAGCACTACCTGAGGCTGGCTGGACTGTGCTCTGTTATCTTCCAAAAGACTTCAGCCTTCACTCCGTGCCTTCCTAGGAGAACACTATGCTTTAAGAGGTCTTGTTCCCAAGAGGATCGTGTCCTGGAAGTTTAGTCCCCAGTGTAATGGTGTTGAAAGATGGGAGACCTTGAGGAGACAAGAGAGAGCCAAAACAGGGATGTCAGAGACAAGAGGACCATCCATGCAGTTGAAGCCAGCTAGGGCTGATAGTAAAACCCAGTCTAATAACAGGGGGAGGGAAACAGGGAGACAATTAAGTTACAAGAGGGCACCTGAGTTTGGTTCCCAGCCCCTACACGAGTTTTCTCACTACCTCCTGTAATTCCAACTCCAGAAGATCTAATGCCCTCCTCTGGCCTCTGAGGACATCTGCACTTACTTGCTCAGTGGTAGAATGGTATCTGTGTAGAATCCCTCAGTAAGAGGCTGGGGCGTGGCTCAGTGGCAGAACCCCTGCCTAGACTCCCCCAGTGAGGAGCTGGGGGTACGGCCTACAGGTAGGACTCCTGTCTAGAATCCCCCAGTGAGTGGCTAAGGCGTGGCTTGGTGACAGAGTACTCATCAAGTATGTTCAAGGCCCTAGGTTCATTTCCCAATACGAAATGATAAAAAAAAAAAAAGATGCCCCCAATCTTGAGGACACCTGGATCTTGAACTTTGGTCTCCAGAAGATGAGCCAATATTTCTGTTACTGACTCCACCCAATAAAGTGCAGTTTGCTGCAATAGTTTTGAGACAGAGCTAGAGAGTTATCCCAGGTTATCCCACTCAGTGCCCACACACATTCCTTCACTATTCCACAAATGACGTAGGAAGTCCTTCTGTCTATGTGTCGCTTTTATTGGTTAATGACTAAATCTGTTTCAGCCAGTGGCTTAGTAGAATAGGGCAAGGCAGAAGTTCCAAGCAGATAGAGGAGGAGAAAGTCAGGGAGAAGCCATGTAGCCTCTGCCAGAGACGGATGCATAGCCAGAACCTATAACCATGTGGTGATACACAGATTAATAGCACTGGATTAATTTAAGATATAAGAGTTAGCTAGAAATACACCTAGGCTGTTGGCCAAACAGTATTGCAAATAATAGAGTTTCTATGTGATTATTTCTTGGACTGGGCAGCCAGGAATGAACTAACAGCTTCCTGTCAACACACCAGCACTTATATTATCTCTTGCCTTTGGGGAGCTTATATCTAGTAAAATATGTATGCAAATGCAGGTTACGCATAGGAAGAGTCATGAGATCATTGAGTGCTAGTGCACACTTTGGATTTCAGCACCTGAGAGGCAGAGGCAGGTGGATCCCAGTGAAGTCAATGCCAGCCCAGTCTCCACACATGTTCCATGCCAGGGCTGGGCAGTGAGACCCTGTCTCAAAGTGAGAAGAAAGGTCATGAGAGGAAACAGAGAAGGCAACAAAGGAGAGAGGAGACCAAACCTGCCCCCACCTTGACCTGAACCTTGGACCTTGCCTCTAGAATTATGAGAAGAAACGTTTCTAGTTTCTGAGCCACTGTGATATTTGGTAATGGTGGCACGAGCAAACACTGTACCATGACACATCTCTCATTCCCATAGTGGAAGTGTCCATGACTCCCACTGACCAGGAGCAAGGGCCAATTTTTTTTTTCCTCCTTTGGTTTGTTTGCTTTCTGTATTTTGGCACAGGGTGTCTCAAACTTACTATGTAGCCAAGAATAATCCCAAATATCTGACCTTTCTGCCTCCACCACCAAAGCACTGGGATTCAGATTCGCACTACGGATGCCCAACTTAGAGGTCTAATTTCTTATGATACGATTTAGTACAAGCTGACTATCTCTAACCCCAAAATTCAAAGTACCCCCAAAACTGAAGCTTCTTGAGTTCTGACAGAAGGCCTCAAGTGAGTAATTCCACATGTAACTGCATATTACTGATTGTGTTTAAGAAACGGATGTAAGTAAGATATTGCTTAAGATTATCTTCAGCCAGGCAGTGGTGGTGCAAGCCTTTAATCCCAGCACTCAGGAGGCAGAAGCTAGTAATTGCTGTGAGTTCGAAGCCAGCCTCATCTATAGAGTGAATTACAAGACAGCCAGAGCCATTACGCAGAGAAACCCTGTCTCAAAAAACAACAAAAAGATTATTTTCAGGCTATCTATATAGATATATGTAAAACATAATAAGTTTAGTGAGCCTCATCTCCCAAACATCTCATCATGTGTGTGCAAATTTTCTAAAATCCAGATAAACAGGTGGCTGTATTTGTTACTTCAGGCAGATCTAAGTCATACGAGAAAAACAAAGTCAAACTAGAGGGCAGAGAGGAGGCGTCTGGGCTTCAGCCAGGCATGAAACTGACTCGTCAGCAACAGCCCAGATGCACAAAGGTCATAAAATGAAACACATGGGGACTGGATATCATAAGTGACCCTCCAGTGTGACCTGCCCTGTAGTAATATGGGGCGGCGGGGCTGCGTCCCCAGCACCCCGGCTGTCTGCCCGGCTAGCTTATGCCCCAAAATAATTACACAGACACTGTATTCTTTTAAGCACTGCTTGGCCCTTTCTCTTCTAGGCTAATTCTCACATATTAATTTAGCCCACCTCTAATCATCTGTATGTAGCACCCCAAGGTGCGCTTACCGGGGAGATTCCAGCCTAGTCCATCCCGGGTCGGAGCTTCATCCCGGGAGCGGGGCATGGTGTCTCTCTCTGAGGCGTCTGCTCCGAGAGAGCAGAGCTGTGTAGTCTCTGACCTCACTTCCTCTTCCTCCCAGCGTTCTGTCCTGTTTTCTCCTCCCACCTATCCTCTAACCAATTAAACGGGCCAGGGCAGTGCCTTTATTAGCCAATGACCTTCCTCCATCACTGCCCACTGCTAAAACTCTTATCCCAAAAATCAAAGGGTGGAGACGTGATTAGACTTGCCTTTCCCAAAGACACGGCGTTGGGAACCACAGAACCAGAGAGATGGTTCCACCGTTGAGAGCTGGTACTGTTCCTACAGAGGACCCAAGTTTGGGTCCCAGGACACACATGAAGTGTTGTTGGTTGTCTTTTAGTCTTTACTCTTTTGGGGAACCCAGCACCCAGTTCCCAAATAAATACACAGAGGCTATCCTTACTTTAAAAAAGTCCAGTCTTAGTTTGGCTTGTTTCTAGCCAGCTTTTCTTACTTAAATTAATCTGTCCACCCTTTGCCTCTGGGTTTTTCCTTTTCTTACTTCTTTATATCTTTTTTTAATCTTTTTTTATTAATTTTTATTGAGCTCTACATTTTTCTCTGCTCCCCTCACTGCCTCTCCCTGCCCTTAAACCCTCCCCCAAGGTCCCCATGCTCCCAATTTACTCAGGAGATCTTGTCTTTTTCTACTTCACATGTAGATTAGATCTATGTAAGTCTCTCTTAGTGTCCTCATTGTTGTATAAGTTCTCTGGGATTTTGGTTTGTAGGCTGGTTTTCTTTGCTTTATGTTTAAAAACTATCTATGAGTGAGTACATATGATAATTGTTTTTCTGTGTCTGGGTTACCTCACTCAAAATAATGTTTTCAAGATCCATCCATTTTTCTGCAAAATTCAAGATGTCATTATTTTTTTCCTGCTGTGTAGTACTGCATTGTGTAAATGTACCATATTTTCTTTATCCATTCTTTGGTCGAGGAGCATTTAGGTTGTTTCCAGGTTCTGGCTATGACAAACAAAGCTGCTATGAACATAGTTGAGCACATGTCCTTGTGGCATGATTGAGCATACTTTGGACATATACCCAAAAGTGGTATTACTGGGTCTTGAGGAACGTTGTATCCTAATTTTTAGAGAAATAGTCACACTGACATCCAAAGGGGCTGTACCAGCTTGCATTCCCACCAGGAATGCAGAAGTGTTTCCTTTTCCCCACAACCTCTCCAGCATAAGTTGTCATCAGTGTTTTTGATCTTGGCCATTCTTACAGCTGTAAGATGGAATCTCAGAGTTGTTTCGATTTGCATTTCTCTGATAACTAAGGATGTTGAACATTTCCTTAAGTACCTTTTGGCCATTTTAGATTCCTCTGTTGAGAGTTCTCTGTTTAGGTCTGTACTCCATTTTTTATTGGATTGTTTGTTCTTTTGATAACCAATTTCTTGGGTTCTTTGTATATTTTGGAGATCAGATCTCTGTCTGATGTGGGGTTAGTGAAGATCTTTTCCCATTCTGTAGGCTGTTGTTTTTTCTTATTGACCGTGTCCTTTGCTTTACAGAAGCTTTTCAGTTACAGGAGGTCCCATTTACTGATTGTTTCTCTCAGTGTCTGTGCTGCTAGGGTTATATTTAGGAAGTGGTCTCCTGTGCCAATGTGTTCAAGTGTACTTCCCACTTTCTCTTCTATAAGGTTCAGTGTGGCTGGCTTTATGTTGAGGTCTTTGATTCATTTGAACTTGAGTTTTGTGCATGTGATAGATATGGATCTATTTTCATTCTTCTACATGTTGTTATCCAGTTATGACAGCACCACTTGTTAAATATGCTTTCTTTTTTCCATTTGGTATTTTTTTTTTGCTTCTTTTCCAAAAATCAGGTTTTCAAAGCTCTGTGGACTAATATTCAGGTCTTTTATTTTGTTCCATTTGTTCTCCTGTCTATTCTTATGCCAATACCAGGTTGTTTTCAGTACTGTAGCTCTGTAGTAGAGTTTGAAGTCAGGGATTGTGATGCCTCCAGAAATTCTTTTATTATACAGGACTTTTTTGGCCATCCTGAATTTTTGCTTTTCCATATGAAGTTGAGTATCATTCTTTTGAGGTCTGTGAAGAATTTTGCTGGGATTTTGATGGGAATTGCATTGAATCTGTAGATTGCTTTTGGTAAGATTGCCATTTTTACTATGTTGATTCTGCCAAGAGCATGGGGGATATTTCCACTTCATGTGTCTTCTTCAATTTCTTTCTTCAAAGATTTAAAGTTCTTGCCGTACAAGTCTTCCACTTCTTTGGTTAGAGTTACTCCGAAATATTTTATGCTGTTTGTGGCTATTGTAAAGGGTGATGTTTCTCTGATTTCTTTCCCAGCACTTTTATCATCTGTGTACAGAAGGGCTACTGATTTTTTTTTTTAGTGAATCTTGTATCCTGGTACATTACTGAAAGTATTTATGAGTCATAAAAGTTCCTTGGTAGAATTTTGGGGATTGCTTATGTAAACTATCATATCATTAGCAAACAGTGCGAATTTGACTTCTTCTTTTCATATTTGTATCCCCTTGATCTCCTTTTTGTGTCTTATTGCTCTAGCTAGGACCTCAAGAACTATATTGAATAGATATGGAGAGAGTGGACAACCTTGCCTTGTTCTTGATTTCAATGGAATCACTGGGAGTTTCTCTCCATTTAGTTTGATGTTGGCTGTTGGTTTGCTGTATATTGCCTTAATTATGGTTAGGTATGTTCCTTGTATCCCTGCTCTCTCCAAGATCTTTATCATGAAGGGATGTTGTATTTTGTCAAAAGCTTTTTTGGCATCTAATGAGATAATCATGTGGTTTTTATTTTTCAAGTTTTTTTATATGGTGGATTACATTGACAGATTTTTGTATTTTGAACCATCCCGGCATCTCTGGGATGAAGCCAACTTGATCATGATGGATGATGGTTCTGATGCGTTCTTGGATTCGATTTGCCAGTGTTTTATTTGGTATTTTTGCGTCAATGTTCATGAGTGAGACTGGTCTGTAATTTTCTTTCTTAGTATTGTCTTTCTGTGGTTTTGGTATCAGGGTAATTGTAGCCTCATAAAAAGAGTTTGGCAATGTTCCTTCTGTTTCTATTGTGTAGAATAATTTCAGGAGTATTGGTATTAGTTCTTCTTTGAAAGTTTTATAGAATTATGAACTGAAACCATCTGGTCCTGGGCTTTTTTTCATTGGGAGACTTTTGATGACTGTTTCTATTTCTTCAGTAGTTATAGGTCTGTTTAATTTGCTTATCTGGTCTTGATTTAATTTTGGTAAGTGATATTTATCCAGAAAGTTGTCCATTTCCTTTAAGTTTTCCAATTTTGTGGAGTACAGGTTTTTGAAATATGACCTGATGATTCTCTGTATTTCCTCCGTGTCTGTTGTTATGTCCCCCTTTTCATTTCTGATTTTGTTAATTTGGATATTTTCTCTCTGTCTTTTGGTTAGTTTGGATAAAGGTTTGTCTATTTTGTTGATTTTCTCTCGAAGAACCAACTCTTTGTTTCACTGAATCTTTGTATTGTTTTCTTTGTTTCTATTTTGTTGATTTCAGCTCTCAATTTGATTACTTCCTGCCATCTAGTTCTCTTAAGTAAGTTTGCTTCTTTTTGTTCTAAAGTTTTCAAATGTTCTGTTAATTCTTTAGTGTGGGATTTTTTCCAGCTTCTTTATGTAGTCATTTAGTGCCATCAACCTTCCTCTTAACACTGCTTTTATCGCATCCCATAAATTTGGGTATGTTGTGTGGTCATTTTCATTGAATTTTAGAAAGTCTTTCATTTATTCCTTTATTTCTTCCTTGACCCATTGATGATTCAGGTGAGCATTGTTTAATTCCCATGTGTTTGTGTGTTTTCTGGAATTAGTATTGCTGTTGGCTTCTAGTTTTAAACCATGGTGATCTAATAAGGTACATTGGGTTATTCCAATTTTTTTGTATTTGATGGGGTTTGTTTTGTTACCGAGAATGTGGTCAATTTTGGAGAAGGTTCCATGAGGTGCTGAAAAGAAGGTATATTCTTTTCTGTATGGAAGGAATATTTTATAGATGTATGTTAAGTCCATTTGAGTCCTAACATGTTAGTTTCCTTATTTCTCTGTTAATTTTTTGTCTGACTGACCTGTCCAGCAGTGAGAAGGGAGTGTTGAAGTCACCCACAATTAGTGTGTGGGGTTTAATGTATGATTTAAGCTTTAGAAGTGTTTCTTTGACATATGAGGGTGCCCTTTTATTTGGGGGCATAGATGTTCAGTATTAAGATTTTCTCTTGATAATTTGATTTGTGACTAATATGAAATGACCTTCTTTGTCTCTTTTGATTGATTTTAGCTTGAAGTCTATTTTGTTAGATATTAGGATAGCTGCTTGTTTCTTAGGTCCATTTGATTGGAATATTTTTCCCAACCCTTTATTCTGAGACGATGTCTATCTTTGAAGTTGAGATGTGTTTCTTGTATGCAGAAGAAGGATGGATTCTGGTTTTGTGTCCCATCTGTTTTCCTGTGCCTTTTTATAGGTGAGTTGAGTCCATTTATATTAAGGGATATTAATGACCAGTGATTGCTATCTCCTGTTAATTTAGTTTCATTGTTGGTGATGATAATTTGTGCATTTTTTTCTTCTTTGGGATTTGCTGCTATGAGATTATCAATTGTCTGTGTTTTTGTTGGTGTAGCCAACTTCCTTGAGTTTTCCTTCTAGTGTTTTGTGTAGGACTGGGTTTGTGGCTAGATATTGGTGAAATCTAGTTTTGTCATGGAATATCTTGTTTTGTCCTTCTATGGTGATTGACCCTTTTGCTGGGTATAGTAGTCTGGGCTGGCATCCGTGGTCTCTTAATATCTGCATAATGCTTGACCACGACCTTCTGACTTTCATTGTCTCCAATGAGGAGTCAGGAGTAATTCTGATAGGCCTATCTTTATATGTTACTTGGCCTTTTTCCTTTGCAGCTCTTAATAGTCTTTATTTACTCTGTATGTTTAGTATTTTAATTATTATGTGATGAGAGAACTTTTTTGGGGGGATCCAGTCTATTTGGTGTTCTGTAAGCTTCTTGCATCTTCATAGGCATATCTTTATTTAGGTTAGGATAGTTTTCTTCTATGATTTTGTTAAATATATTTTCTGTGCTTTTGAGTTGAACTTCTTCTTCTATACCTATTATTCTTAGATTTGGCCTTTCATGGTGTCCAATATTTCCTGGATATTTTGGGTTAAGGTTTTGTTAGATTTAATGTTTTCTTTAACTGATGAGTCTATTTCCTCTATTGTTATCTTCAGTGCTTGAGATTCTCTCTTCCATCTCTTGTATTCTGTTTTTCATGCCTGTGTTTGTGGTTCCTGATTGGTTTTTCATGATTTCTGTTTCTATAAGTTCCTCAGCTTGTGTTTTTTTTAATTGTCTCTATTTCAGTTTTCAAGTCTTGAATAGTTTCTTTGATTACTTTTTCTTGGTTTTCTTTAAGGGATTTGCTGGTGTCTTCCAATTTTTTGTTTGTTTTTTCCTCCATTTCTTTAAGGGAATTTCTCATTTCCTCTTTAAGAATTTCAAACATTCTCTTGAAGTTATGTTTTAGGTCATTTTCTTCAGCTTCATATATATTTGGTTGTTCAGGTCTTGCTGTTGTAGAGTCTTTATGTTTTACTGGTGTTGTGTTGCTCTTTGTGGTGTTGCATGTGTTCTTACCTTTTCTACTTATCTTTTCCTCTAAGAAGTATGGCTAGGGCTGTCTGAGAGTCTGTTGAATAGTCTTCTAGGTACCAGTGAATCCAAAGCTCAGATGGTTGTTCCTCGTGGTACAGTCAGTGTCACAGTTCTAGTTACCCCGTTGAATGTTCCATGTTCCTGGAGATAGCTCAGAGCTCCTGGGCTTTGCTCAGCTCCCTTGGAGTTTGCTATTTCAGGCCTACTTTGGCCTAGTTTACTGGCTTTGACCTGTTTCTGTAAATCCTGGTCTTGATCCCCTCCTGCAAAATTCCCTGACTTGGAGTTGGTCCTGCATAGTTTCTAGCTCCAGTCTACTGCCTCAGATTTTCCAGCTTTGGATGCACCCAGAACCACAGAGGACCTGGCTCAGGCTTACTCCCTCAGAGGTCCCAGACTCACACTCAGACCCTCAGAGGTTTCTGGTTCCTGCCTATTACTTTTGATGTCCCAGACCAACGCCCTGACCCTCAGAGGTCCTGGCTCAGGCCTACTCCCTCTGAGGTTCCAGACTCACGCCTGGCCCTGCAGAGATCTCTGGTTCCTGCCTACTCCTTCAGAGATCCCAAATTCATGCCCAGACTGGCAGAGATCCTGGCTCAGGACTTGTTCCTTGGAGGTCCTAGATTCATATCCAGACCCACAGGGGTCCTGGCTTAGGTCTACTCCCTTGAAGGTCCCAGATTCATGTTTGAACCCTCAGTGGTCTCTGGCTCTGGCTTACTTGCTCAGTGGTTACTCCCTGCACCTGTTCCGGTGGAGTTTGCTGTCTCACTTCTGTATATCTTGCTTTCGCTCTAACTCTGTGGCTGGCTGTGTGTGTGACTGGGTTGCTGGCCTCTACTATTCTCCTCTCCTTGTTCTCTTGCTCCTCCTTCCTTTCTCATTTTACCTTCCATTTATTCTCTCTGCCTGCCAGCCCCACTCCTGCCTCACTATTGGCCATGCAGCTCTTTATTGGACCATCAGGTATTTTAGACAGGCAAAGAATCACAGCTTCACCAAATTAAACAAATGCAGCATAAACAAAAGCAACACATCTTTACATCGTTAAACAAATGTTCCATAGTGTAAACAAATGTAACACACCTTAAAATAATAGTCTACAACAATGAGGCAGGTGTCAGCTGCCTACAACTCCAGTTCCTGGGGGATATGATGCTTCTGGTCTCTGTGGGCACCTGCATTCACATGAGCGTGCGTACATGCACGCGCACACACACACACACACACACACACACAAATAATTTTAAGAGTGGATTATGTAACGATAATTAAAGATGAGTTCATGAATTCAAGATGGAGAGGGGTCATGGGAGGAGTTGAAGAAGGAGAGGGGCAGGGTAATGCAGAGGCAATGCTCATGTTTTAAGTGCTAAAAGTTTTTTAGGCATAGATAGAGGCATGCCTATATGATATATATGAGTTCAAGTCCAAACTGATCTACATAACCAGTTCCAAGCAAGCCAAGGCTACAAAGCAAGACCTTGTCTCAAAAGCCAACAATGAAAGAACAATAAAAAATTAATAGGGGTTGTATAAATAGCTCGGTGGTTAGTACACTTTGTATTATTATTCATGCAAAGGAACCAGGATTGGTCCCTAATATCAACATCAGCTCACTCAAACAACCTGCAACTCTGGTTCCAGGGGATCTGATGCCCTCTTCTGGCCTCTATGAGTACTGCATGCATGTGGTACACATAAACACACATATACATAAATAAAAATAAATATAACAATGATGACTTTTATGACAGGCCTTCATTATGTAGCTAAAGCTGGCTCTGAACTCAATTGTCCTATCTTAGCCTCCTGAATACTGAAACTAAAGCCATGTGTCACCACAACCTGCCCTGTGGTATTTGTGGTTGTCAGTCAGGCTTCAGGAACAAAGATCACAAACTGACTACCTTCAACTGAAATCACTGTCTCATGATTCTGGAAGACAGATGGCCCAAGATTAAAATATTGACAGGGAGGCTGAGGATCTAGCTCACTCAGCAACGTGCTTGGTGTACACACATGGAGACATGAATTTGATCCCCATCACCCAGGCAACCAATCAAGTGTGGTGGGACCCACTTGTGATTTTAGCACAGGGAGGACAAAGATGTGCAGATCCTTTGGGCTTACTATCTGGCCGGGTTAGCATAATTAGTGAGTCTCAATTGCCAGGGAGAAGCCCTGTCTCAAAAGCAAAGTGGATAGCTCCTAGGGAGCAATGCCAAGGTGGTTCTCTGGCTTTCTGAAGCACATTGCATGTGCACACACACACCACATGCACATACACACATACCACATGCACATACACGTGCATACACACACACCACAAACACCAGAAGGCTGATTGGTAAGTGCTATGCTCTTGCCAGGTGTGGCTGAAGAACATGCTAAGCTCCAGAGTGTCCTTATTTGTGGAGGCGCCAGCAAGAGTTTGTGAAAAGATAAGCTTTAGACACATTCGCATTCCCATTCTACATGATATCTACTGAAATTTCCATTGTAGAAAGAGCAGTATACTCATGCCAGAAATGATTTTGGTTGAAAGCATTAACCCTCTTTCTTCTGTCCAAAAAAAACTGTGACAGATTGGTTTTGTATTTGATTTTGGTTTTTTGATGGGGGGGGGTGTTTGTTTGTTTGTTTTGTTTTTCAAAGCAGGGTTTCTCTGTAGCTTTGGAGACTGTCCTGGAACTAGCTCTTGTAGACCAGGCTGGCCTCAAACTCACAGAGATACCTCTGCCTCTGCCTCCTGACTGCTGGGTTTAAAGGTGTGCACCACCACCATCCAGTCAGATATTTTTAGGACAATGAAAAGCAGCCTTAAAGTCTATAGTTAAGAAACAACCAAAGACAATCTTGAGCTTTTGGCTATGATGATAGTGACAGTACTCTGCCAGAGGTAGATTAATAGCTTCTCAGAATTGTATTAATTAATGTTAAGACTATGAACTTTTGGAGCTTAGTATAACAGTAGCATAATGAGGGAGAGAAATCTGGATCATGTTTTATTCTTTTAAAGGCCTCAAATCACTTGCCTTTGTCATCACTTAAGCTTTTCCATCCTTAGACCTTCATAACGGGCGTTTGTACACCTTCATAACGGGCGTTTGTACACCTTCATAATGCGCGTTTGCACACCTTCATAACGCGCATTTTGCACACCTTCATAATGTGCGTTTGCACACCTTCATAACGCGCGTTTGCACACCTTCATAACACACATTTGCACACCCTCATAACGCGTATTTTCATACCTTCATAACGCGCATTTGCATACCTTCATAACGCGCGTTTGCACACCTTCATAACACACATTTGCACACCTTCATAACACGCATTTGCACACCTTCATAACGCGTATTTGCACACATTCATAACGCGTATTTGCACACATTCATAACGCGCACTTGCACACCTTCATAACACACATTTGCACACCTTCATAACACGCATTTGCACACCTTCATAACACGTATTTGCACACATTCATAACGCGCACTTGCACACCTTCATGACGCGTGTTTGCACACCTTCATAACACACATTTGCACACCTTCATAACACGCATTTGCACACCTTCATAACACACATTTGCACACCTTCATAACACACATTTGCACACCTTCATAACACACATTTGCACACCTTCATAACACGCATTTGCACACCTTCATAACGTGCATTTGCACACCTTCATAACGCGTATTTGCACACATTCATAACGCGCACTTGCACACCTTCATAACGTGTGTTTGCACACCTTCATAACACACATTTGCACACCTTCATAACGCGTATTTGCACACATTCATAATGCGTATTTGCACACCTTCATAACACGCATTTGCACACCTTCATAACGTGTGTTTGCACACCTTTAAACACCTTTTTAGACCCTAAAATGTTCTTAGATGCTCATATCTTAAGCTTTTCTATCTTTACATATTGGCCCTCAAAGCACCTGTTCCTTCCCCATCATCATGGGTGTCACCTTAACACTCAGGAGACACAGGTGGTTGATTGCTGGGGGCAGTTACTGCAAAGTCAGTCCCTTTAAATGAAGGAATAGTAGGGAGCTGCACTGAAATTTGTGAGTTATCTCTCTTTTCTGATCTGGTAATGAGGTAGACGTGTCTAGACTTAGTATTAGCTCTAGGAGACTTAAGCCTGTGATCTTAATTTTACACAGAGAACTGAGAAGGCAGCTGAGGCTCTGGTTACAGCTGCCAAATTGGCAAAGCTACCACTAGCCAAGTTCATCAAACAGTGTCAGAGTTCTCAGATGGATAAATTTTACCTGACTTAGCAACTGAAAGTGAGAGAGACTTGCTTGGTGACCTAGATATTGATGTTTATGGTGAGGTTAATGTAATGATTTAGATAAAGTGCCACAGGTTCCCGAGGGGTGGCAGCAGGCCACAAGGGATGGCGGATCATAGTGGGCCACCGTGGGTGACTCGAGGTAGCAGCGGTGGCCCTGGGTGGGTGAGAGACAGATAGACATGCCATGCAAAGAAAGTGGGTATAGTTTATTTAGTGGGTTATGGAAGGGAAGGGGAAGGGAGAGAGAGAGAGAGAAACAGAGAGTGGGGGAGAGAAGGGAAGGGGGAGGAGAAGAGGCAACAGTCACCTCTTCCAAAGAGAGATGGAGAGAGAGAAAGCCCACTCAAATGGAAGATCTGCTTGCCCTGGCAAAAGGAGGGCAAGGCTTGTCTCTTAAAGGGACAGGACAGGCCATACATTCCCACTGGTCCTCAGGGAACTGTGCCGTTCTAGCTAAACCATTACATTGGTGCTCAGCCAGGCTCTCTCCACGTTCCCTCCTTCCCATTGGTGGGCTGGCTGAGGACATGTGGAACCCTGGGCTCAGGAACGGGGTTTCTCCACAACAGCACCTCCATGTTCTATCTGCCCGGCCGACCCCCACGCACACCAGCAGCTCGATTGGAGAGTTTTCCCCTTCCAGTCAACTTAACTATTTCTCCAAACACAAAGTCTTGACTGTTGAACTCCTGGCAACACTCTGGTATTCCTAGAAACATGGGTAAAGGTCCCAACCACAGCCTTCACGGCTACGTTTGAGCCCTTTGATGACATTCATCTCTGGTTGTTTCCCGTAGCTAAAATCATGACCCGAACACCCAAGGTGGTCATCCCTCGCTAACTCTGCAGACCCTGAGTGGTACATTTGCTTTGGGACCCCTGGTCCCTCAGATTTTTTGTTTGTTTGTTTTTGTTTTTGCTTTTGGACCACTAGTAAGCGGTCCCTACTGTGAGAGACCACCTGGGGTGGCCTCTCTCCTCTGACTTTCCAGTCCGGAGCCGGAACCAGCCAGGCTTCATTAACACCCTGCCTACAGAGAGATTCCTCCTACAGGTCTTGAGGTGTTTGCTGTTTCCACAGGTTTCCACATTTTCGGCTATGGAAAATAAACCCTCAAACTATCCACCCGCCTGTAAACACTCTGCCAGTGTCCTGCTGACTCTGCTTTCCTTATGCTGGGCAGCCCCTACCCCACCCATCTAAAAACGCTCTTTTCCTCTCACTCCATTCTTTCTGTTCTATCCCTGCCACCACTACCTCTGGTCCTGCAGAAACAGACAAGATTAGTCAGATGCATGAGGCAACTGTTTTCAGTTCTGGTCTTTGCTCCCCACCGCGGCTTGTGGCATGGCAGCTCGGCCACAGGGCAGATCACAGTACTGAGTAATTTTCCTCTCTACTTCATGTATAAAAGAATGTGTGAATGGTGTGGCCCCCCGGGTGTAATTCTGTTTTAAATATATGGTCTACACAGCCTCTATATCTCTTTTGTTATTATATAAAACTCCCTCAGCTCAAAAAAACACTGCTTCTCCATACAACACATGACCACCACCATTTTAACTGAGGTCAGGTGACCTCACCACCATCTTAACTGAGGGCCAGGTCAGGTGCCCAAGCCCCACCATCTTTACTGAGGTATTTCCTGCCTGGTCCCCCAGTGCTGACTCTGTTACATGTGTGTTTTGTACAGTAGCATGCCTTTGGTAGTGCCTACCAAGAACATCCATTTTTCCCAATTCCTGTTTAATGTGTTTGTGTGTCTATGTCTGTGTGTGTGTGCATACATGTGACTTAAATGTGTTTCCTGTTAAATGTTATAATTGTCTGCCCATTATATCTCATTCCAGACTACAAAGCAATAAGTCTCATGTTTTAAATTGGTATGTACCTTTAAGTCTCTTACAAAAATACTATATATTGGGGCTGGAGAGATGGCTCAGTGGTTAAGAGCATTGCCTGCTCTTCCAAAGTTCCTGAATTCAATTCCCGGCAACCACATGGTGGCTCACAACCATCTGTAATGAGGTCTGGTGCTCTCTTCTGGCCTGCAGACATACACACAGACAGAATATTGTATACATAATTAATAAATATTAAAAAAATACTATATATTTAATCCAACCCTGATTTAAAATATATTAAGCTGTTCTCTACTATTGTCAGACCTACTGTTAAGCTTCTATTGCAAGCAGTTTTTCTTCTTCCTGCCTTTACAAGTGTAAATCTTACCTGTTGAAAGCCAGTACAGTCAATCTTGGACCCAGTTTTCCAGGCAGATTCTATACTGTAGTTATAACTTATCTAAAAACCAACAAACAGCCCTAAACTGCTCAGAGATCAGGGAAATGTGGCATTTAAGCATTTAATTATCAGAAGATTTTCATGACAAAAAGGGACAGGTTGGCTCCTAGCAGCAGCACTCTATTTCCTCCAAAGAAGACAGAAAATAGAACAATATCCATCTGTAATTCGCTTCAACTGCCAAGTGCTGACCATTGGGAAAAACTGACTTTTATCTAAACTGAAGCTCACCAGACAGTGAACAGAATCACTGGAATTGATAGCCTAGCCCTAACCCTAACCCTAACCCAAGCCCTGCCCACTCCTCCCTCCTCTGCTTGAGCGAGTTTTCTCCTTCTCTCTTCAGAAGAGGTGGCTGCTGCCTCTTCTCCTCTCTCCTCTCCTCTCTTTCTCCTGTCTCTGTCTCTCTCTCTCTCTCTGTCTCTCTCTCTCTCTCTCTCTCTCTCTCTCTCTCTGTTTCTCTCTCCCCCACCCTTCCATAACCCACTAAATGAACTATTCCCACTTTCTCTGCATGGTGTGTCTATCCATCTCTCACCTGTTGAGGGCCACTACCACGACCTCAGGTCACCCGCAGTGGCCCCTTGTGTGCTGCGGCTCCTGCCTGGGACCTGCCACCCCTAGGGAACTGTGCCACTTTATCTAAACCATTACAGTTAAGCCCACTAAACCTCTCAGGGTTCAGAAAGATCACTATAGCAGGTGAAAACTGGCTAAGATATCTGAGGGTAAATAAAATAAATTAGCTCATATAAGTCTTCTCATCATGTCTCATGCATTCTTTGTATGTTCTCTGTAATTCACTCTTCCTCTTTGCTGTTCTTTCGCTGTTCTCTTGCCAGTTCCTCCTCATTATTGATTGTTCTGCCCATCCCACGTGCTTTCCCATTTATATACCCACACAGATAGTTAACAAGGATGCATTTCACAGGATCACAAAAAATGGCTGAATCTGGCAAGGAGGGGCCTTGCGTCTCAGAGGGGGCATGGCTGTGAAGCTCCCCAGCAGATACTGGGAGGACTAATTAAAAATCAATACAATATTCTAAGAAGTTTCCATGTACTAACTACATTTCTTAAGTGTAACTAGTTAGGATAGAAGTTTGTGATTGATAATTGTAGAAAAATGCGGCAGTGGTAACCATGGTAACCTGCAGGCCTGGGAGAAAGCTAAAAATGTTTGATCTGCATCAGGTCTAGCTAGCTGAGTTAAAGGGAATTTCTTTGGAGACATTGCTTGTGGCTCCAGCATTGCCAAGGCTTGCTCTATACCCTTGACTCAAGCAATCCTCATACTTCAGTCTCCCAAACAGTTGGGCATACAAGCATGATCCACCATTCACACAGCCCAACATGGATGCCTAAACCCCCTTCTTGGGGTTTGAAACGTGGTCTCATTATGAAGTTCTGACTTTCCTACAACTCGTTATGTAGACTAGGCTGACTTCAAATCTGTGGTGATACTCCTGCCTCTGCCTCCCAAGTGTTGGGATTTCAAGGGTGAATTACCATACCTGACCCAACATTGACATCTTTAATAACAGTCATACCAAAAATGGCCTTACTGTGGCACCGTGAGACATTGCTGCCTAGATGGTTGCCGAGGCATGGTATAAACCGGATCCCATTCCAAAGACAAAGACTCTGTTAGCAAGAGAAGCTAAGACTTTTGTACAAAGCCACTAGCAAGCAGGTAGCAGAAGCGAAGCTGTCTTCCTACTTCACAGTGGAATGGTAGACAGGACACCTCCTTTATTCTGGCACTTGTCGGAACTGTAGGAAGAGAAGGACCTTGTGTACTGCCTCTGTTACAGGCTGTGGCTGATGGAACGTGGAAGAGGGAGCAGTCTTGGCTTGCAGCCACAACTGTTGGCATTCTTTTATGCATTGCTTTCATGCCCGCCTTTGCAGACACAAACACTGGACAAAGCAGGTGTGAACCTGAAAGCGCCTAAGGAATTCTGAAACTATAATTAACATCTACCTCCTCCAAGCAATCTGCTTCAGGATCAGGTGGCTGTAGCTGACAGGGCCCAGATTACCACCCCCACCCACCTTCTCACTCCCTGCCTTTCAGTATTTCACCCCTTTGTCCAATCCACCACCACACAGGCCAATACCCCCCCATCCATCCTCACATAGTAGCCCTTATTAAATGCAGCGGGTCACCCACAAAGCAAAAAGTTAAGGTCAGAGATGTGGGAAGAAGAAGGGACTTAGTGGGATAGGAATAAAACTAAGAGAGAATAGAGAATATTATACTGAGTGTGTGTATGCATAAACACATATGAATTTTTAAAAAATAATGAAATAAATAATTTTTTTGCAATTCGATAGTACTATCTTGGGGTAGGAACTTTGGAGATTGTGGCATCGTATTGCAATGTCAAAAGGTTGGATTTGGGACTTGGCAAAAAGACTCAGTGGGTGCTTGCTGCCCAGCCTGGTAACCTGAATCTGACCCCCGATTCCCACATAGTAGAAGGAGAGAACTGACTCCTACAAATTATCTGCTGATCTGAACCCATGCCCCAATAAATAAATAAATAAATTTTAAATGTCAAAGTTGTATTTATTCTTTTTATTTTTTAATTAATTTATTTATTTATTAAAGATTTCTGCTTCCTCCCCGCCACCACCTCCCATTTCCTTCCCCCTCCCCGGTCAAGTCCCCCTCCCTTGTCAGCCCAAAGAGCAATCAGGGTTCCCTGCCCTGTGGGAAGTCCAAGGACCACCCACCTCCATCCAGGTCTAGTAAGGTGAGCATCCAAACTGCCTAGGCTCCCACAAAGCCAGTACGTGCAGTAGGATCAAAAACCCATTGCCATTGTTCTTGAGTTCTCAGTAGTCCTCATTGTCCCCTATGTTCAGAGAGTCCGGTTTTATCCCATGCTTTTTCAGACCCAGCTGGCCTTGGTGAGTCCCAGATAGAACATCCCCAATCTCTCAGTGTGTGGGTGCACCCCTCGCGTTTCTGAGTTCCTTGCTCATGTTCTCTCTCCTTCTGCTCCTGATTTGGACCTTGGGGTTGTAGTCTGGTGCTCCAATGTGGGTCTCTGTCTCTGTCTCCTTTCATCGCCTGATGAAGGTGAATATCCAGGAGGATGTCTATATATTTTTCTTTGGGTTCACATTCTTATTTAGCTTCTCTAGGATCACGAATTATAGGCTCAATGTCCTTGGTTTATGGCTAGAAACCAATTATGAATGAGTACATCCCATGTTCCTCTTTTTGGGTCTGGCTTACCTCACTCAGGATAGTGTTTTCTATCTCCATCCATTTGCATGCAAAATTCAAGAAGTCATTGTTTTTTACTGCTGAGTAGTACTCTAATATGTATATATTCCATACTTTCTTCATCCATTCTTCCATTGAAGGGCATCTAGGTTGTTTCCAGGTTCTGGCTATTACAAACAATGCTGCTATGAACATAGTTGAGCATATACTTTTGTTGTATGATAGGGCCTCTTGGGTATATTCCCAAGAGTGGTATTGCTGGGTCCAGGGGTAGGTTGATCCCGAATTTCCTGAGAAACTGCCACACTGCTTTCCAAAGTGGTTGCACAAGTTTGCATTCCCACCAGCAATGGATGAGTGTACCCCTTTCTCCACAACCTCTCCAGCAAAGGCTATCTATCATTGGTGTTTTTTATTTTAGCCATTCTGACAGATATAAGATGGTATCTTAAAGTTGTCTTGATTTGCATTTCCCTGATCGCTAAGGAAGCTGAGCATGACCTTAAGTGTCTTTTGGCCATTTGAAGTTCTTCTGTTGAGAATTCTCTGTTCAGGTCAGTGCCCCATTTTATAATTGGGTTGATTAGCCTTTTACGGTCTAGTTTCTTGAGTTCTTTATATATTTTGGAGATCAGACCTTTGTCTGTTGCGGGGTTGGTGAAGATCTTCTCCCAGTCAGTGGGTTGCCTTTTTGTCTTAGTGACAGTGTCCTTTGCTTTACAGAAGCTTCTCAGTCTCAAGAGGTCCCATTTATTCAATGTTGCCCTTAGTGTCTGTGCTGCTGGGGTTATACGTAGGAAGTGGTCTCCTGTGCCCATGTGTTGTAGAGTACTTCCCACTTTCTCTTCTATCAGGTTCAGTGTGTTCGGACTTTAATCCACTTGGACTTGAGTTTTGTGCATGGTTATAGATATGGATCTATTTTCATTCTTCTACAGATTGACATCCAGTTTTGCCAGCACAATTTGTTGAAGATGCTCTCTTTTTTCCATTGTATACTTTTAGCTCCTTTATCGAAAATCAGGTATTCATAGGTTTGTGGTTTAAAGTCAGGGTCTTCTATTCGATTTCATTGGTCGACTTCTCCGTTTTTATGCCAATACCAAGCTGTTTTCAATACTGTAGCTCTGTAATAGAGTTTGAAGTCAGGGATGGTAATGCCTCCAGATGATCCTTTATTGTATAGGATTGTTTTGGCTATCCTGGGTTTTTTGTTTTTCCATATAAAGTTGATTATTGTCTTCTCCAGATCTGTGAAGAATTTTGATGAGATTTTGATGGGGATTGCATTGAATCTATTCTTTTTATTTTTAAATGTAATTTTAAAGTTGTATTTACGCTTTTTATTTTATTTTATGTGTGTAAGTTTTTGCCTGCATATGCAAGCCTGGTGACCTCAGAGCCTAGAAGAGGGCACCAAATCTCCAGGAACCCAAGTTAAGGACGACTGTGAGCCACCATGTGCACAATGAATGTTGTGGGGGGACACACAACGATGGGGACAGACCACCAAAGTCTAATAAAGCAAACTGTATTCCAGAAACCAGAATCCAGGAAAAAATAAAATAAAATAAATCTACTTGGAGCACAAAAAGCTTATCAGCTAGCTGAGACCACAGCCAGAGATGGATTTTTGTAAGGCTTTGTCAAAGGCCTGTTTCTGAACCCACCTTTTTATAGTAGGGGCACTAAGCATTAGGTCTAAACAAAGGAATTTTTACAATCTCAAGGTAAAACTCAGATACAGATTGCGTTACTTTACAATCTCCATTAACAGAGTCTTAGTTAAACTAGTGTTTGTTCTTACTCTTGTCTTAGTACTTCCAGGTGGTGTTTACTGAAGCCCTGTGCTGTCCCCTTTGATGCTGCCAGCTTCACAGAGCAGGGATAATGTGTAACCCAGAGGTCATATATCTATTTCCTAAAAGTTGACTCAGCTCATATCTGTAGGCTAGCTCTCAGTTTGCAGAGAGATGCTTTGGCCTTGTAAACAGAGCTATGGGTTGTAAAGCGGAGTAACCCACTCTTAATAGTTAATCCTTAAGCTACTGAGGAAGCTGCTGACAGTCTGTTCTTATTCTCCTAGGCTTACAACTTTATATTTCTTTATTTCTACATTCCTATTTCTGAAATCTACATTTATATATTCTTATTCTTGGACCCTTCACTGAAAATCAAACCTGGATCCTCTGGAAAATCAGCAAGTGGCTTTAACCACTGTGCTACTCTCCAGCACCACAAAATGAAATATTTCAAAATAAGAAACAAACAAAACATGATTTGGTTTCGGGTTCCAGCTGCCCTTCCACTGTTGCAAGCCCCAGTAGCTCAAGGACAGGCTCAATCGTGTGAAAGTTTCCCAGGGAGCTGCAGACTTGAAACAGTTCAGTCTGCCTGACCCCCTGCTGACTGGAGTGTCTTCGAGAGCAAGCCACCTCAGACACCAGAAAGTCTCTCCTTTATCTAGTCATATGCCTTGAGGTTTCTCAAACCACGTTTCATGAACCTCTGAATATTCAAGAGAACTGAATTGGAAATCTGTACAAAAATTAGTCTATAACATGTGTCTTGACATACAATCTTCTACTTGTCAGCCCTTAACATTTACCTCTAGGAATTTCCATGTTCTATTTCACAAGAATTACGTATTTCATATACACTGGTTGTGTCATGCAGTAAAGAGCATACACAAGAAAAGGCATAACTCAGCAATCCCACTCCTGGTACATATCCAAAGAAAATCAAATCTATCCACTGACGATGCCTCTGCCCTCCTGTGTTCAGTACAGTACCATGTACAATAAATAAGAAATTGAAATAACCTTCATGGCCACCAGCCAATGAATTCATAAGGAAACGTGATTGCTATGCACTGTAGAGTACTATTCAGCCACCACCACCAAGAAGGAAACCCTGCAGATTGTGGTAGTGATGAAGCCAGGGTACTCTCTGTCTAAATCATAACAAGCAATTACTGCAGATCTGCTCACCCTGACATGACTGCCTGACACCCAACCCTCTCAGTTTACAGCTGACAAACTGAGGCACAGGATATGGTAGGACTTGCTGAGGACCGCGCAGGCACGGTGAGGGTCCAAACACAGTGTTCCACAAGCTCACAGTCACAATGACATTTTGTTTGTTTGGTTTTGTTTGTTTGCAAGACAGGGTCTCACTGTGTAGCCTTGGCTGTTTTGGAACTCACTATGTAGAGCAGGCTTGACTCAAACTCACAGAGATCTGCCTACCTCTGCCTCCCTAGTGCTGGGATTAAAGGTGTGTGCCACTATAGCTTGGCTAGACATTTATATGTTTAATTAGATTTATTTATTTATTTATTTATTTATTTATGTGTGCGTGTACATGTTAGGATTTACATGGAAAATGCCCTTACCTCAAAAAGAAGTGTGTGATAGTGGTGGGGGAGGACAAAGCTGGCTTGTAGGGGAGCTTGACTTCCAGCTAGTGGTACTATTTCGGAAGGTCCTAGAAACTTAAGCAAACATGGTACACAGATGCAGATTCCGGCAAATACACAGTTTCATACACATGCAATAGAAACAAATAGATATTTAAAGAGAAGGATAAGGTGCAGGGGCTCCTGGGTGAGATGCTGCCCACAGAAGGCACTAGATGGAACTCGAGTCTCAAGATGTCTTCTTGGCACAGCTAAAGAGGATATGCCTGGGGAACCATCCAGAGGGCTACAAGCTACTAGAACACTCAAGGCTGTTTGAACCACAGCTAAAGGAAAGAGTCTTAAAAGGAGTTCGCCTCTCTTGCTCTTCCTTGTTACAAACCAAGTGTATTCATGGTACAGGGCAGCCTGAGATAGAGCCTCATTGTAATGGTTTAGATAAAAGCTGTGGCACAGTTCCTGGGGGGGCGCAGCAGGCAGCCGGCCACAAGGGACAGCCGGCTAGTGATGGGTGAGAGACAGAGCTGGATAGGCACACCATGCAGAGTGAGTTTGGATATAGCTTATTCAGTCAAAGGTAAGGGAGAGAGAGAAAGAGAGAAGAGGGGGATAGAAGAAATCACGGCCACCTTTTCTGAAGAGAGACTGGGCAGAGAGAGTGCAGGCTGGAAGCAGGGAGGAAGATCCAATCGCTTGCCTCAGTAGAAGGGGGAGTGGGTGGGGCTTGTCTCTTAAAGGAATGGGACACTCATGACCTACTATGATGTCATGAGCCTAAGCATCCTCCCCTGGACTTGCTCATGTTTTGAATGCTCTGATTGTTGTGCTTTCCTGTCGCTTTAAGGGACAAGCCTTGCCCACTTTCATTACCTCTGAACTGCCCGCCGCCATCTTGGGCCCTTCCTTTTCTGCTTCCTTGACGTACGTGATTTTTATTATAAGGAAGAACTGGGAATGTTATGGTTTTGGTCCCTTTAAGAGACAAGCCACACCCATTCCCCTCCCCATTCGCTGAGGCAGGCTGATCTTCAGCTTCGGCCTGAGCTTGCTCTCTTTTCCATCTTCCTCTTGGAGAGGCAGCTTCGCTTCTGCCTCTCTCCCCACTTCTCTGCTTCCCCCTTCTCTGTCTCTTTCTCCTCTTCTCTCTCTCTCTCTCTCTCTCTCTCTCTCTTTCTCTCCCTCTCTCTCTGTCCCCCCCCTTCACCCTTCCTCCTCCATAACCCCCTGAATAAACATTCAACCTCACCCTGCATGTCACGTCTATCCATGTTTCTGTCTTCTGCCCGCCCGCTATGTGTCTCCCTGCCTGGAACCAGCCATTGCTCAGGGACCAGCAGCCTACTCTGCCTGGGGCCCACTGCCTGCTGCCACATGGCCTGCCACCACTGCTCTGGGACCAGCAGCTATCTCTGCCTGGGACTGGCTGCTCCCAGGGCCCGCTGTCTGCCACCACATGGCCAGCCACCACCGCTCGGGCCACCGCTCTGGGACTGGCAGCCATTTCTGCTGCCTGCTGCCGCGGGGATCTTGCAGCATTTTTTAAAAAAAGAACAACACTGATCTTATGGAGTTTTTCTTTTAGAATATTCATTTGTTTTTATTTAAGGTGTACGAGTATTTTGTCTGAATATATACATGTATACTACTTGCATCATTGTCCTTGGAGGCCAGCAGAGGGCATTGGATACCCTGAGACTAGAATTATAGATGGTTTTGAGCCACCCCATGAATACTGGGAATTGAACCTAGGTGTGGTCTCAGGACCTGCTGCCCACTGCCACTTCAGGGATCAGCAGGCATTGTCTCATGGTCCATTGCCTGCTGCAGCCACTTGGGGACCTGCAGCATTTTACTTAATTCAATACAGCCTTTATTCAAGCTTAAGCTTGGACTCTCTGTCTCTCGGAGAGCAGAGAGTGTTTGGGAATTTGGGATAGGTTGTTTTTATTTTATGTTTTTTAAATCATAGTAGAGGTTGGAGTGAGGGGATTTCCAGGGTTCAGGACCCTGATTAGCTTACATTTGTCTAGGGATGTTGGCAAAAGGGGAATAGGAGAGTCCTGGGCTCAGGGATATCTGGTGATCTTATCTAATCTTATCTAATGGTTGGAATATCAGGTACTTCCCTTTAGATGCTGACCCTCCGTGGGCGGGCTATTTTTAAGAATATGAAGCTATTAGGTGTAGGGTTTTGGTCCTGGCTGTTATGCCCAGATTGCAGAGTCCCTCAAAAATCAAAAAGGAGACCAAGCCCCGTATGTAAAAGCAAAGAGTCTTTATTCAAGTTCAAACTAGGACTCACCATGTGTCCAATGCATTGTGGCACAACCAGAGACCTTTGAGCTCAGTTTGGTTAGAGTTTTTAATCATAGCAGAGGATGGGGTAGGGATTTCTAGGGTTCAGGACACCTGATTAACTAATATTTGTCTGGGGTGTCCTGATGAAAGGGATGGATGTGTGCTGGGCTAAGGGACATCAGGTGATCTTATCTACAATGGTTGACATGTTAGGAATTCCTTTGGAATGTTAGGTACTTTCTTCTTGGATAGTCCATCCTGGGTGGTGCCTGGGTGGTCTTAGTTTGTGGTCTTTCCTGAATCCAAGGCCTTAGGGTAAATTGAAACTCAGGCCTCTTGAGTTTTTCATGGCTGGTCCCTACACTACATACTATCTTTGCTCCTTGATTTACCAGCATGTGAACAATTCTACCACCCAACCTCACCACCACAAACAAAGTCCTTCCCACCATCATACCTTTCTACTGAGATCGACCAAAACCAGGATCTAAATTAAAGCTTTCTTCCTATAAGTTGTTTCTGGAAGGTCAGAGTCATACCAAAGTAACTCATAACTGAAAAAAAATTAAAAAAGGAAAAGACAAGATGGGTCCTGGGTTCTGGCACCAGACGAATGAGAGAAATAAAACAGGAAGGACATGACTGCTCCTACATATGGTGGAGGAGAAAGTTTATTATAGGTAAAAGGGAGAGCACAGCCAGAGGCAGGGACATCTGGAAGAGTCCAGACTGAGCTGGGTCATGTGAGGAGAAAGGGGAGGGGAAAGGGGGAGCACTAGACTAAGAGACCAGGAAGGTAAAGGGTTGACGAAGGGGGGTAGATAACCAAAATGGCTGGATTATATAGGGAAGGGCACCCAGCCCTGGGCTAGAGAACTTTAGGGGAGGGAGAAGGGTATGCCAGCCATATCTATGACAGGTGTAGGGCCCAGGAGCGCCTGGCCACACATGGGGACCAGGCCACACAGCCGCCATAGCAGGCAGCATTGGGTTTCAGAAAAATACATAAATTGACACCACCCAGGGAGTGGCAGCATCTAAAGAGAGGTACCTGATATTCCAACCATTAGATAAGATAGATAAGATCACTGGATATCTCTAAACCCAGGACTCACCTATTCCCCTTTTGCCAACATCCCTAGACAAATGGAGGCCAATCAGGGTCCTGAACCATGGAAATCCCCTCACTACAACCTCTACTATGATAAAAAAAAAAAACTCTATACCAAATATCCCAGACACTCTCTGCTCTCAGAGAGACAGAGAGTCCAAGTTTAAGCTTGAATAAAGGCTGTATTGAATTAAGTAAAATGCTGCAGGTCCCCAAGTGGTTGCAGCAGGCAATGGGCCATGAGACCACGCCGCAGCTCCCTGAAGTGGCAGCAGGAAGCAGGCCAGAGACCACGTGGGAAGTGGGTCCTGAGACCACAGAAGGACACAAAAGCAGCTGGGTCTCAGGCAGGAAGCCATGTGGCAGGTGAGAGACCGAAACAGATAGGCACACCATGGAGACTGAAGTTGGATATTTATTTAGTGGGTTATGGAAGGGAAGGGAAGAAGAGGGAAGAGCAGAGACAGACACACACAGAGAGAAAGAGAAAGGGAGATAGAGGGAGAGAGAGAGAAACAGGGATGGGAAAAGTGGAGAGAAGGGAGAGACAGAAGCTGCCTCTTCAAGAGAAAGACAGAAAGGAAGGGAAGCTTGCCTCAGTAGACAGGGGTGGGGGAATAGGCATGGCTTTTCTCTTAAAGGGGCAGTAAAGATCATTACATTCCTATCTCTTTTTTATAATAAAAAGGCAGAAAGTTAGGCACAACAGGTTAAAGGAATTGGGGCAGCGGATTCTCAAGACTGCTTCCTGTTTGTGGGTGTCATCTTTGGAGGGGAACCTGAGAAATCTGGGTGCTGGTCACATCCTGGGGTAGCTGGTCTCTTTGCTTCTGTCCAGTGTTTGTGGTATGGAAATGTCTGGTGTCTCTTATACATGTTTAAGGTATTGGCAGAACAGAGGACCAAGTTAAGTTAAAGAAAAATAAATTTTTAGGACCAGGGAATTGAGAGGGGTGTATTTGACCTGTTTAAGGTGGATCCTTTAATCTGGCTCCCTGGAACTCACAAGAATTATAACTTGCAGGTACACATTTTAATAACTTGTATTTGTATTTTCTGAAATTTGTTTTGTGAGGTTATCCTTTAAAACTGACAAAAACTTCTCAGCTGCCAAACTGCATCAGAGATCTTTGAGTAGGATAAAGTTTTACTTGCATTATTGACTAAAAAAAAACAACAGAGAACTTACTTAATTGGCACCTAGAGCTACTCCTTGGGGTCCTCCATGGTCACTGAGGGTCATATTTGCCTTTTGCTATTTAGTACAGGGCCTGCCAGGCTCCAGAAGATCCTGTGAGCTAAGAAATCTGTAGGGAAACAAGCCTACCTTGACCTGAGCACTAGGCTGTAGATTCTACCAATTATTTCCACTGTCTGGTGATCTTTAGTTTAGATGAAAGGCAGTTTTTTCCCAGTGGTCAGTGCTTGGCAGCTGAAGCAAATTGCAGATGGACTTTGTTCTGTGCCCATTTGTCTTCTGTCTCCTTTGGAGGAAGTAGAGTGCTGCTGCTAGGAGCCAATCTGTCTCTTTTTGTTATGAAAAGTCTTTTAATAATTAAATACTTAAATGCCATATTGCCAAATCTCTGAGAAGTTGAGGGCTACTTATCAGGTGTAACTACAGTATAGAATCTGCCTGGAGAGCTGGTTCTGATTTTGACTGTACTGACTCTTTCTTAACTTAACAGGTAAAATTTATACTTGTAAAAAGCAGAAAGAAGAAAAAATTGCTTGTAATAGAAGATTAATGGCAAAACTGACAATAGTAGAGAACATCTTAATATATCTTAAATGAGGGTTGGAGTAAATATAAAGTATTTTTGTATGAGACTTAAAAGTACATACCAGTTTAAAACATGAGACTTATTGTTTTTGTAATCTGAAATGAGATGCAATGACAATTATAACATTTAACAGGAAACAGGTGAATTTAAGTTATATGCATACACACATACATGGAGTGAACAGGAATTTGGCAAAGTGGATGCTCTTGGTGGGCCCTTCCAAAGGCATGCCACTGCACAAAATACACATGCAACAGAGTCAGCAAGAGGAATTTAGAGACAAAAACATAAGTAAACCGGGGGACCAGGCAGGGTATACCTCAGTAAAGATGGTGGGACTTGGTCACCTGACCTGGCTCTCAGTTAAGATGGTGGTAAAGTCA
This sequence comes from Microtus oregoni, assembly GCF_018167655.1. Taxonomy (NCBI): domain Eukaryota; kingdom Metazoa; phylum Chordata; class Mammalia; order Rodentia; family Cricetidae; genus Microtus; species Microtus oregoni. The sequence goes on along the minus strand of NW_024543065.1, from coordinate 54,857,448 downwards.
CCTGACCTCAGTTAAGCTGATGGTAAGGTCACCCGACCTCAGGCAAAATGACAGTGATCACATGTTGTATGGAAAAGCCATGATTTTTGAGCTGAAGGGATTTTTGAGCTGTTAATAATAAAACAGACCTAGAGACATGATCCACCCTATCACTGAGCCACCATGCCACACACCACTGCAGGGAGCAAAAGGCTGGAATTGAAAACATCCATCTCGTGGATCTAATCAATCTTGTTGGCAGCAGTAGTGGTGGCAGGGACAGTCTGAGGAAACTCCTTCCATTTGCCTGTGCACTGGCACTAGTTAGAAAGCTCCCATAAAAGTGGAGCCAGCGGGACACCGGCAGAGTGAGGGTAGGAGCTGAAGAAGTAGGGCATTAAGGCCTGGGGTTTTAGGGCCTCTAAAAGGCATCCATCTCAGAGGAGGCTGGATAGACAGACATGGATGGCTTGCTACCCATAGCTGAAACAGTGAAAACCCATGAAAACGGCAGCACCACAAGGCCTATAGGGTGATGTCTCCCCTCTATAGGTGGGGTGTAAATTGGTGGCAAACACCTAAGGACTTGTGGAAGAGTGTCCTCTGCCTACAGGCAGGATGCTAAAGCCTGACTGGCTCCAGTCAGGGTGACTCAGAAGCCAGAGTGGCCAGAGGCCCCTCTGAGCAGCCTTACACAGCGGGGATGGGGAAGGGGAATAAAAGAAAAAAGGAGAGAGAAAAATCTGAGGGACCCTGGGCCCTAGTCGAATGCACAACACAGCATTGCAGTGCCAGGTCATCCAAACACAATTTCAGCTAAAGGAAGCAATCCAGAGATGAATGTCAGTGAAGGGCTCAACCAGAGACATAAAGACTGTGGTTGGGGGTTGTCCTCCCCATTTCTAGGAACACCAGAAGATTTCTGGGAGCTCAATAATCAGTTCCTAGGGTTTGAAAAAAACAGTTAAGTTTACCAGAATAGGCGAAACTCAACAATTGAAGCCAGTGGTGTGCATAGAAATCATGCTCAGGCAGAATGGAGAGTTGTTGTAAAGAAACTTGGTTCCCAAGCCAGGCTTCCATGTGTCCTCAGTCGGCCCATCCACAGGCAGGAAGAAACATGGAGAGCCTGGCCGAGTCATGGCACCATTGTTACAGCACCAGTGTAATGGGTTAAGTAAAATGCTTCAGGTCTCCAAGTGGCTACAGCGAACAGCAGGCCATGAGACCATGCCCAAAGGTCCAAGCAGGCAGCGGGTCTTGAGACCATGCTACAGGTCCCTGAAGTGCAAGCAGCAGGCAGCAGGTCCCAAGACCACGGCAGGCCACAAAGGCAACTGGGTCCCAGGCAAAAAGGCACATGGTGGATGAGAGAACAAGATGGATAGGCAGGCCATGCAGAGTGAAGTTGGATATTTATTTAGTTTTTTATGGAAGGGAGAGGGAGAAGGGGGAAAAGCAGAGAGAGAGAATGAGAGAGAGAGAAACGGGGGAGGAAAGAAGTGAGGAGTAGGGAGAGACAGAAGCTGCCTCTTTGAGAGGGAGACAAAAAGGAAGGGACTCCGGCTGGAAGCTGAAGATCAGCTTGCCTCAGCAGATGGGGGAGGGAGTGGGCATAGCTTTTCTCTTAAAAGGACAGGACAGATCATTACAAAGGCTCTTTGCTTTCACATACAAGAGCAGACTCTGTGGTGGGTTTTGGGAACCCCATAATCTAGGTGTAACAACAGGTAAGGACTGAGAGATACTGGGAGATCCTGGTAGCCAGGTCCACTCTGATATGTTACATAGGCACCTCAGCTATTTGTCCCAGATTTGAGACCGAGCAATAACCATTTAGTACTAAAGTGAGCCAAGTAGCTGGTATCTCAGTAGCAGCTGGCAACAATGTAGGAAATATCCTGAGAAAATGAGCAGTTGTTATTTAGAAATGAAGCCTTCCTTTGGCCAGAGCAATGACCATAGGTCATGGTTGTTTGCCCATATCAGGAGTGCCCCCAAAAACCAACTAGGAGACTGAGTCCTGTACATAAAAGCAAAGAGCCTTTATTCTTACACAAGTTTGCAAACATGGTCTCTCTGTGTGTCCATATTGGAATGATCAGAGAGTCCCAAGCTCAGTTGGAGTTGGGTTTTTATAGTAGTAAAAGTGGAGGTAAGGGATTTCCAAGGTTCAGGACCCTTGATTGGCTGACATTTGTCTAGGGGTGTCCTGGTGAAAAGTGATGGGTATGTGCTGGCAGGTGATCCTATCTACAATGGTTAGGAATGTTAGGAATTTTCTACAATGGTTGGTTCCTGGGTGGTGCCTGGGTGTTCTCAGTTTGTGGTCTTTATCAGAACCAGGTATTGCCTTAAGGTAAACTACAGAGACTCAGGCCTCTGTTGAGCTTGTCATGTTGGGTCCTACAACGGTCATATGCTAAGACCACTCAATGGACACTGAGCCTAGTCACAAACCAAGAGCCACATGTCATTGATGGCACAATGATGCCAGATACATCACAAACTACAAAAGGATCATGGACTTGGCATGGTGGCACATACCATTAACCCCATCACTTAGAAGGCAAAAGCAAAGAGGCAGATCTCTGAGTTCAAGGCTAGCCTGGTCTACTTACCAAGTTCCAGGCTAGCCAAGGCTCTATATCAAGAATTTGTCTCAACATTGTTTGTCATACGAATATCTTGCATATCATCATAGAATCTTCATCTGGGGATGGATAGAGATCGAGACAGTGACCCACACAGGAGCACTGGACTGAGCTCCCAAGGTCCCAAGGAGGAGCAGAAGGAGGGAGAACATGAGCAAAGAAGTCGGGACCACGAGGCGTGCATCCACCCACTGAGACAGAGGAGCTGATCTACGGGGAGCTCACCAAGGCCAGCTGGACTGTGACCGAAAAAGCATGGGATAAAACCGGACTCTCTGAACATGGCGAACAAAGAGGGCTGATGAGACACCAAGGACAATGGCAGGGGGTTTTGATCCTACTTAATGTGCTGGCTTTGTGGGAGCCTAGCCAGTTTGGATGTTCACCTTCCTAGATATGGACGGAGAGGACCTAGGACTTAACACAGGGCAGGGAACCCGGACTGCTCTGTGGACTGGAGAGGGAGGGGGAGAGGAGTGGGGGGAGGGGGAGAAGGGTGGGAGGAGGGGGAGAAGGGTGGGAGGAGGGGGAGAAGGGTGGGAGGAGGGGAAGGGAAATGGGAGGCTGGGAGGAGGTGGAAACTTGTTTTTTGTTTATGTTTTTTTTTCTTCTTTTCGCAATAAAAAAAAAAACATTGTTTGTCATAGGCAGAACCTGAAACAACTTAAATGCCCCTCAACCCAAGAATGGATAAGGAAAAGGTGGCACATTTACACAATGGAGTACTACACAGCAGAAAAAAATAATGACATCTTGAAATTTGCTGACAAATGGATGAAGCTAGAAAACATCATTTTGAGTGATGTAACTTAGACCCAGAAAGACAATTATCATATGTACTCACTCAATAGTGGTTTTTAAACATAAAGCAAAGAAAACCAGCCTAAAAATCACAATCCCAGAGAACCTAGACAACAATTAGGACTCTAAGAGAGACATACATGGATCTAATCTACATGGGAAGTAGAAAAAGACAAGATCTCCTGAGTAAATTGGGAGCATGGGAACCTTGGGAGAAGGTTGAAGGGGAGTGGAAAGGCAGGGATGGGAGCAGGAAAAAATGTAGAGCTCAATAAAAAAAATCAATAAAAAAGGGAAACACCATTATATCAAAGGGATTTAGGTCTCTGTATGATAATACCCTGCACAGTTTGAAAATGGAACAATTAAATGAGAGGATAACTAATTTAGATGGGATTTATGTAATATCAATTATAAACATTATCAGCATTACCATTACCATTTTTGTTTTATCACTAAAAATGTTGCTTAATCTGAATTAAGATACAAGTTTTAGAAAAACTTTTAAAAAAAAACCTGTCTCAAAAATATTTTTAAAGAAAGAGAGAAAGGACCAGCAAAAGCAAATAAGAAGCTCAGTAGCCACTAAAGCACATATGCAGGGTGCCCAGCCTGAGTGGTGAGGTCCAGCTTCTTTGACAGGTATGCTACAGGTGCAAAGGAAGGTCCCAGCTGATATCCTAGGACCCCAAGGGCATATATCTCCTTCTCTGTTACGTAGAGGGAGAAAGGACAAGTTAAATCTGGGAGATGAAGAGCTGGGGCCTAGATAAGGGCTTATTGGAGTCTCTGAAAGAGTTTATTAATGGGATGGAGGAGGGGCTCATGCAGAGATCCAAGAGTTGCCTCATATAAGGAGCAGGCAAGGAGAGAAAAAGAGGGGATCCAGGAACACAGGAAGCCAGCTATTCCTATTTTGTGGAAGGAGCTGATATTCCATGACAAACCTACATTCCACCAATACCTAGCCACAAACCCAGCCCTACACAAAATACTAGAAGGAAAATCCCAACCCAAGGAAGATGGCTACTATTATGATTATTTTTAATGTTGCAAGATCCCCTGCAGTAGTAGGAAGCAGAAATGCTTTAGGTCCCCAAATGGTGGTAGCAGGCCATGTGGCGGCAGGCAGCAGGCTCTGGGAGTAGCCAGTGCCAGGTAGAGACAGCTGCCAGTCCCCGAGCAGTGGCTGGTCCCAGGGAGGGAGATACATGGCGGGCAGACTAGTGCCTGCGAGCCCGGTGGTGTGAGCAGGCAGCGGGTAGGAGGCACATGGACAGACACATCGTATAGGATAGAATTGGATATTTATTACTTAGAGGAGAGAGGAGGGGAAGAAGGAGAAGAGGACAGAGAGAAAGAGAGAGAGAAGAGGGGAGAGAGACAGAGAAGGGGGAGCGGAGAAGTGGGGAGAGAGGCATAAGCGAAGCTGCCTCTCCAAGAGGAAGATGGAAAAGAGAGCAAGCTCAGGCCAGAAGCTCAAGATCAGCTTGCCTCAGCGGATGGGAGAGGGAATGGGCGTGGCTTATATGAACAATCATTAACAGCTACACCAACAAAAACACAGACAACCGATGATCTCATTACAGCAAATCCCAATGAAGAAAAAAAATGCACAAACTAACATTACCAACGATGAAATCTAAATTAACAGGAGATAACAACCACTAGTCATTAATATCCCTTAAAGTAAATGGACTCAACTCACCCATAAAAAGGCACAGGCTCACAGATTGGATACAAAAACAGAATCCATCCTTTTTCTGCATACAAGAAACGCATCTCAACCTCAAAGACAGACATCATCTCAGAGTAAAGGGTTGGGAAAAAATATACCAATCAAATGGACCTAAGAACCAAGCAGGTGTAGCTATCCTAATATCTAACAAAATAAACTTCAAGCTAAAATCAGTCAAAAGAGACAAAGAAGGTCTTTTCATATTAGTCACAGGAAAAATCCATCAAGAGGAAATTTCAATACTGAACATCTATGCCCCAAATACAAGGGCACCCTCATATATCAAAGAAACACTTCTAAAGCTTAAATAATGTATTAAACCCCACACACACTAATAGTGAGAGACTTCAACACTCTCCTCTTGCCACTGGACAGGTCAATCAGACAAAAAAAGTGAACAGAGAAATAAGAGAACTAACATATGTTATGACTCAAATGGACTTAGCAAACACTTATAGAATATTCCATCCAAACATCCAAACTTCTTCCTCTCTCTTGCTCAGCCTGCTTTCTTACAGAACCCAGGACCAACAGGTCTGAGTCTTCCCGTCATCAGTCAATAATTAAGAAAATGTCCAGTATCCAGATCTTGTAGAAGCAGTTTTTCAATTGAGCTTCCCTTTTTTTAGATAATGCTAGCTTGTGAGAAGTTGACATAAAACTATACATACAAATTGTACGTGCTGGAAATGAAATCCCAACTGGGATCTGATTGACAGTCTTAAATCCTAAACCATCTCAAAACGGCTGTATTCGCCCAACGTTCAGGGTGGCAGCGCCCTCTAGTGGCTGGGCCAGGTAACGCCTGCACACTGAGTCACCGGAAGTACCTATATGTATGGCGGAACTGATGCTATAACTGCACTGTCGTCCATATGCGGAGGCGCTCTGAGGTGGGTTCCTCACAGCTAGGCTCCGGACTGCCCCTGAGCGCCCGAGGTGGAGGAGAAAGAGGTTTCAACCCTGGGTGTCAAGTGGCTGAGATGAGTGGTGAACAAATACCGCCTGCCTTTGGCAGTTTGTGGGTTATTCAGTGGTCCTAGCGGCTTTTTCTTTTCTTGGTGGCACCAAGACTTGGCAGCCGTCTTACAAACCGAGAGCCGTGCACAAGGCCTTCCAGACCCGTTCCTACTCTTGTTGGTTTGGGGAGAAGAAAATGCCTGAAGCAGAGCGCCCAGAGTACCTCATCTGTAGCTCGCTCAGTAGAGTTCAAAGAGAAAACCCTTCTAGCTTTATTTGTGAAGTACGGGCAAATAGTGGAACTCATTCTGGGGAAAGCCCGGGAAACCAACAAATCCCAAAGAGGTAACTGCCCAGCCGTGAAAAACCCGTGCGTGTGAAGGGTGTGGCGGGAAACGCCAGGGGAAAGCCCTGCAATGGAAAAGCCCCAGTGGAGCAAGCAGAAGCCAGCAGAGTGGAGCATGCCACCAGACCAGCCACCGGGAGCGGGAGGCTTGGACCACCTCCACCTTCGAGATGGACCGGCCCTCGCAGAGATGGAAGAGGAAGAGTGGAGGAAAAGGAGGCTTCCCCCACATGTGGCTGGTGGTGGCGTCTCCACGAAATTTTAAGATTAGTTCTTCCAAGGGGTTGATTTCCAGCAAAATGAGCCACCACTATGAGGTGGGGGGCCATCCTTCTATATCGTACTGGGAGACACAGTTATGGAAGCTATGTGGTGACATTTTAAGTTTCCTAGTGAGGTTCTCTGTAGCTGTATGTTTTGTGAAAGAAATAGTAAAACGGGTAATTTTGATAATAGGATTGTTTCAGCAGGAAAACGTTAAGTGTGTTCAGCCCTGACTTGGCCAATGTAAGTTTCCAAATAAAAACATTCCTAAAAGCCAGTTATGATCTGATTTTTTTTTCCCAGAAAAGAAGTCAATTCTCAGATCGTCTCTGTGTATCTCCCCATCCAAAAGTCATTTGCTTTCTGTCAAGAAATGTTCAAATAAGCCAACTTTTAGAGGGTAGCTGGGGTAGGCTACATTAGGACTTCAGGGTGCCTTTCATCAAACTCAGTTTTTGTATAAAACATCTGGTCCTAATACGTAGGAAATTGCCATTTACCTAGTAAACCCAGAGAAGGCTAACCATATCCCCTGCCCTCTGCAGCTCTTTGAGAATCTGGGGTAAAAAGTTCTCCTTAACTTCCCACACAATAAAACCATTAAGTATTTTAAAACATCTGCAGAATGCTAATTAAAATATTTGGTCAAAGCAAGAAAGAAAAATAGTCCCCTTGTACCACAGCAAACAATGCAAAATGTTGGGCTAGAGAAATGGCTCGGTGGCTGCCCTTCCAGAGGACCAGGGTTTGATTCCCAGCACCCACATGTCTATTCACAGTGGTCTGCAATTCCAGTTCCAGGGGATCCAGTGCCCTCTTCTGGCCTCTGAGGGGTCAGCCACATAAGTGCTACACAGACTTACATGCAGGCAAGACATTCATACACATACAAAAAAAAAAAAGACAAATTGGTGTTTAAAATACGTTGCACCATCGGCCAGCCTGTGCCCTCAAGACCTGGGCTGGAAGGAAGACATCCACAGGCGAACGCCAGTGCCAGGCAAGTGGGTCCCATTATGATGAGGAGCAAACTGAGGTGGGAGGTCTTGCTCCCCGGAGTCATGGTGAAGGCCTCCCACATCAACCTACTCTTCACTGCCTTCACTTCTTCTATTCCGCCTCTTTCCACAGCACATGAACCATTCTGCTTTTTTCCCATTTCTCCACCACAAAATTGTTCATCAAAAAGCTGTGTTGGTGTTTCACCTTGCCTGTCTAAGGCACCTGATTGATCTAATAAAAAGCTGAATGGTCAATGGCTAGGCAGGAGAGGGACAGGAGGGGCTGGTGGGCAGAGAAGTAGGAGGAGAAACCTAGGCTTGAGGAACAAGAGAAAAGGGGGGAGAAAGGGCAGAAGCCAGGCAGCCGCCAGGCAGCAGACACAGAGGAAACAGGAGAGTAAGATATACATAATTAAATATAAATAAATAAAAACCTCTTTGCTCCTGCATCTTTCCTGCCTCTCTAACACCTCTCCATTAGTCCTGGTAGCTCTGTGAGCTATGTTGTGTCAATCAGCTTTATTAACAAATGTTCATTGCAGTGAGTCACTGGTCTGGTTCAAGGCCTCTGGTTTCTGGCACACCATCATCACTGGGTCCTCACCAGAACTCCTCTCAGATATCCCAGGCTGCCCTGGGTCATGGAGATCCTGTGTGTGTTGTTCACGAGCTCCAGGAGGTCCTAGTTTGGGGGCCAGCCATGATAAGCTAAATATGGGCAGGTCACCCAAAGGAAGTTCTTTACTTCCAACCATTATCAGCTGCCAGAGTAGAACTCAGTGAGCCATAAATTTAATAAGAGGCCTGAGTAGTTTGCCCTGAGACAATACCTGGTTGCAGGAGGATCCACAAGCTGAGATTACCCAACCACCGTTCTAGAACAGACCATTCAAAGAAAATGCCTAACATTCCAACTGCTGTAGATAGGATCACCTGCCAGTGCACATTCACCAGGATACCCCTAGACAAATGTCAGCCAGTCAGGGGTCCTGAACCTCAGAAACCCCTCACCCCCACCTTTACTACTATAAAAACCCAATTCTAATTAAGCTTGGGGCTCTCCGGTTATTCCAGTACGTTGGACATGTGAAGAGACCCGAGTTTGCAAACTTGATTAAAATAAAGGCTCTTTGCTTTTATGTATGGGACTCGGTCTCCTTGTTGGCTTTTGTGGGGACTTCGCGGATTTGGGCATAACACTAGATGGGGTAGATGCTAAGGTGGGCCAACCCAAGACCAGGCTGTGGCCCTGGGTAGCAGCTGAGCTGGTCAGTCTGGGTCACTGGAACGGCCCTACTCAGGCAAGGGGGCAGAACCATGCCATCAGGGTCAGTTTTCCCTCTCCTGTGTGAGTTAATTCTTTCAATCTGCCAGTTCCTCTGCATCTGCTTCGGGAATTTAAGCAGCTGCATCTCCTGCCTGAGCCTCGGTCTATTAGGAAGGGGAGACCTTAAGCACACTCTACTCAGACCTTTTTATTTTAAGAACCATTTTATGTGTATGTGGGGGGGGGGGGGGGTGAGTGAGTATGGGTGCCCACAGAACCAAGAAGGCAGCTGATCCCCTTGGAGAGGGAACCACAGGCAGTTGTGAGACCTCTGGTATGGGTGCTTGGAACCAAACTCAGTTCTCTTCGAAAGCAGTACACATTCTTCACCCCAGGGCCATCCTTCCAGCCCCTCCTTGGTACTTTTGAGAACTGAATGAGCCCTGCTGTTCTCTCTCCCCTTAATCTCCCACTGAACCGAGGTTTAGTTTCTCCTAGGGATTTGCGTACTAACAGCGCCACCTGGTGGTATGGAGAGTCTCATCTTTGGCTGAGACACTAAACTGGATGGAGAAGGATGATAGAGCCGTTATTCCCTGGCTGAGACAATGTTTAGTCTTGTTCGTGGGTGTCATAGATAGAAAAATGTGGCCTGTCCGTTCTGTCTGAGCCTGGCTGGGTCTGGATCTCATGAAGCACAGATCTGTCAGTGGAACACTGTAGGCAAAGAGCTGGGAAAGTCTGAAGTTACTAGAATCTGTCAAGTCAGAAAGACCTACATGAGCTCGCATCTCCCTGAGCAGTACCAAGGATTGTTCTGTACCCCATTTTGGAAATGGCTACTTGTGTGGTTGGGATAACGTCTATGAACGTGAGTGAATAAAGTATTAGACTTTAGGTGCTTATAGTCAAAAGCCAAAATGAATCTAGCTTTTAAAAAGTCTTACAGTAAATATATTGTAATAATATTAATGTTATTCTGAATATAATACATAAATACAAGATGAACACATTCGAATGATACATATAGGTACATATAAGCAAACGATATCAACAATAGGTGTAGTATAAAATGATCTAGATAAATATGAGAGATAATAAGATATTGTAAAGACATAAATGACATATAGATTATTCAGATACATGATAGCAGGCTGGAGAGTGGGTCAAGTGCTCACATAGTGCACACAACTGGGTTCAATTCCCAGCACCACATGAACTCACACTGTGGCACACACCTGTAATCTCAGCACTTTGAAAATGGAGAAAAGAGGACCAGGACAGGAGTTCAAGGTCATCCTTGGGGGGGGGGGCACACACGCACACATGCATGTATGCGTGCGCAATGCAGGCATGTGATATGGATATGAGATTGTTGTCAGAAGGAGCTCCTTGTTCTTCCCAGCCACCCAGAACCAAAATATCCACACAGAAACTGTATTAATTAAATCACTGCTTGGCCCATTAGCTCTAACTTCTTATTGGCTAACTCTTACATCTTAATTTAATCCATCTCCATTATCTGTGCATCACCACTAGGTCACGGCCTCCCAGCAAAGTTTCAACACGTCTACCTCTGGCCACAGGTCTATAGTGTCTCCCCAACTCCGCCCTTCCTTCTGCCAGCATTTAGACCAGTCCTCCCGCCTACCTAAGTTCTGCCCTATCAACAGGCCAAAGCACTTTCTTTATTCATTAATGGTAACCACAGCACAGAGGAGACTCCCACACCACGAGATAGATATGGATTGGCATAGTGAGGCATGCATATAATCCAAACATTGTGATTTTTGTAGCTTCAAGAGGAGCTATAAGCAAGATTTCCTCTCAAGAAAAAGAAAATTTAGGCCAAGCATGTTACCATGGCTTTTAATCTCAGCACTCAATAAGCAGAGACAGGAGGTTGCCACAAGTTGGAGGCCAGTTTGATTCACAAAGTAAGTGAAAAACCAGCCAGGATACACAAGTAAACCAAGGGGGCAGGGAGGGACAGAGGAACCAATGAAGGAAAGATACAGGTCACACAGAGAAGGCAAATGTCACTAAATACTAAGCTAATACCTTTGAGAACCAAAATCTTCCTGAGTGTGGTGGCTCTGTTAAACCAGCACTTGAGAACCTAAAACAGGAGGATGATGAGTTCCTGGGCTACTTAAAGCAAGAACAGCAAAAAAGCGGGGGAGCTTAACCTTCAGATTAGGAGAAAGGGAATCCTGGTATACAGTTTATGTAGAAAAGGCTAAAGAGGACTGGCTGGCAGAGATGGCTTGGAGGGTAAAGTCACTTAACACCAATGATGACAACCTAAGTTCAGTTGCTGGGATGCATATGGTGTTTCTGCAAGTTGTCCTCTGACTTCCGTGTGTGTGTGTGTGTGTGTGTGTGTGTGTGTGTGTGTGTGCATACGTGGGTAAATGTAATTTAACTTGTGTTTGTTTTGATAGTAATGAACACAAGACCTTGAGCTTGCTAGGCACAAGCTCTAAGTGAGTGCTAGTCCCAGCATTTTACTTTTATTTTGAAGCAAAATCTCTTAGAATAGCCCAGGTTAGCCTTGAACCTGAGATCCTCCTGCCTCAGCCTCCCAAATGGTTAGGATTACAGGCCTCTGCCATCAGCCTTGGCTGTAGGCAGAGTTTTTCTGTCCCACCGCTCAGCTCTGTCCCACCAGCTGGCTCCCAAATAACCACAAGAGACTTATTATTCATTAATAATTGAACTATATTATAAATGCTCAGCCAATAGCTTAGGCTTGTTACTAACTAGCTCTTACATTTTAAATTAAATCTATGCTCTGCCACATGGTGGTACCTTTTTTCAGCACCGCATATTCATCTCCTGCTTCTGCATCTGGCTGGTGATCTCACATGACTTCTTCCCAGTGTTCTCTCAGTTTGGCTATCCTCCCTAACCTCTTCCTGCCTAGCTATTGGCCACTTAGCCCTTTATTAAACAAATCCGAGTGACAAATTTTCACTGTGTACAAAAGGGTTCTTCCACAGCCCTTGGCTTCTTTTCTTTTATGAATCTTCAAAATAATATTTTGTCCTGCCCTGGCTAGGTTTCTGTTACTGTGTTAAACATCTGTTGGGGTTCGATGCTAGCCCAGACCATAAATTATTTCCCTAGACCAGACCCCAACATAAACTATCTCTCTCTTGACTGCCGTGGCAGCGTGGGAATAAAGACACAACTCACATGGCTTCATTGGGAGGGAGATTCTTTCTCAGCGATCCCTCGTGATATCCTGAATTCATATCCTGAAGAATTCCCCTTGCCTTATTCTCCAAACAGCCTTATATATCCAAACATAAACTGAGGGGTAAATACATTAGCAGTCTGTCTCCTAGGTAACCAGTTGAATGGCTTTTAGTCATGTCCACATCTACCTATCTGCTCTGTATGCTAGCTGGCACGTAGCTTGAATCGGCATCTCTCTCAGGCATCCTCCAAATTACAAAGAAAGGAGCAAAACAACATTCTGACATTTTGTTAGGTTAGAGACAGCCTGTCTGGAAGGTTACATGACTGCTCTGGATACTAGCCATGGCCCGAGAACTTGGCTGTCACACCATGTAGAAATATGGGCCTTACAAACATCATAACTCAAAGCAACTTGGGAGGAAAGGGTTTATTTCAGCTTATACTTTACAGCCCATCAATGAGGGAAGCCAGAGCAGGAAGTCAAGGCAGGAACCTGGAGACAGGTACTGAAGCAAAACCATGGAACACTGCTTACTGGCCTACTTTCCAGGGCTTCTCAGCTTGATTTTTATACAACCCAGACCACTTGTCCAGGAGTGGTCACATCCACAGTGGGCCGGTCCCTTCCAGTTCAACATTAATCAAGAAAATGACCCCACAGACTTGCCCACAGGCCAATCAAGGTTCCCTCTTCCCAAATAACTCTAGTGTCACACCAACAAAAGCTAACCAGCATGGGTCTCTCCTGCTGGTACAGGCCTATAATGCCAGCTCATGGGAGGTGGAGGCTAGAGGGTCAGCAGTTCAAGGTCACCCCCACCTCTACTGCAAACTGGAAGCTGGCTTGCTACATAAGATGGTGACATATACCTTTAATCCCTGCACTCAGGAGGCAGAGACAGGTGGGTCTCTGTGAGTTAGAAGCCATCATGGATCATATGTAGTTCCAGGACAGTCAGAACAACATAGTAAGACTTTCATCTCAAAAAAACAAAAAAAAAAAAAGAAATAAAAGGTTGGGCTCCTTTAACATCTAATAAAAGAGTCTCGTGAAGTTCTCTGAAGTGGCATTGACAGCGCTGCTCACAGAGTTTTACAGCTGTCAGAATCTAGGAATGAAATATTAACAAGTGCTTCAGAAGCTAAACAAATAAAAAACCATGGCAGTTATTAATGTAAAGAAAAATATGCTTTGGGAGAAATGTAAGCGCAGGTCACTTCATGGCCCAGGCGGGGACTCACTTAAATAAACATAATAATGTAAACATTCAATATTGATTTAGTTAGAAACAGATAACCCCAACTAAGGCACTGTAGGGAGGGATAGAGAAGGTGTGCTGAAGGCGTCTCCCCCAGACCTGCCAGCACTTGGTTTCTGGAGGAATTCTATAGAGACCGAGACACTCAACCTCCTCCATCCTGCTAAGTCAAAGTGTAAATGTGGCCCCTGAATCCATTACCTTTCTCATTGCTGAGACAACAGCAAAAGCAATTGAAGGAAGTAAGGGTTTCTGGCTTGCGAGAAAGCAAGTTTTGGGATGCAGTCTGTCGTGATGGAGAAATCACGGTGACAGATGTGTAAGGTGGCTGGCTATATCATGTCCCCAGTCAGGAAGCACAGAGGGGATGCTAGTGTTCAGTTAATGTCCTTGTTTTTGTTAAGTCCAGGACCTCTTAGGTTCTGGTGTGTCTCCCCACCTCAGGTAAGCCTCTCTGGAAACACCTTCACACACACTCCGGGCTTTGTCTCCTGGGTGATTAGAAGTTCAGTGAAGTTGATTAACTGTCCTTAGCACTAAAGAATCGCCCGTAGTCTGGAATCTGTGATGGGCCCCAGGGTGTGGCAAAGGAGACTTAGCCGAGGTGATTGTCTCTTGAGATGGGGAGGGTCATCTAGAGCAGTTCTTCCTAACGCTGCAACCCTTTAACACAGCTCCTTCTGTTGTGCTGACTCCCAACCATAAAATTATTTTCATTACTACCTCATAATTGTAGTTTTGCTACTGTTATAAATCACAATATAAATATCTGTGTTTCTCAATGATCTTAGCCAACCCCTGGAAAAGGGTCATTCAACCCCACAACCCACAGGTTGAGAACCACAGTCTTAGACCTTTTTTTCAATGGCCAAATATGATCACCAGGAAACCAGAAATTGATGTGATTGTATCCAGGAACCAACAGCAGGAAATAAACCAGCATCCCCCAGATGTCTGCAGAGGGAGAAAAGGAGAAGAGCCAGCCTACAGGTTTTTGTGATTCAGATCATACTCACATCCTCAGAGCCGTAAGAAAACAAACTTGTGCCGGCATATGTCTCCGAGCTCAGAGCAGTCTGTTCCAGTGGCCACAGGTAACAAATACTGGCATACTGAGTCTTTGGAATATTTTCCTAACCAAGCCTCTCCGCCGATGCAAAATAATTCCAAACAAGCCAAATCAGACCAGATTAAAAGATACCCAGGTTTAATTAGACACCAGCACTCCCGGGGAAAATAGGAAGTCACCAACATGACCACAGAGAGGAAGAGGGAAAACCATGTGTTTATTTTCTGGGGAGCAATTTAAATAGCCTATGGGAGTGGTCTTGACCTTTCCTGGGGAGGGGTCAAGGTTTGGCAGGCTACCTTGACCCTTCTTGGGGAGGGGTCAAGGATCAATGGGCACAGGGAAGGAGCCTCCAAAGATGGAGGCCAAGGCTAGGATTACATTCCAGACTGTATGTATAAGGGGTGACAGGAAGTTGAGGTGATACTTATGACCAACATTTTAGGCTCTCTTTGGGAAAAGGGGCATCGACTCAAGTGTGGCTACTTCCTGCGGATATGGGGTGGCATGGGGGAGGGGAGAGCTGGATGTTGGTGGGTTCATGCTCAGCGAGAGGTGTGGCTAGAGAGGCATCCTGTTTACTGTCATTGCAGAGACATCAGGCTTCTGTTTCTTGGGGGAGGTAAGAAGACAGATGTCTAGGAGAAAAATATATGGTTATTACACATCTTGTTTGTATCACCAGAGTTGAGTGTGCCAGGCTGAGGAGCAGGTAGGTCCTTCATTGTGGCATCTTGGAAAACCGGAGGGTGGAAGGTCCTAACTGCTGGACAGACTAAGTGTCCTGAGTAGGTGCCTGCTTGAGCCTGGAGAGATGGTACCAGCATGGATGTTCCAGGAGCTTGGCAACCAAGGGGGTAGTGAGGGTTACCATGTCTATCAAGGTTCAAGAGGCCTAGGAGCTAGCTGTTTGAGGAGTACTCTGTCCCTTGGGGAGAGCAGGGCAGGTTTAGGGGTATTAGGGTCCACTGGTGTGGTGGCAGGGAGACAACTGTCAGCATGTGAATGAAGAAGGGACCTCAGAAGGAGGGAGAGGTAGGGTAGGTACCCCACCAGTGGAGGAGTTTGGACTGGGAGGTGATGGCTAAAGAGAAAGGGCCTGCCATAAAGCAGCTCAAAAGGGCTCAGGCCCTGAGGCAAGTAAGGGCAATGGGGAGAAAGGAGGACCAAGATAACCTGAGTTCAATGGAGAGCTTGATTAGCTGTTGTTTAATGAGTTCATTGGCCCTTTCCACCTTTCCTGAGGATTGTGGATGGTAGGGGAGTGTGAAATTTCCGGGAGATGTTGAGAGCTTCTGACATAAGATCCATGATCCTGGAAGTGAAGGCTGGTCCATTGTCCACATCAAACCGAGGAATGATGTGGTCCAGGAGTACCTGGGCCACCACATCTGCCTTTTCCCTGGAGGCCGGAAATACTTCTATCCCTTCTGTAAAAGTGTCCACAAGTGTTGAGAGATAACAGAGTTTTTTATGAGTAGGCATATGGGTGAAATCAACCTGCCGACTTTGCCTGGTTGGTATCCACAAAGCTGGTGTAGAGACTGACGTATGTGGAGAACCCCCTGTGAATTGGCCTGAGCACACTTCTGGCAGGAGGAGTGAACCTGGAAATACGATCTTGGAGATGGGTGGGGTCAAAGAGGATCCCCAAGAAGCAGAACAAAGCTTTGGGGCCTATGTGTAAGGTCTGGTGGATGTCTGAAATGATCGACAATGCCTGGTCTTGAGGAAGGATGAGACGGTTATTTAAATAGAAGTATCCATCTTTTGTTTTTGTGGCTCCCCTTTTTATAAGCTCGTCCCTCTCTTTTGATTGGTAACAGGGCTGACAGGAGGGAGTTAAGAACAACTTATGTTCTGTGGAATCCGAGAAGCTGGAGGCCAGGCCTGCGGCCACTGAGTCAGCCTTGGCATTGCCTAAGGCCACTGGGTCCTTGGAGGACTGGTGTCCCCAGTAGTGAATAATGGCTACTTCTGCAGGGAGGTGGAGGGTCTCCAAGAGGTTGGCTATAAGGGGTCCGTTAACTATGGGAGTGCCCTTGGTTGTAAGGAACCCCCTTTCATTCCAGAGTGCAGAATGAGTATGGGTTATTGAGAAGACATATTTTGAGTCAGTGTAGATATTAGCCCATTGTCCCTTGGCTATTTGAAGTGCCCTAGTCAAGGCAATTATTTTGGCCTTTTGTGAGGAGGTTCCCATTGGCAGGCTGGAGGCTTCTACGGTGTTACTGGAAGTGACTACTGCATACGCTGCCTGGCAGTTTCCTGATTTATCTATAAGGGAACTTCCATCCACAAACAGGGTGAGTTGGGGATCTATAAGTGGCTGGTCTAGAAGACCCAGCCAGGGTGAGGTTAAAGCTTCTACAGAGGAGGTACCAGAGGGGGAGGGAACAGGAAAGAGAGTTTAAGGGTTTAGGGCAAGACTGGAAGCCAAAGTAATCTGGAGATTTTCTAGGAATAGTAAGTGGAAAAACCTTGACTTGTGAAGGCCCAAAGAGAGAGAGAGAGGAGTGTCTCAGAAGGTCTGGGAGGCAGTAGGTGGAATATACCATGATTGGCCTGGACAAGGTGATCTTGAGAGCTTCCTGAGTGAGTTCAGCTGCTGCTGCCAGGGCTCTCAGGCATGGTTGCCCTTCACAGATGGTGAGGTCCAGCTATTTGAATAAAAAGGCAACAGCCCAATTCGAAGGCCCAGCCTGTTGGGTTAGAACTCTGGTGGCCTCTCATCTGTACAGAGATGGTAAGGCTTCGTGGGGTCTGGAAGAACAAGAGCAGCGGCTGTTAGAAAGGCATCCCGCAGTAGAGAGAAGTGGAGTCCGACTATGGGTGGGTGGGTGAGGGGCCCCGTGGGTCTCTCTGGCTGCCTGGTACAGAGGCTTGGCTGTAATGCTGTAATAGCAAAGTAGGGATCCAATGGCAAAAACCCTAGCAGACACAAAAATGAGAGGATTTGAGCCCCTGTGGTTGGAGGTTGTAAATCCCGCAGGGCCTGGACCTGTCAGAGGTGAGAGTCTAAAACCCCGGGCTAAGTTGAACACCCAGATATACCATTATAGGAGAGCACAGCTGAACCTTATTCGGTGAAACTCGATATCCCAGGAATCCAAGGAAGTTCAGGAGCGCAGAGATGGCCTGTTGGGACAAAGACAATGTAGGACTACAGAGAAGGAGATCATCCACATACTGAAGAAGTGTGCTAGAACTTGGGTCAAAGTTTGAAAGATCTCAAGCCAGAGCTTGGCCAAAGAAAGGGAGCTGTGCCGAAAACCCTATGGGAGAACAGTCCATGTAAACTGTCTGGAGGACCAGCAGTCAGGGTCCTCCCAGGTGAAGGCAAAGAGGAAGTATGAGTCGGGGTGTAAAGGGACAGTAAAGAAGGCATTTTAGGTCCAGAACAGTAAAGTAGGAGGTGGTAGGAGGGACGTTAGACAGGAGATTATATGGGTTGTTAACCAGTGGGTGAACTGGAACAACTGCGGCATTTGTGAGGCTGAGGTCTTGAACCAAGTGGTAAGTGTAGGAATCAGAAGTCCTTGAGGTAGGAGACGGTGATAATAGGCTTAAGGCCTCGGCCGTGGGTTTCAGAAATAGAAAACTGGGGTCTGGAAGAGAAGGACAAAGGGTTTTTAGGGCGAACTAGGACTGGCTGGTGGTGAGTAGCAATCACAGGAATAGAAGTGTCCCGTACTTGGGATCTACTGTATCAGGGAGAGTAGGGACAGAACAGT
Organism: Microtus oregoni; assembly: GCF_018167655.1. Taxonomy (NCBI): domain Eukaryota; kingdom Metazoa; phylum Chordata; class Mammalia; order Rodentia; family Cricetidae; genus Microtus; species Microtus oregoni. Next base: position 54,839,172 of record NW_024543065.1, on the reverse strand, counting down.
CTGGGGTGAGAACCTGTGAGGCCATTAAAGTGAGAATGTGTGACTTGGGAGAGTGTGTGGGGGCCAAAGTGAGCATAGCCCTGAAGTGGCTAAGAATATCTCAACCCAGTAAAGGTGCCGGGCAAGCAGGTATTACTAAGAAAGAATGAGAGAAAAATGCCCTGCAAGAATGCAAGGCAGTGGCAAAGTTTTAAGTGGGGAGGAACAGGACCCATCTACCCCCATAATTGAAATTGGTGAGGGGAACGTAAAGCCCCAGAGAAATGTTAAAACAGAGTAGGTAGCTCCTGTGTCCAAAAGAAGGCAATGGACTTTCCCTCTCCTGTAGTGTTACCCTGGGCCCTGATTGGGTTATGGGAGTCACCAAGTCTGGACTGCATCAATCCTCTGCAAGGCTGAGAAGTTCGAAGGCTGGCACAGTCTCACTTGCTGATGTCGGTGAGGCTGGACCTCTGTGGCATGGCATAAAGAACGAGCCCACATGGGGGCATTGTGATTTCCAGTGTCCAGGTTGCTGGCAGAGAGGGCATGGCCTCATAGGAAGCCCAGGGCAATATCGTGCCAAATGACCATTTAGACCACATTTGAAGCAGCCTGCTGGAGAGGTTTACTGAGGCTGAGGTTTATCATGGTTGACTTCCCTTGTCCCCCTTCTGGGGGTCCTGGTGGCCGTAGAGCAGCTGCTAGGGCTTGGGCCTGGAGCATTGCCGCCTGTTGCAGCCTCGTCTGTCAGGAGGACTCAGCTATTTCTTCTCAGGCATTAAAAACTTTAAATGCCATTTTCACCAATCCCTGTATGGGGGTTTGAGGACCTTCCTCAGCCTTTTTTAACTTTTTTCTAATATCTGGTGCTGACTGAGAAATAAAATGGGTAGCGAGGCTGGGGAGGCTGGATCCAGCCAGGTAAATTGGACCATGGTCTCTTGTAACTGATTTAAAAAAAATAGCTGAGTTTTCATCAGCTAGCTGTGTGATCTCTTGAAGTTTGTCAAAATTAACTACTTTTTTGAGACCATCTCCATACCCTGAAGGAGGCAACGAACCATGATGTCCCACTTCTGTTGGCTGCTTTGGCCAGGTTGGTAGTCCCAGTGTGGTTCTGTGGCCGGCACAGCCACTTCCTCCACAGGGACCGTACTGTCTACCAGATGAGTCTGGTCTGCACACTGTCTAGCTGCTGCCTGGATTCTAATTCACTCCTCAGGAGTGAGAGTAGAAGCTTGGATGACACAGTAGTCATGCCAGGTTAGATCGTAGGCCTGGGACAGATAGCGAGACTCCTTAATATTAACAGAAGGATTAGCAGAGAAGGAACCCAGATGCTTTTCTATCTGAGAGAGATCTGGAAGAGAAAAAGGAACATAAACTTTATTTTTTCTTTTTTTTAATTAATTAATTAATTTATGTATTTATTAAAGATTTCTGTCTCTTCCCCGCCACTGCCTCCCATTTCCCTCCCCCTCCCCCAATCAAGTCCCCCTCCCTCGTCAGCCCAAAGAGCAATCAGGGTTCCCTGCCCTGTGGGAAGTCCAAGGACCACCCACCTCCATCCAGGTCTAGTAAGGTGAGCATCCAAACTGCCTAGGCTCCCACAAAGCCAGAAGGAGAGAGAGCACAAGCAAGGAACTCAGGACCACGAGGGGTGCACCCACACACTGAGACAATGGGGATGTCCTATTGGGAACTCACCAAGGCCAGCTGGCCTGGGTCTGAAAAAACCTGGGATAAAACCGGACTCGCTGAACATAGCACATAGCGGACAATGAGGACTACTGAGAACTCAGGAACAATGGCAATGGGTTTTTGATCCTACTGAACATAAACTTTAATAATGCCATCGGCTCCCACCACCTCCCAGAGAAGACAGAGAAGGGCCAGGTTATGGTGGGATCTGGTATGAGAGGAGATAGGGGAGGATTGGGAAGGGTTAACCCACTGTGCAGAGGGGGTCCGAGGGTAGGAAGATGCTGTGGTGGGGCAGGAAGGTGGGTAAGGGGAAAATTGACCTTGAACTTCCGATTTGGCTAGGGAGGGAGTAAGTGAGGGTGGGTGAGGAGAGGATTGTGGAGAATGTTGTTCCACAGAAGGGGGTTGGGTAGTGAGGGTCCCAGGGAGTTGGGGAGGGGCCAGTGCCTCTGGCTGTGTGGTCAAGGCTGAACTATCTGGATCCCAATTCCCAGATGGCTGGGAATCTGGAGGCTCCATGATCCTAGCTACCAAAACCAGTGCTGCAAGACACTGGCTACTGAGGGAGGGGTGAGAGCGCATTGTTCAAAAACCATGGACATAGGAGAACTCTGTCCATTTGTCCCCATGGCAACAAAAATTTTCTAGGTCTTGGAGGACAGTAAACCCAAGGCTTCCCTCTGTTCCATTGTCAAGATCATAATTTCTCTATGCACTACGATTGAGACCAAATCTTAGTCTTAGAAATTAGCCATATGGAACAGACTGTATTGGACAGTCCCAATTTATAAAGATTTTCTAAGAAGCATCCCAGGGGCAACAGTGGATCTAGCTTTGAATTGCAAGCGCCCATTTTAAAAGTCTATGCCCAATCATGTGGCTTAAGTCTATTACAGTGTGTCAGTTGAAATAACTCTTGGGCCAAAACGGGGCTGTGAAAATTGAATGTCAGGCGTCCCTGTACAAACATAATTCACCTCAGCGAAAGTCTCAGCTACAGAGAAGGTTCAAGGCCTGCTGGACCACATGCAATCCTATCCCCGCAAAGCAGGAATCCTCCTGCCTCTGCCACTCGAGTGCTAGGACCTGGCTCTGACTTCCTACGTAGGTGCAGTGAACAAGGGAGAGTTGGTGAGAAATCAGAAAGGAATGGTGATCCACAAATTCTCCTGTCTGGGGAAGGGCAGTGTATAGTTAACCATGCCTCTGTTCCAGGAGGAAATGTTAGCCACTTCAGGACTCATTATCTCCTGCTGTAGTCGTTACCCCAGTAGTGTGGTATTGTCCCCTTTATGTTCTTGCCTGGGCTATGGACATGAGGTCTCCATCAGTCTGCCCCAAAATTGTGATGGTCGTGTCATACCCAAAGGACTAATTTCCCCATGAGGCCCAGTGCCTGAATGCCCCCCTCCTCCCATCTCTCTGCCCCTTTGATGCTTTTTTTTCCTGCTGACAAAGATTTGGAGAGTCCTTTCAGTTGAAACTCTCAGCCCTCTCATCCTAACACATATCATCTTCCCCTTGGTCTCTGCATGAATTTGCCCCGCCCCTCTTCTGTGGCTGGATTTAGGGTTTGGTAAGATCAAGCATTAGGGTGGGGCTGTCAAGCTGAATTAACAGATAAGGGTGCCTGTTACCAAGCCTGACAAGTTAGGTTTTGTAACATAAGGGCCTGCTTTTTGGGGTTTCTGTCCTGCCCAGTTCCCACAGCTGGTAAACCCCAAAGAAAATCAAACAGAGGTCTACCTAAGTTATAAACTAACTGGCTCAGGCTTCCTATTAACTCTTATAACTTATATTAACTCATTATTCTTATCTATGTTAGCCACATGGCTCAGTACCTTTTTCAGTGGGGTAGGACACATCCTGCTTCTTTGGTGTCTGGACAGGACTGTGGAGGAATGGGCTTCCTCCTTCCCAGAATACTCCTGTTCTCATTGACCCGCCTCTACTTCCTGTCTGGTTGTCCCGCCTATACTTCCTGCCTGGCTACTGACCAATCAGCATTTATTTAAAACATAATTGACAGAATACAGAATTGTCCCACACCAAGGTTCAATCCCCAGGACTCCTGTGGTTGGAAAGAACTGACTGACAAGTTGTCCTCTGACCTCCACACTTGCCTGCCATCACAGCTGAGTGCACACACGCATTCACACACACACACACACACACACAGAGAGAGAGAGAGAGAGAGAGAGAGAGAGAGGCACATGCATACATGTACACACAAAATACCACAAATTTTTTAAAAGTTAAGATGGATTCCAAGGCCTGGGTGAGCAGTCAGTCTGTACCTCTGTACCCAGGGGCAGAATTGTGTTTGTTTTTCCCCCACCTCCACCCTTGTTTGTTTTGAGACAGAATCTGGCTTTCTAGCCCAGGTTTGCCTCCCATTAATTATGTCTAACTTCAGGTGCCCAGTTCCTGGGGTTACAAACAGGAGCCACCACAATTGGCCAGAATGCTAATGTTTTACTTTCTTGGATTATCTGTGTGTAGTGAGATTGCCCAGCCTGGCTCAATAAAGCCATGGCAGAGAATCCAGGTTTATAAGGGCATCTGGTTTGGGTTACCCCAAGGAGGTAATCAGTTCAGCTGATTCTCTGTGTCTCTGTCGTCTAAAAAAATCTTCAGGGGAAGGGGGAGGTGTTGGTGGAAAGTGACTGTCATACTGGCCACTTGGGATGCTGAGGACAGGAAGAGATAAAGTTCAGGGCCAGCCTAGCTACAGAATTCAAGGTCACCCTGGGCAATTTAGCAAGGTACCGTCTCAAGATGAGAACACAGTACCCACAAGATGACTACAGTTTGATCTCCAGAACCCACTTGTGGTGTAGGGAGAGGGATGACCCCCCAACCTCCAGGTAGCCTCCTGACTTACATGCAATATTGTATGTGCTCACACACCCATCCACACACATACAAAGGAGGCTAGAACTGGAGCTCAGTAGTAGAGCCTGTTGGCAAGCACCTGTGAAGCCAAAGAAAGGGTGTAGTGGAGGAGCTCAGAAACTTTCGACTTGTTACCCTGGGTATTTATTAACTTCAAACGAACTTGTGCCCAACTCCCAAGTATCAGAGTTCTCACCCACAATTCCAACTTCTCCTGCACACCTTACACCTGCTACAACTGAAATAGATGGATCTTGCACAAGCCACTTCCTGACTCTGGCCAAGCATGCGTCTTTGCAAAAACTGAGCACTGGATGGGAAGGGTCTCTGGATTAAGATTCTGCCATTTTCCTGGGTGGTGGTGGCACATGCCTTTAATTCCAGCACCTAGGAGACAGAGGCAGGCAGATCTCTGTGAGTTCAAGGCCAGCCTGGTCTACAGAGCAAGTTCCAGGACAGCCAGGGCTACACAGAGAAACCCTGTCTCAAAACAAACAAACGAACACTAACCGATTCTGCAGTTCTGAGAGTCTAGTCTCCAGGCAGTGTGGCATGTGTTTGTATTCAAATGGGCCTGGATTCAAGCCCTAGTTTGAGAGCTATTCATTGAAAAGCCTTAGGGAGAGGTTTCCAAGCCTCCATTTCCTTGCCTGTAAAATGGGAATTAAATAAGGCAATGTTTCTTGTGTGCTCAGCACAGTTCCTGGTGACATGAGCCGTCACTGTTGGATTGCAATGGTTATGAACCCTTAAGCAGGTCCATGCTGACAGTGTGCATTAGAATTAAGATTCTGGCCGTATACAAACCTCCACACACACAAGGATGTGCAGTCCCTACTATGAAGATGTAAATGAATTATTATAGGCCATAACAGCCCAGAAAGTGGAAAAACAGAAACCATGACCCTTCAAGGTTATGACTAGACATTAGACTGGCACATGATTACCAGAGATCTGTGAGGATTTTCCTAGGACAGACAGATGCAGGAACAAACTAAAGGGAATGAGCACCCAGATCCTCATTTCTAAGTAGATTATCCCAAGTGAGGTGTTCTGGTTCACAGGAGGCTGAGGCAGGGGACCACATGTTCAGAGCTGGGATACATAGCTAGATCTCCTTCTCAATAATTATAATGATAATGATAACAATAATAATAATATACAGCACCATGAACTGAGAACTCTCTAAAAAGAACTAATTGAGAATGGCTTGCTCATTTACGTGTGTGTGTGTGTGTGTGTGTGTGTGTGTGTGTGTGTGTGTGTGTTGCTGATTAAACCCAGGGCTTTGAAAGTGCTAAAAATGTATCATTCTACCATTGAGCTATACCCCTATCTTTTCATGATTTACTTTTAAAAAAAATAGCTGGGAATATATCACAGTGATAGAATCCTACCCTAACAAGTATGAGACTTTGGTTCAACCCCTAGTACCACAAAAAGAAAAGAAAATCAACATTACCTCTCTGCTCTCCTCAGATCATGCTGCCATTGCAGAAAAATGAGAAACAGATAAAGATATGGTTAACATTAATAGCATACAGAGCTGGGCTGGAAAGATGGCTCAAGGGGGTGCGAGGTTTGCTGCCAAACCTGACACCCTGAATTTGATCCCCGAAACCCACATGGTAGAAATAGAGACCAGGCTCCCAAAAGTTGTCCTGCGGCCTTCACACACACCCACACATGGGTATACAAAGTAAATACTGGAATTTCTGAAGTGGCAAGTATCTTTGGTGTGCTAAATTGATGGCTGGTGGCTGATGCCCAGAGGTAGCTTTGAGATGAAGGTTGGCCACTGCAAAGACCAAGGGGTGGATTCGAAGGCTGAGACTTAAAGACAATTGCCTGGCCTATCGTGCACACAGAGGCTGAACGTGAAGCTCTTCATCGTGATCCATGCTGTATTGAAGCACGTCTCCATCAAAATGGAAAAAAGACAAGGGCTGAGGGTGCAGTTGTGTTGGTAGAAGGCTTGCCTAGCACATACAAAGTCCTGGCTCCATCCTCAGCCGCCACATAAACTGAGCATAGTGGCACTCGACCATGATCCAGGAAGATCAGATTATCCTTGACTGTGTAGCGGTTTCCAGGCCAGCCTGGGCTACTTTACTTCCAAAGACAAAGGAAAAAGAAAATAAAAGGATGGGATTGAAGCACTTTGAGATAGTTGAATATGTGCTACCACACATGATGGACCATGCCTGTGTGTTCCCAGCACGTGGAACACTAAAGCTGGGAGCAGAATCCCTCCTCCCACCCTTGGCCTCATCTCTTCCATCTTCCTTGGCTTTTCTAATAAACCAGGAAACAGAAATTCTGCTCCCCTGAGTTCCCCTCTGGCAAATTAATTGAGCCCTGGGGGCAGGGGTGGGGGCTCATGAGAACCAGACTCATAGTCACAGATCAGAAGCATAGAGCAGACAATCAGACAGACGCTTTGCAGCGCTCTTCTGTATGGGTGGAGGCAGGGAATGCCTTGCCAGAGAGTATCAACTTGGAAGATCTGGTACTGTCTCCAAGTAGATGTCGGGAACTTCATAGAATTGGAGGGTACCAAGCTGCTGCCTGATACAGAATTGCTCATTGTGTGGGGAAAAAAAAATCCTCAAAGAGACCTGTATTGGGAGAACACAAAATAGAGGGGCCACAAGACGGCTCAGCTAGTAAAGGCACTTGCTGCCCAGCACAACAACCTGAGTTCAATGCTCGGGACCCGCATGGTGGCATGAGAGAGCTGGGTCCTGAAAGTTGCCCTCTGACCAGCATACAGTCCCACTCACACAGTACATAAAAATAAGACTTTTTAAGAAAGAATACAAGATATGCAGCTGGATGAGTCCCTTATCTCAAAAATAGTTAATTAGTTAATTTTTTTTAACAGGAAAAACGTATTTTGGGTTTTCCTGTGTCTCACATGATTTTCTTGAAAGTCTTTGCTTTTTAGTTTTAAAAGAAATAAAAATGTTTTTTAATTGCAAGCCTTTAACGAGGAGAGAAAGGCAGAAGCAAGCAGATCTCTGTGAGTTTGAGGCCAGCCTGGCTAACGAGGGCTATGTAGTACAAGACCTTGTCTAGAAATAGATAGATAAAACAATTTTTGGAGGGGGTAATAGTTATAGAAAATAGTTGGTTTAAGGCAAGTCTGAGCTATATAGAGAAACCTTCCTTATCTCAAAAACAACTCCATCCCCCCCCCCAAAAAAAAGGATGAAAAAGGTGCTATTATATTAATAGGCTTTGGATTCTTGGTAAGTTGTGTGAATGCTATTTGCCCATGCTTGCAGCAGCAAGATTAAAAGGAGGGAATTTTTTGAGGTTTTTGGCTTGGTTTTGTATTTTGTTTATACGTATATATGTGTGCCTACATGAATTTATGTGCAACGTGTGTGAAGGTGTCCTCGAAGACCAGAAGAGGGTATCGGATTCCCTGAAACTGGAGTTCCAGACAGTTGTGAGCTACCCAACATGGATGCTGAGAACTGAACCTGGGCCCCTTAAAAGAATACTTGCTCTTAACCAACAAGCCATCTCTTCAGCCACAGGGATGAAAATTCTTAAGATGGGGCTAGAGAGACAGCTCCGTGGTTAAGAGAACATACTGCTCTTTCACAGAACACAAGTTCAGTTTCCAGCACCAAGTCCAGTGGCCCACAGCTGCTGGAACTTCATCACCAGGGGATCCAATGCTGTTGGCCTCCCTGGGCATCTGCAGTCATGTGTGCATACCCACATGCAGATACACACAAACATACAATTAAAAATAATAAAAATAGGGCCGGGTGGTGATTGTGCATGCCTTTAATCCCTGCACTTGGGAGGCAGAGGCAGGCGGATCTTTGTGAGTTCGAGACCAGCCTGGTCTACAAGAGCTAGTTCCAGAACAGGCTCCAGAAGCTACAGAGAAACCCTGTCTTGAAAAACTAAGTAAATAAATAAATAAATTATTCTTTTAAAAAAATTTTAGGGGCTAGAGAGATGGCTCGGTGGTTAAGGGCACTTGTTCTTGCAAAGTACCTAGGTTTGATTCCTAGCACCTACAAGGTGGCTCACATCCATCCACAACTCCAGTTCCAGATCTAAGGACCTCTTCTGACCTTGGAGGGTACCAATCACACACGTGGTCCACAGACATACATGTAAATAAAACACTCATACTCATAAAAGAAGTAAAATCTTGGGCTGGAAAGATGGCTCAGTTGTTAAGAGCACTGACTGCTTTGGGTTCAGTCTCCATCACCCACACAGCAGCTCACAACCTGACAGCCTCACATAGACACACATGTAGGCAAAACACCAGTGCACACGGAATAAAAATAAAATAATAAGTATATCCTTTTTTTAAATGTAACTGAAGAGGTGATGATGTAGCTCAGTCGGGAGAGTGCTTGCCTAGCACTCTCCAGGTTTAACCCACAGCACTAAACACTGAGTGCAGCTCAGGTTGGGGCCAGAGATTCAGAAGTTCAAGGTCCTCCTCAGTTACTGTGTGAGTTTGATACCAATCTGCGCTACATGAGACCCTGTCAGAACAAGAGAAACAGAAAAACATGAAGACAGGAAAGCTGAGAAGAGAGAGCCAGGGCTCTCTGGGCCTTCCTGGCCAGATACCCTAGTTTAATTGATGAGCCCTGGGCCAGTAAAAGGCTGTATCTAAAAGTAGACAGACAGACAGACAGACAGATAGATATAGATAGACATATGTGTGTATGTATGTGTAATAATCTGTCCTGTCCCTTTAAGAAGCAAACCATGCCTATTCCCCCCCCCTTCTGCTGAAACAGGCAGATCTTCCTTCCTGCTTGCAGCCTGAGTCTCTTCCTTTTCCAGCTCCCTCTCAAAAAGGCAGCTTCTGCCTCTCCCCACTTCTCCCCTTCCCCCTTCTCTCTCTCTCTCTCTCTCTCTCTCTGCCTCTCTGCTCTTCTCCCCTTCTCCCTTTCCCCTCTATAACCCACTAAATAAATACCCAACCTCACTCTGCATGGCATGCCTATCCATGTCGCTGTCTCTCACCCGCCATGTGGCTCCCTGCCTGGGATCAGCCACGTTCAGAGACCTGTGGCATGGCCACACAAACACATGCTGCTGCTCCGGGACCTGCAGCATTTCTGCCATTGCAGCTGCAGAGGATCCTGCAGTATTTTTATTAATTCATTACAGTATGTATATATGTATCTATATATTAAAGAAGAACAACACCTGAAATTTGTCCTTTAACCTCTACCTGCACATTCTCTCTCTCTTTCTCTCTCTCTCTCTCTCTCCCTCCCTCCCTCCCTCCCTCTCTCTCTCTCTCTCACACACACACACACTCCCCACACTCACACAACTCAAGTCTGTAATTGCTAAATGCCTTCTCTAATGTTTCTGATAACTCTTTAAGGGAGAAATACACAGCAACCATTACACACACTCCCATGGGATGTGGAGGTTGAACACTCCAAGTTTATTTCTTTTATACATGTCAAGTTGGGAACCTAATTAGACTGTAAGTTGATCTGTGTCCCTGGCCTCTGCTGGTCTGTGAGAGTCACGAGTCATGACTGTCCATTTCCAAGTCCCCAGAGTGTGACCTGGGCATGGAGCTGATTCCCGAGACAGGTGGGGTTCTTTAGACCTTTGATACCAGGAATGGCTGGAGGCATCTTCGGCACCACCTTCTCCAGCCCCTCCTTATTCTAGAAGCTGAGGCATGTTGACATGTTTTAAAAAGAGATGGGATTTATGTTCTTTTCAGAGGTGTGGGTGTGTCAGGAGGATCTTGATCCCAGCAAGGAATGTTCAGGAGCCTATAACCTTCTCCCTACTCTGTGAGGGTAAGGTTTTTCCTTCTGGAAGGGCAGAACAGGCGAGCCCAGGCCGGTTCAGACAAAGAAAGTTAAACATTAGAAACTGGCAAGAGGTGCCTGGATTGGAAACGGGGTGTGGCTGAGATAGCCAGTAGCCTGGGAGAGAGTATACAGAGAGAAAAAATTCTTTTCCCAGGCTTTTGAAATTTGTAACAAACCTGTTTTTACAAGTTACTACAGTTGGAGGAACGGAATTTCTGTGAGAGGTTATCCTGGAAAAAATAATGATATTCACTCTTGGGTGGCTGTAAGACTTGGGCTCCACCCCAGGACCCCAAGGAACTTGGACAGAGGGCAGTAGGTTTTTTTTCCCAGTGTCTGGGTTTCTAGATCACCCCTCCCCCATCTCCCTGCTTTTGTTCTTCTTCCCCTGGGCAGTGATGAATAAATGCGTGAGTGAGTTTCATTCTGACATTCCATCTTTTTGTATCCTCTGGGACCCTCTCCCGTCTTGTGAGCTGACGGGCTCCTTGCGGGCTCGCTCCAAAGCAAACGCCCAGAACTTTAGTTGCCTCGCACTGGCTGACTGCACCCGGATTTGCTAGAAATATGACGCAAGTATTAATCCTAGGATTCCCCAAATCCTCTGGAAGATGGATTGATGTGGTGCCTGGACCTGCTGGGTGAGATCACTGCGGAAGGACTCCTGTCCAGGACCACACACAAGGCCAGCACAGGGTCTGATTGCTGCAAGGAAACACGAAGGGAGGAAGGGAAAGGATTATGGGTCTCTCTCTCTCTCTGATTCCAGAGTGTTTCGGTCCCTCTAGGGACCACCTTCCTCCTGGTCTGATCTAGCCCTCCAACCCCAGGGGCTTCTTAAAGTAGTGACTCTAGGCCTGGAACATGCCCTGGTGGACACTATGCGCATGCAATGGCGTGAGCCAGCCAGGAGCTAGTCCGCTCACGAGAGAGGTACAGTACATCTGGGCAGATGGTCCCAGAGGATACAAAAAGGAAGGAAGTCAGAATGGAACCTGCTCATCCATGTTTTCACCACCGCCCAGGGGCCGTTCTGTACTAGACCAGGGGAAGCAGAGCAAAAGAAGGGAGGTGCAGGGTGGAGTATCCTAGAAAATCAGACACTGGGAAAACAACCTTCAGCCCCAAGGTCCTCAATACAAGATGGAAAGGAGAGAATGGTACCTAAGTTAAAGAATGAATGGGGATGGCCTGGAGAGATGACACAGCCATTTGGAGCACTGACTGCTCTTCCAGAGGACCTGGGTTCAAGTCCCAGCACCCACATGGTGACTCACAACCATCTGTAACTCCAGTTCTAGGCGATCCAACACCCTCTTCTCTCCTCTGTAGGACACTATGTAACACTTCACATGTGGTACATAGACACACATGCAGGCAAAACACTCATACATATAAAATAAAAATAAATCTCTAAAAAAGTAACGGGGAATAGATGCAGATCTGAATTACATGTACAGAGAAGAAAAACCTAGGCGATGGACACCTTTGCAAAAGCCACACAAAAGGCAGCAGCTGCAGCAGGGTTAATTCAGACAGTTCCCCTCGCCTAGAATGTCCAAAAAATCTAAGTGTCCCCCCCTTCCCCCCATCTCCCAAACATTGTCTGATCTTTATCCAAGAAAACTTTCTCCTCCTGGTTTCTCCCACTTCCCAATCGGCTCACACCAGACTCCTGATCATGTGGTTTTATCTCTGCAACAGTTGTTTTGTTTATGTTTTTGTGGTTTAGTGTTTGCTGTTGCTGTTGTTGTTATTTCAAGGCTTTGAGACAGGATCTCATTCTGTAGCCCACGCTGGCCTGGAACTTGCAATCCTCCTTTGCCAGCCTCCCAAGGACAGGGATTACAGATGCGAGTCACTAAGCCTCGGTTGGAATCCAGTTGTTGAGATTTGTAGGATACCCAGGGATGAGACAGATGGGACCTGTCTCTTCTCTGGTCTAGGCAGAGAAATCAGAGCTGAACCCAGTGCAGCCTCCTGGGAGTAGAGGAGCTGCAGGAGAGGTCTGGAAGGAAGTCAAGAGGGAACTGGACCCATGGAGAAGGGCATAGAGGGCAGATCAAAGAGAGGGAATGCAGAAGGAAACAGGCTTCCTTTGACTCTGGCTTCTGAAATTCAATTCTCAACCCAGAAAAAGATGCAGAACTGATTTCAAAGGAAAGGCCTGGGAACAATCAGCAATCAGCAATGTCTCTAGGGAGAGCAGATGGAGACATATGTCAAAGTCATTTTGTGAAATACCTCCTAGGAGTTAAAAACAAATGAACCAGAGCCACACGCACATAAAGAGAGCTGCGAAAGACAGTGAGCCTCCAGTTGCAAAAGAACTAGGCGTGGGTGGTGTGGAAATGCCACACCAGGTAAAGCCCTTGTCTTGCAAGTGTAAGGTCAGCGTTCAAATCCGTGGAACCCACACAAAGCTCTGTAAGTGTATCTGTAATCCTCATGCTATGACAAGACAGGAGGAGGAGACAGGAGCATATCTGGAAGGGTAGAAGGCAAGAACAATGGAGAAAGACGCAGTCTCAATTACTATGGAAGGCAAGGATCAGTACTTAAGGTTGTCCTTTGACCTCCACAAATCCACACATTTGCCATGGTAGGCATTCAACACACACACACAAAGAATCAGTGCCAATTGTGTGCCAAGCTGTTATGACTGCAAAGGAAGACTTGTGTAGCCCAGGCTGTCCCAGAACTCGTGTCCTCCTTTGACAGCTTCCCAAGTACCTGTACCATCCCCCTGGCTTCTTTTCTTTCTTTTTTTTAAACAATTTATTGTTTTTAGATATTTGTGTGTTTTACCTACGTGAGTTTGTGTGCGCCACATACATGTGGAGGCTAGAAAAAGACATTGACTCTTCTGGAGCTGGAATTGAAGGCCATTGTGAGCAGCCGTGTAGGGTCTGGAAATGGAACGTGGGTCCTCTGCAAGAGCAGCCAGTGTGCTTAACCACTCAGCCAGGTCTCCAGCCTCCCCGGCTTCCTTCTTTTCTTCCCCTTTCCCTGGCAGTATGTATAAGGAATCCAACCCAGGGATTTTGTCTGCTAGGCAAGCGCTCTATCCCTGAGCTACGCTCCCAGCCTCACATATAAAGATCTTAATTAAAAGCAGACATAGCGGCGCACACCTTTAATCTCAGCACTTGTGAGGCAGAGGCAGGCAGATCTCTGTGAGTTTGAGGTCAGCCTGGTCTACATGTGAATTCGAGACCAGCCAGGGCTCTTCAGTGAGACTCTGTCTCAAAAAAAAAAGTATTAATTACCTTTATAGGTAATTCTAAAACTGTGCAGCGTTTCATTCAACCAAACGGTTTACGTCGTGTGCCAGTGAACCGGTTGTGAGTTTCTGCTGTGCGGGGATTGAGCCCAGGCTCTGCACACACTAAGCAAGCTCTCTGTTGCAGAGCTACACCCCCAGCCTTCCTTTTACCTTTTACCCAGAGACAGGTCCTCATAATTTACACGGCCTGACCTTGAACTCACTGTGTAACCCAGGCAGGTCTTAACAGATCTTCCCACCACAGACTCACCCCAAAGCACACTGCAGCACCAAGCCCTGCTCAAACCTCTTTCTTTGTAAGATAGAAGCAGGGAGGTAGAATAGGAAAGTGACTGGTTAACATCAGAATACCATATCTGTGTGAGAATTAAGGGCTAGAGACACAGCTCAGGGGTTAGGAGCCTTGACTGCTCTTCCAGAGGCCCTGGGCTTCAATTCCCAGCATGGAGGCCCACAACCCTTTGTTAATACAGCCCCAGAGGAGCCAACATCCTCTGCTGGGCTCCTTGGGCACCAGACATGCACATGATACACAACCAAACACGCAAACAAAAGACCCTGACACGGAAAATCAACGAAAATTTAAAACATTCAAAACAAATACTCCATCATCTATCTACCTGCGTCTCTGCCGAGCATGTTGGGCAGAAAGAAAAGCAGGAAGACTGCTAACGCAGCACCCTACACTAGCTTAGCTAAGAAGGTTGGCTCCTATCTCCCTGCTTCCTGGAAGGTCACGTGACAGCTTGAGATTCAGTCTAGCAACATGGAACTTAGCACGAGTGATTCTGTTTTGATTTTGAGTCTGGTTTCTGAGTACAGGAAGCTAATTCAAAGTAATGGTGTGGGGGGAGCTCTGAGCACCATGCCCTTCAGCCTGATGTTCTGGCAGACTGGCTGGGCACTATCGGGCACTATCAGAGGCAAGAAGAGGTTTCCCCTAAGGCCCACTCATCTTCTAGAGACAGCTCGAATGTTAACATAGCTTGGCTGCCTGCACCCGGTAATCTGAGCATTCCAGAGGCTGAGGCAGGAGGAGTTCATGGTCAGCTCTTGTCACACAGCAAGTTCCAAGATAGCCTGGGTTACATGCGGAGACCTTTCTCAAGAAGCAAGGAAGGAAGGCAGAAAAGGAAGGAAGGAGGGAGGGAGGAAGAGACGGAAGGAGGAAGGACTTGTCAGATAGGTTGAACAGGTCCAGAATTCAAGCTACTCTGGAGGCTGAGGCTGGAGGATCCTAGCCTGGGCTACAGAGTTCAAGGCTAGTTTGGTCAATTTTAGTGAATGTCTGTCTTAAAGTAAAAGGAGGACTATGATGCTGGGCAGTGATGGCACACAACTTTTTTTTTTTTTTTTGATTTTTTGAGACAGGGTTTCTCCGTAGCTTTTGGTTCCTGTCCTGGAACTAGCTCTTGTAGACCAGGCTGGCCTCGAACTCACAGAGATCCGCCTGCCTCTGCCTCCCGAGTGCTGGGATTAAAGGCATGCGCCACCACTGCCCGGCGATGGTACACGACTTTAAACCCAGCACTCAGGAAGCAGAGGCAAACAGATCTCTGTGAGTTCAAGGCCAGCCTGCTCTACAGAGTGAGTTCCAGAGCAGTCAGGACTGCTTCATAGAAAAACCCTGTCTTGAAAAACAAAACAAAACAAAAATAAAATAAAAAGCAAGAGGACTATGGATACAATCCGTGGAGGTAAACTTGCCTAGCATGTGCAAAGGCTTAGGTCTGATCCCCATTATAGAGAGAGACAAAAACCACTAACAGGAGAAAATACAATTTTACTATATGCATGTGCGTGGAAGACACGCAAAATAAGAGACCCTGAGACAGGGTGAATGAAGTTTATTTAACCATCCAGGAGTCACAAAAGAACAGAAGTTTTGGAAAGGAAGAGAGGAAGACAGGGGAGAAGGGACAGAGGGAATGAAAGAGGTGGGTAGGGTCTAAAGACACAGCTCAGAAGCTAAGAGCACTGACTGCTCTTCCAGAGGTCCTGAGTTCAATTCCCAGCACCCACATGGTGACTCACGACCATCTGGAATGCATTCCCATGCTCTCTTCTGGTCTACATTGTAGGCATACCGGGCAGAACACTGTATACATAGAAGAAGAAGAAAAGAGTGTGGAAGGGGAGAAAAAAAGAATGATGGAGGGGAGAAAAAGACGGAGGGAGGGGAGAAAAGACAGTGGCTGTAGATTAGAATTGACTCATCGGGAAACTTGTACTTTGCCCCCCCATTCTTACCTTGCAACCTTTGTCCCCGTTCATTTCCTCCCCTCACTCACTCATAACGCGTGTTCCCTGTTCCATCCCACCCTCAAAAAGAGCTGACACCTGCTTCTGTCATTGCTCCACCGCAATACAAAGCTCACCCCGCCCTTCTATACTTTCTGCATAAGGCTGTTTCATTTGCCTCTGTGCACACCAGAAGAGGGCATAGAACTATGATTACAGACAGTTGGGAGCCTCCCTATAGGTGCTAGGAATTGAACTTAGGACCTCTGGAAGAGCAGCCAGTGTTCTTAAACACTGGGCCATCTCTCCAGCCCCATCCGGCCTTTCTTAGGGTCTTTTATTTTGTGTGACTCAAATATATGTGTATATGATAAGAATAGATTTCTCTTGTATTTGATTCTTTCCTTCCTTCCTTCCTTCCTTTCTTCCTTCTTTCTTTCTTTAAATACCACTAGCCCAACCTGGTTTGAACAATCCGTGTAACTCAGACTGGCCTTGAACCCACAGTCTTCTGTGTGGCGTTCCCCCACACATAACTCTGCCTCTTTTTAAATTTCATTTTTATGAATGGGAGTGGAGGGCCCAGGCCGTGGCACCCACATGGAGGTCCAAGGACAACTTGTAGGAGTCAGTTCTCTCCTTCCACCACGTGGGTCCCGGGGTTCAACCTCAGGTCCTCAGGCTTGGCAGCGAGTGGTTTGAATGAGCTGCCCCCCATCCCACCCCCATAAGTCTCCGGTATTCCAAGTCTTGGTCCTCAGTGGGTAGTAGTGTTTGGGCAGGCTTAGGGAGTGTGGCCTTGCTGGAGAAAGTGTGTTGCTGGTGTGGTCTTCACGGTCTCAGAAGCCATGCACATCAGATGTGGGCTCTCAGCTGTTGTTTCAGCCTCTGTGGCTGCCGCACTGTACCAGGATGGTGAGGGACTCTCACGCCCCTGGAGCCTAAGCCCTAAACAGACCCTGCCTTCCTTATGGTACCTTGGGCGTGGTGTTTTAATCATAGCAATAGAGAAGCAACGACCGCATCCACTGAGCCATCTCACTGACCCCTCCTTGGTTCTTTAAGCAGGTCTCATGTGGTTGTCTTGGAACACAGCAATAGCTGACTGTGACTCGGAGCTCCTCATGCTCCTGCCTCCAGTTCCCAGGCACTGGGATTACAGATGTGTATATCAGGGCCAGCACACAGTGCTTTTCCTATCTAGCAAGCAAAACCATCCCCTGCTTTACTTCCTGAAGCCAATAATTAAATTAACTTGATAGGTCAGAAAACGGTTCAGTAATGTGACCTGAAATGCTTTAGCAAATCCCAAAGGGTCCTTGCATGGATCAGGAAAGCCCACAACCAAAATTTCTGTGGGGCCCAGGGCAGCCTGGTCACATAAGGGCCCAGGCCACACAGCTGCCATAGCAAGCAGCACCGAACTCCAGAAAAAGCCATAAACTGAAACCACCCAGGAATGGCCAGCACCTAAGGGGAAGTACCTGACATTCCAGCTAAAAGCCATAAGCTAACACAACCCAGGGACAGCCAGCAGCTAAGGTTTACCTGACATTCCAATCATTAAATAAGATTAAGATCACCAGATGTCTCTGAGCCCAGGACGCACCTATTCTCCTTTTGCCAACCCCGAGACAAATGTCAGCCAATCAGGGCCGGCCCTGAACCCTGAAAACCCTCTTACCTCAACCTCTATTATGATATATATATATATATATATATATATATATATATATATATATCCCAATTGGGCTTGGGACTCTCTGCTCTCAACTGTTACATCAGACAGATAAAGAGTACAAGCTTAAACTTGAATAAAGGTTCTTTACTTTTCCATACAGAACTCGGTCTCCTAGTTGGTTTTTGGGGGACTTCATGATTTTGGGCATAACATTTCCAACTCAATTTTTAAAAGATATTTTGTTTTGTGTGTGTGTGTGTGTGTGTGTGTGTGTGTGTGTGTGTTGTAGGAAGCCATTTGTTCGTTCCTGGCTGCCTGTCCTGGAACTAGCTCTTGTAGACCAGGCTGACCTCAAACTCACAGAGATCTGCCTGCCTCTGCCTCCTGAATGCTGGGATTTAAAGGCGTGCGCCACCACTGCTCAGCTCTGGCTAACTCTTAAATCCTAAACTAACCCATCTCCATTAATCTGTGCATCACCATGAGGTCATGGACTACCGGCAAAGTTTCTGCTGGCAGCTTGCATCTTTCTCCTCTGACACCATGGCTTTTCACTGACTCTGCCTTCTTTTTCCCAGCATTTAGTTTAGTTTTCCAGCCTAGCTCTATTCTGCTAAGCCACTGGCCGAAACAGCTTTATTCATTAACCAATAAAAGCAGCATATATACAGAAGGACTTCCCACACCGTGTGTGTGTGTGTGTGTGTGTGTGTGTGTGTGTACGCATGCTAGCGTGCTTGAGCACAAGAGAGGAGGGGGTGCTTTTGGGAGCAGGTTCTCTACATTCACCCTGAATTGCAGGCATCAAACCCAAGTGCCCAGGCTCATGTGGTAAGGGTTTTCCCTGCTGAGTCATCCTGCCAGTCACCAGCTCAATCTTTGGCCCAGGGGATATAGATAGAGGCTACAACAATGCCTTCTTTTGATACAGAATATTGTTCTCATGTGGTGGTGGCACACAACTTTAATCCCAGTGCTCGGGAGACAGAGGCAGGCAGATCTCTGTGAGTTTGAGGCCAACCTGGTCTATAGAGTGAGCACCAGGACAGCCAGGGCTACATGCAGAAATCCTATCTCAAACAAGCAAAACAAAAACAAGAAAAACGAAGATGAGGATGGAGGAAGAAAAAGGAGGAGGAGGAGGAGGAGGAGGAAGAGCACAATATGGAGGAGCAGCCTGACAGAGAAAGGTGAATGGCAGTAGGGAAGTAGGGGTTAACTTCCTCAGAGTTCATCTTTAGTTCTGATGAAAAGTTCATTATGTGTAGGTGTGTGTGCATGTGGCTATGTGCCTGTGAGAGCAGGTGCCCTGGGCGGCCAGAGGTGTTGAATCCCTGGGCGCTGTGGTTACAGATGGTGTGAGCCACCTCGTGTGGGTGCTGGGAATTGAACCTGGGTCCTCTGGCAGAGCCACAAGTGCTTAAAACCACTGAGCCAATCTCTCCAGGCACTGACATTTTCTCATCAATTTCCTGTCCTCCAACGTCTTTCAAGTCTCATGATATTGGAGTATTGAGGTGTTGAGAATGATGGGGTCTTTCTCTTCTTGGGGAGCTAGGAACCCCGGGAAACTCAACAGCCACTAAGGCTGCCCTGAGCCAATGGTTTTGGGGTTCTCATCTCTTAAATTCAGAGAGTGAAAATCATGGTCCAAAGAGAGTAAATTTTAGAGAGAAGTAGAAGGGAGAAAGGAAAGGAGGAGGGTATGAGAGAGGGAAGGAGGGAGGGAGGGAAGGAAGAAGGGAGGGAGGGAGGGAGGGAGGGAGGGAGGAAACACAGGAGCTAGAACAAGGCTCCTGTAGAGCAGGAGGGGTCCCAGGAAATAAGTACCGTCTAGTTGCTTCTCTGGGGCCATTTGAAAGGACACATGCAGGTCAGACATGGTGGTGCATACCTTTCTTTAATCCTAGTGTTAGTGAGGCAGAGGCAAGAGGATCTCCAGGTTTGAGACAGCATGGTCTATCTAGTGAGTTCTAGGACAGCAAGGGCAACATAGAGAGACTGTCTCAATAAATAAATTACAATAAATAAATACAATAAAGTACTTATGCCAGAAACTGGGGTGTAGTATGGGGAGGGGATGAGTTGGCATTCCTGGCCTTCAACAAAGACAGCCAAGGAATGGCTGCCCTGGGGTCCCAGCCCTGTCTGGCATGTTTCTGCTGCCTGGTCCCACCATTTCCCATTTCTGAAGAAGTAACCCTAAAATCTTTAGGAACCAGACCAGGGAGCACAGCACCAGACACTACCAGCCTCTAGCCAGGACAGAACCAAAGACATTTTTGGCTTATGACTGAGCACGTGACTGGAGGGCACCCCTGCCCTGAGTAACCATCTTCTATGTTCTGAACTCCATCAGATTCTTGTACAATTTTATCATTTCGTTTCTAATTCCAGCTAAAGCAGGTCCCAACTCACCTTCTCTCGCTTTACTACCTACGACTCTGACTTGGCCACAGGGAA
Source organism: Microtus oregoni (assembly GCF_018167655.1). Lineage (NCBI taxonomy): Eukaryota > Metazoa > Chordata > Mammalia > Rodentia > Cricetidae > Microtus > Microtus oregoni. The sequence continues at coordinate 54,819,089 of NW_024543065.1, read as the reverse complement.
ATCAAACACTCCCTTATCGAGGAAAGCATAAAGTCCGGTGACCTTTAGTTCAGTCTCCACATTTTCCCAAATGATTGCAAGTTACCCTAATTATCAAACTAAACCACCTGGTATACCAGAGGGGAGTTATCTTGAATGCTTTCTCCTTCCTTAGATTTTTTTCTTCTGTTCCATTTTGGTTTTTGAGACAGGGTCTCAAGCAGCCCCCAGACTGGCCTTGCACACCCTGTTCAAGGGTTTCCTTGAACTTTGGTCTTCTCGCCTCCCAAGTGCTGTGTGGTTGGTGGGCATCTTGTCATTGTGCTTCTGCGTCCAATTTTGATGGCCATTTCTCCCGTGTCAGCTGGAGAGTTATGCTTTGGACTTATTTGTCGCTCACAGGAGTAGTTCATTCAGGTTTCACCCCAGGGTCAGTTCTGCCCACACGGTCTGATGTTCACACTGTGCATTTATGACAATGTGAAGGGACCCCAGGCACTGGGTGTCACCTCTTATGTGTGCCTTTCTAGGTGAGCCAAAAGAGGAACTTCTGGCCCAGGAACAAGGTATTTTGTTTAGTTTCTTATTTATATATTTTTACATTTATTTATATTGGGGACAGAACACACACATCAGGCCATTGTGTGGAGGTGAAAGAATAAATTGCAAGAGTCAGGTCTCTCTTCCACCTTGGCATCCCCAGGACTGAACTCAGGACATCAGGCTTGGCAGCAAGCACCTTTACCTGCTGAGCCATTTTGACAAAGGTATGGGATTTGGTGGCGGGGGGGGGGGGGGGGGGGGGCTCAGAAAGAGGCTACCACATGTCCCAGGGAGTTTCTTCTGACATCTTCACCTGCTGGGTTAGAAGGAACTCAGGGCCTCTTATCGTCAGCATCTTCGCAACCAGCCCTCAGAATTTCCAAAACAGATGGGGCAAGGCTGCAATGAAGATGAGGGAGCGACAGGAAAACAAAGGTAATGTTGGAGGAATGGCAGGAGAAGAAAGGCCCAACGCTAGCAACAAATGTCTAAAAGAATGTTTGGAAGCCAGGTGGTGGTGGCACATGCCTTTAATCCTAGCACTCGGGAGGCAGAGGCAGGCGGATCTCTGTGAGTTCGAAGCCAGCCTGGTCTACAAGAGCTAGTTCCAGGACAGCTAGGGGTGTGACACAGAGAAACCCTGTCTCGAGAAACCAAAAAAAGGAAAAGAAAAGAAAGAAAAAAGAATGTTATTGAAACAATAATAGAATGTCCAACATAACAGCCAGCTTAGAATAAACCAACAGACCATCAACCGAAAGAAAAGGTGGTGTGGGAGGGGTGCAGGTTCCTGGAACAAATCACCATTATCCACTCAGACAGGTAGCATGGTTGGTAACAGCTCTTCCCGGTACCTGATGCCAATCCAGATGACCATTTGAGTGAAAATGGATTGTCTCTGAGGTCCTGCGTCACAGTTCTTGGTCCAAGGGGAATAAGAGATATTTCTTCTAAGCCAAATATTGTTGGGCCTCATGAGGCCTGGGCATGAGGCCCAGTGTACCTTCCTAAGCCTAACTTGAGTTTGGTGAGACCTAGTGTAACTTCTTGAGCCTAGCTCAATTTTGGAGACCCGCCTCTGACTACCTGACCTAGGCCTGCTTCTGCCCAGCCACCGCAGAATATTAATGGCCCTTGTTCCTTACTCTGCCATCCCAGGCTTCCCACCGCCTATCTCAGCCTATATAAGTTCCTGCCTGATGCAATTAAACGAGATCCTGCTTCAACAGACTCCTGACTCAGTGGCTGTGTTTCTCTCCCATGGTCAGGGGCGAGGGCTGGGTTGTTTGACACTCAACATCCTGCTCAGCCACAGGGAGAGGCTGGTGGGTCCGGCTCTTCCCCTGCTCTTACTGCCAGAGAACCTGGGTGCCCCGTGTGAGGAACAGAACAGAAGACTCGCTGATAAGCCAATCAGTCTGCGGGTGAGTGTACCCCCGTTAAAGATGGGGCAGTCCTCTTTTAAACAAAATCCTGCCCTCAGCCAGTGCTGTGAGAAGGCCAACATGCTCCCACCTGAATCTTGGCCTGCTGGCCTTTAGGAGGCAGGACCTAAGGGACCAAGTGGAACACAAGCTCAGGTGACATAGCCTTGTACAGGGTGGCCGGCTGCATTTGGCCTGGTAGCGGGCATCATCCTCATACTTTTCATACTTTTGTTGCGCTGTCTCTGAGTGCTCTGCCCGCAGAACTACAGGCAGCCCGGTGCTGGGCTGCACAGGCGGTTGACCCTGGGAAGAAAAGAACATGGCTCCTGTGGCCGAGGGCGCAGAACTCCAACCGCGTGCAGCCAGGGATATGAAGCATTTACCCGCCCCAGGGCGGCTGGCTGTGAGAGGCGCAGGGGTGGGCGGCGGCCTGGCAGGCAGCTGCCTGGCCACTTTGACTTCCCCATCCCCTTCATTCTCATCTTGCTCCGGAAAGGCCCCGAGCCACGATAACCTGGGCTTCAAGGCCTAGGAGGGTGATGATGACTACGTGAGGTGGAGGGGGAGGATTGTCTCTCTGGACCCCACCCCCACCCCGCCGCTCTCTAGGGGATTGAGTCCAGACTCCAAACCAGGGTGGGGAGTGCCTCCTCTCCCTTCCAATGTCCTCTACTCAGCAGCCCGAACTGGGGGGGGGTCCCCAAACCTGAGGACTAGAAGGGAGGCAGAGTCCCAGGCTCATCCTCCCCACATCCTGGCACCTGCAGCAGAAGGCTCGAGGTGGCCCCTCCTCCACTGGCTCCCAAGCCTTTCAAGACTCTGAAACGTGAGGCTAGCTTGGAACAGGTGCTGGAGAAGTGAGCAGTACAAGACGAAGATGCTGGTGGACGGGCAAACTTACCTGGTGCTGATCAGAGAGGAAGCGGGAGCGCCTGATGCCACGCTCTCAGGCTGGACGGATGCTGTGATCTTCATCTTCAGCCTGGAGGAGGGGAGAGCTCTCCATGGGGAACTGAGCTCCCTTCATGGGGAAGGATGAGGAGGTTTGGTCCTGGCTCTGTTTGGGGCCCAAGACAGGATCAGTGCTCCCTCTCCTCTAATGGAGGTGGTCCAGGAGGTGGTAACTTTGCACAAACAGCAACAACTCCTGGCTGCCTGCAAGTCCCTGCACAGTTTACCAAGCCATTCAGCCCCTTCAGCTCCTGTAGCCAGCCAGCCAGGCTAGTAACAGGGGCCACACTAGCAACTACTCTTCTTCACTTCCATCCTCCCCCAGTGTTGGACACCGGGAGCTCTGAGCTGAGGCGGCCACTGTGGCAGGGTTAAGCACCGCAGGATCCCTACATGGAGCAGCCAAGTGAAGGATCAGCCTTTTTGCAAACCATTGTGACAGTGACTCTGAAAAGCGGGGTTTAGACAATCAGGGAGAGACAACAGGAGTGGACGAGCCATCCCCATTACTCTTTCTAGTAATGGCTTTCTACTTTACCCTCCTGATTTTGCACTAGGAAGAGCATCTGGCCCAGTGATCATCCTGATAACTTTGTTTCCTCCTGTGCCCTTTGGCTCTTCTTAAGTGTAGACCCTGGGGGAGATAGGAACGAATCCTAGTGTTGACTGGGGACCAGGTGCTAACCAGCACCTTTTGCTTAGAAAGCTCCAGGTGCTGCTGCTGTCCATGTCAGATGCTCACAGATGAGGCCATGTCAGCCTCTTCTATCTTGCCCTAGTCTTCTATGCCCTGTTCTTCGGCTGCTCCCATAAGACAAATGTCCTAGAGTTGGGTATCTTTAATTCAGTGTCTTAAGAACTTCTGTCCCATGGCTGGAAACAAGGATCCAGGCTGTTCCTAATGGCCTCTTCCACTGTGGAGGAGGAGACCATGAACTTTTTATAGTCACAAAATAAAAGAAAGCCATAAACTACCGCATTTACCAAATATAAGGCAGAGCTTTATAGGCTTCAGATGCCATCTCCTAACACTCTAAGCTCCGGGTAGTGGGAGCCTGTGTCTGCTGCGTTTAAGAGCTTCCAAGAGTTATACCTACTAGGCACAGAGATGTGAACTCCGATGTGGCGCTAGTAAGCGGCTGTTAAGTGGAACTAAAGATAGCCCGGTGTCATTCTGATTCACACCGCACAACATTCTGTCTCTTCGCAATCTGAAATTGTAGTCCAGCCGTCCGCCTGCAGGATCTTCACCCAGATACGGCTTCTTCCGGGAAGCATCAGTTCATAGTGCTTTCCTAGCACAGAAATAAAACACAGTATTTTTTCTAAAGTCTTGCCCTACAAGAGGCACCCCACACCCCTAGAGTCCATGTCCTATCTCCTACTCAATCTTTGGTGCAGCAGGTGTGTGTGTGTGTGTGTGTGTGTGTGTGTGTGTGTGTGCGCCAGGCAGGGCTAGGGATCCTGCAGCAAACTAACCCAGCAGCTGTCTAATGTCTGATACTGCCTTAACCCTCTCAAGCCTTTGTACTTCCAGATTCTTTGATCTCATCCTCATTTGTACATGGAAATGAAGAACCCAGCCCTCCTCTAGGTTGCTTACAGTACATCCTCAAATGGAGAACAAAATCTTGTTTCGTAAGAGCTTTGTTGTAGGAATCTGCGTGTTCATTTCCCGGCCATCCAGACTCCAGAAATAATCACACAGAAACCATATTATTTGCAATACTGTTTGGCCTGTTAGCTCTAGCTTCTTATTGGCTAGCTCTTACATATTAATTTAACCCATTTCTATTCATCTGTGTGTCACCACATGGCTGTGGATTACCAGGTAAAGTTCCATTGTCTCTCTGGTGGGGCTTCATGGCTTCTCTCTGACTCTGCCTCCTTTCTCCCAGCATTCAGCTTAGTTTCCCCCCACCTACCTAAGTTCTGCCCTTGCTATAGGCCAAAGCAGTTTTTATCACCAGCGGTATTCACAGCACACAGAGGGCAATCCCACATCAAAGCTTCCTCACAGAGAGGGGCTGGGTTTGTGGCTCAGTGGTAGAGCACTTGTCTAGCTCACACAAGACCCTGGATTCTATTCCCAGCACTGAAAAAAAATGATACCTATTAAATGCCCTGTTTCAGACTGTATGCAAATATATAGTAGCTGTTAAATCCGGGCAAGCAGCTCTACTAAGGGGCACAGTACAAGAGCTGTGTATTCAAGACGCCTGTTGGACACCAACAGGTATGCAAGCTATGCTAAGTCGGTGGGTCTCGACCCATGGGTCGCCACTATCAGATATTAACATTATGATTCACAGTAGCAAGGAAAATAATCTTAAACTTGGGGGACTCACCACAACATGAGGAATTGAACTAAAGGGTTGCAGCATTAAGAAGGTTGTGAACCATTGCTCTAAGTGAATCAATGAGAGAATGGAGTTAGGAGAGAAGGACTCCCGGGGCCCTAAGATGGTCCCTGGAAGAGGGAGAGAGTCTCTTCAATGGTGTGGCCTCAGAATCAGGAGTCTATGCTCCCGTAAACAACCTCTCAGCTAAGACCCCGTAAGCAACCCTGATGGAGCTCATCAGGTCATCCAAATCCACTAACCAAAAGCAGAAAAGGGGACTAGGTAGAAAGAGGAAGGGGACTCCGAGGGAGTGGAACAAGAGAGGGTAACAGGTTGAATAGGATAAAAATACATTGTGTGTGGTGTAGAAAAATGCCAGAACGAAACTCATCACAGGTATCATTAGCATATGCTAATAAGAAGGAAATTAGGGCCGGGAGGTGGCAGAGTGGATAAGCACTTCCATACGAGGACTGGAGTTTATAGGCTCCAGTTTATAGAACTTTTGAACCGAAGTCAGGAGACCCCTGGAGCAAGTTGGCCAGCTAGAGGAGGGATTTCAGAGAACCTGCCTAAATAAATACAGTTGATAGGAATTGTGGGATGTCAATGCCTGTGAATACCCATGTAGGAATAAGCACCAGCATACACATGAACACACACACAGAGACACAAATACACATATACACATTCAAAAACTAATTTTTAAAAAAAGTCTACAAACCAGGCTTGATGGATCAAGCCTTTAATCCCACCTCAGCAGTGGAGGCGGGAGAATTAAGATGTTCAAGGTCATCCTTAGTTACTCACTGAGTTCTAGGGCAGCGTGGGCAACCTATGACCGGGTTTCAAAACAAAATAAAAGAATGGTTCAACAAATCTAGACTGACCTAGGTCGAATAACTATGTCATGGAACCTTGTAATCTAGGGACAACAGAATGTCAAATCCCTCCTAGTTAGTGAAGGTAGGATGCGGGAGGAAACTGCCTCCAAGACACCACACTTGCACGCAAGCACGCACACCAAGATACCAAGATAAGCCAGAGGAGGCAGGATCCAGGAAGAACCAAGCAGGGTCACCGCCCCACGAGGTGTGGCCCCTGCAGGCAGCCAAAGTCTCCTGCTCCCAGGTTCCTCTTGTTTGCTTACTACGCCCTACCTGGAGCCCAAGTCATTGACTCCGCCCTCTGAACCCCAGGAAAATCTAGATGACCTGGGAGATCCGTTTGTGCGTTGGCGTGGGACTTCTAGGGTCTGCGGGCCGGAGACATTCGGGTGCGGGGAGTGACGCCTTGCAGGAGGCTGCCCCGCCCCCCGCCCCCCTTCCCCCCCCTCCGCCTGATTTCGTTGAGGAGGGAGCCGCCCCGTTCCCGCCCCTAACTGGCCCGGCGGATCTAGGAGGTGGAGACCAAGTCGACCTGCAGAGATGGAGGCAACCAGCACCTGGGCACTACTGCTGGTGTTGCTGCTGCTGTTGCTGCTGGCGCTGGCACTGCCCAGGACACCAGCCCGAGGCTATCTACCTCCGGGGCCCACCCCGCTGCCGCTGCTGGGGAACCTCCTGCAGCTGCGTCCCGGGGCGCTGTACTCCGGGCTCTTGCGGGTGAGGGGACGTGGGAACATCCTAACCCGAGAGGGGGAGCGCGGGGGGGGGGGGGGGGGGGCGGGTGGTGGTGGAGATCTCCTGAGTGCCTGGGCTCTGCAAGAGTCTTGGGCTTTCTTAGGAAAAAGGTAGAGGCTGCTGTCTTCGGGGCAAAGGGACTATGAATGAGCGAACTGGAGGGTGAGCCAGGGAGGGTGCCCAGGTTGAGAAGGACAGAGCTCACGCAGTCCTGGAGGCAGGACCAAGGGGGAAAGTGATCCCTGAAGGGGCAGGGGCAGGTAGTTCTGTGCTAAAAAAAAGGGGGGGGGGACGGAATGTCCTGGGAAGGAGACTAGAGGTGGGGGGAACACAGCTCATAGAGATCTAGAAAGAAATGGGACTGGGGCCCAGAGGGGCAGGGGTCCCAGGTCTCAAGAACCCACAGAATACTGGGAAGGTAGTGAGCTGGAACCAAAACTGTAAAGCAGGCACTCTCTAAGGCAAGGATGGTAGTGGACGAGTTTGTGCCCAGTACCCCTGTTGGGAGGGAAACATCTGGAAGCCTGTGGAGGCTGGAGGGGGCTGAGCAGAGAGCATCCTGGGCTAAAGGAATCTGCCTCAGAGACTCCCGGAGTGGGAGGATGGGTGTAGCTCAGCTAGGAGGGAGCTGGGAGTTCCTGCCACCGGGTGGGAGGATAGGGAGGCAGTCCCAACCTGCCTGGGGTAGTGGGGGATGAAGCATTCCATTCAAAAATATTCTGAGGGACATTTAAGGACAGAAAAAGGGGGTGGGCGTCTAAGGGAGAGATGGGACGCATGTTCCACTGAAACTACTGTGGGATTTAGGGTTTAGCAGAGGTTGAACTTGGTAGCTGGGTACTGGGGAAAGGGGTGGAAACGGAAGCTGATTGTGGATGGCCCCAAGATCAGAGGTTAGAGCCTGGAAGTGAGAGGGAAGGCATAGGATGTGTTTAAGAAGAACCTACGCTACACTCCCATGCAAGAAAAAGAACAACTTCCCAAACAGGTATTTTTGCTTGGGGTGGCAAGGGAACCAGTTCCTGGTATAGGGGGCAAAAGCCAGACCACATGAGGACAGGGCTTGGAACTAATGCAGCCTGCCTGGCAGAAGCAGCTCCCTGGGGCCAGTCACCACCCTCTTCTCCCTTTCTGCCCCCAGCTAAGTAAGAAGTATGGGCCTGTGTTCACTGTACACCTGGGGCCCTGGCGCCGCGTGGTGGTCCTGGTTGGCCATGATGCCGTAAGAGAGGCCCTGGGAGGTCAGGCTGAGGAATTCAGCGGGCGAGGAACGTTGGCAACGCTGGACAAGACTTTTGATGGTCATGGTGAGTCATGAGAGCAAATGGGGGCTGCTGGGTCCTGCCCAGCTTACAGGTGTGGAGGTTAGCTTTGCAGGTGACTGGTGCCTGGCTTTCTTTCTCTATGAAAGGGGATGATAGTGGTGACTATCATTTAGGGTTGCACTGAGGATCCGGTGGAAACTGGGCTTGCAGCCTACAATGATAGTAATCACTACTCCGTGGTCTGTGAACTGATAGGCAGGCCAACCTGGGATACATAGTGAGTTCAAGGCCAGCTTGGGCTACTTAGCATAAGACAGTGTGACCCCCGTCCTCTAAAAACCAGAACTAAGGATATATAGTTCCGTGGCAGGACATGCACAAAACCCACAGTGATGGTCACAGGTCATGTTCTGTAGAGACTACTTGTCTAGAATCCCTCAGTAAGGGGCTGGGGGTGAGGCTCAGTGGTAGAGCCCCTGCCTAGAATCCCCCAGTGAGGGGCTGGGGATGAGGCTCAGTGGTAGAGCCCCTGCCTAGAATCCCCCAGTGAGGGGCTGGGGATGAGGCTCAGTGGTAGAGCCCCTGCCTAGAATCCCCCAGTGAGGGGCTGGGGATGTGGCTCAGTGGTAGAGCTCCTGCCTAGAATCCCCCAGTGAGGGGCTAGGGTATGGCTCAGTGCTAGAGCCCCTGCCTAGAATCCCCCAGTGAGGGGCTGGGGTGTGACTCAGTGGTAGAGCCCCTGCCAAGAATCCCCCAGCGAGGCTGGGGCTCAGCAGTATTTGCCTAGACTTCACCAATGAAGGCCTGGGGGGCAGGGGAGGCATGTCTTCCTCCTGGTTTGTGTAAGGCCACAACTTCCATGCCCAAACCAAAAGAAAAAGAAGAGGCTAGGGGGCCCTAAATGTAGAAATAATTCTTCATGTTCAGACAGAATATGTAGTATTGCACAGCCCTGAGCACAGAAGAGCCTGGCAGCATGGTAGTGACTAAGCTAGCGCTGCCTACTTCCCCTAGAACATCCAGACAGACCTGTCATCAATCAGACAGTAACCACACGGAGAGGAACTGGCCAGTATGGGAGGGGCAAGCTAGCATGGGGGGATAGCTAGGATTCTAGGAATCCACAGGCAGGCTCTGACCCAGCCTGTTCGCTGTGGGATGCCCACGCTGAGGAAGGGAAGTTGTGTCCCATGCAGGACATGCCTGTGCTCACACACAGAGGAGGACACATTCCTTCAGCCCACGGACTCCCAGTGCGTGTCCCTGTCCTAGGTACTGAGAAAACAGAGCTGACCAAGGCGGATGCAGTGTCTTCTCACTGTGAGGGCTTTGAGAGCAGGATGGGGGGGGGGGGGGGGCTGAACTGGAGTGGGGCAGGGCTGGAGGCAGGCCTCTCAGAGAGGTGCCGTCTGGGTTGAAACACAAAGGATGGAGTTCACCAAGCACAGTGAAGCAGCTGAGAGCCGTTACTCTTTAATTCAAGTACGTGATAGGCTGAGTCAGGAGAATTGCTAGGAATTCAGTCCAGCCTGGGCTATATAGAAAGACCCTCTCAAAAAAAAATCATAGACAATTAAAAGTGAAAGAATGGGGTCTGGAGAGATGGCTCAGCAGTTAAGAACACTTGCTGCTCTTAGAGAATTTTGTTCCCAGCACCCATATCAGGCAGCTCGCAACAGCCTGTATTCCAACTTCAGAGGCCCTGACAGCCTCTTCTCCAGCCTCTCCAGGCACTTGAACACACATGAACATACAAATAAAGAATAAAGTTAAGTAAATTTTTTTTGAGACCGGATTTTTTTTACTGTCCAGAAACTAGCTCTGTAGACCAGGCTAACCTTGAACTACAGAGATCCACCTACCTCTGCTTGAGTGCTGGGATTAAAGGTGTCCACCACCACCTGACAAAGTAAATCTTTTAAAATAAATAAAAGGATAAGCTGCAGCTAAAGATGTATTTAAGTGGTAGGGTCCTCTCAGAGTCCCCCAGTGAGGGGCTGGGTGTGGCTCAGTGGTAGAGCCCCTGGCTAGAATCCCCCAGTGAGGGGCAGGGGTGTGGCTCAGTGGTAGAGCTCCTGCCTAGAATCCCCCAGTGAGGGGCTGGGTGGGACATGACTCACTGGTAGAGAGATTATCATGTGCAATGCCCTAGGTTCATGGTCAAGAGCCCCTAAAATGTTGGAGGGCCATGAGCATGATACAGACAGAGAAAACAGCAAGGGCCCAGGTCGAGGTGAGCGATCATGATGCTTTGAGGAAATGAGAGATGTTGTAGTAGATGATTAATAAAGCTAAAAGTCAGCGTGACTCTGGCCACCTTGCAAGCCTGTGAGTCACACCAGAGCGGCTGGGCTTCTGGTTTTCTGAGGGCTGTGCCTTTCCAACAGGGAAAGACTGCAAAGTGAGTAAAACTGAAGGCTGGAAGCCCAAGAAGGAGCTGAGCTGGACCAGGGCAAAGGCTAAGCATAGCGAGAGATGCTATTTGGAAGAAACAAGAGCCGGAGAGGCCTAAGGCTCTGTTCAGCGAGTGGATGGTGGGGCTGAGGTGGGGAGGGGAACGGTTTGCAAGCTAGTTTCAGACATGAGGGGGCCAAGGACAGCTTCCAACTGCCACTACAAGCCAGCCTTCAACAAGAGTCATAGCACTGAGCTCAGAATGGGAGGTCTGTGCTGAATGGGTGTCGTGGGTAAAGGAGAAGACAGCATATTTCCAACCTTCATTTCTCACCATGGCCTCATCTGCCCCATGTGCTGGGATGGGCAGATGGGACAAGGAGAGATGAAAAGGTGATGGGGGAGGGGTAGCCACCCATTCAAGAGACTGTCTCCTCTGGTTTAAGCTCAAAGGATAAAAATCTAATTCATTTATGCACCTATGGAGCACCTATTGAGTTCTCGGCACACACATACACACACATGCATACACACACAGAACACACAGACACACACACACCTGCCAGGCTGGTACAGATTCAGGGCAGAGCCCTGGGAACATCTCACTGGGAGGAAGGAGCCAGTTCCTTCTCGAATCCAGCCTTCTGTGCAGGGGTTTTCTTTGCCAATGGGGAGCGGTGGAAACAGCTGAGGAAGTTCACCCTACTCACACTACGGGACCTGGGCATGGGCAAGAGAGAAGGCGAGGAGCTGATCCAAGCAGAGGTGCAGAACCTGGTGGAGGCCTTCCAGAAGACAGAAGGTCAGCAGGGAGGGGCCAGCAAATGCTTCCAGCCAAGAAGAAGAGGAACCATCTCCATTGTTCCCGGGGGGGGGGGGAGAGGGAGAAAAGGGGGGTGAATCTGATGGGGGGGCAGGCGGGAGGGGGTTGCTCACCTCCACACTGACTGAATCCTTCCATACCTGGGGGTGCCACAACAGCTCTCTCTGTCCCTGGCTCTGTCCCTGGGACATTGGCAGCCTTCGCCCAGCCTCTCTCTCTCTCCCTCCCCCTCGCTCCTTTCTTCCATCTTTACCCCCTACCTGCTTTGTCTTGTTTAAGATGGAGGAATTTCACTAGTAGGGCCAGGCTGGCCTGGAGCTGGTGACTAATCCTTCTACCTCAACCCCCAAGTTCTGGGATTACAGGTGCCAGCTACCACACCTGGCTCCTTTTGTTCTTTGTCTTCTTTTGGGGGTCTTGGGTGTGTGTGTGTTAAATACTCTTTATTTGTCAATATACATAAGCCACAGTAAGTGCCTCTCAGCAAGAAAAGGCAGCACCCAGAGCTGGAGAGATGGCTCAGTAGTTAAGAGCATTGGTTGTTCTTCCAGAGGCCCCGATTCAATTCCCAGACCCACATGGCAGCTCACAACTGTCTGTAACTTCAGTTTCAGGGGATCCGACACCCTCATACAGACATGCATACATACAAAACACCAGTGCACATAAAATAAGAAAGGACATAGGGGATTCTAATTAAATCGGTGTTGTCAAGTTGCTTCCGGACGGTTAGCCATTGCCTGTCACGGGCCAGTGAACACGAACTGAAACTTGTTTCTGAGACAGTGACAGAATTTTCCCCGTGTTTAAACACATTCATATGCCCAGTTACATAAATCAAAATACAAAACCCGTCAGTAGGTCTGCGGTGACAGCCCCATCCTTGTGGAGAATGGAAGATTACTAATTTAGTCCAATCTCCTCTCGAGAAAGGGAGAGCATGAGGGTATTGATGCAGAAAGATCACATCCACCTTTCCACGTACAAGCCAGCTTTACTTGGATCAGGACCGCCCAACAAAAAGCGCTGTTGAGTTAACTCATAGTACGTATTGAAAGCCATGAGACATTTGTTACGTAATAAACAAGACAGTGGAGTTACTCGTTAGTGGCCTTTTTAAGATAAGCTATTATGTCTGCCCTCTCTCCTTCTCCATTCCATCGTTTTTGATAAGCTATTAAGTCTGCCCTTCCTCCTTCTCCATTCCATCGCTTTGTTCCCAGGATGTACTTTTTTTGGCATTCCCCACATGTTCTCTCAGGTACCCTCCCCAGGTGGTACCTTTGCTCCTGTTGGCTTCTGTGTAAGACACAGACCGTGGAGATGTGGTCCAGTCTTACATTAGCCGACCTTTTCCACATTGGGGCACCAGGCACACTTCTGAACAAAACTCCTGCCTTTCTCAACATCATCCATTCTTTTTTTTTTTTTTTTGATTTTTCGAGACAGGGTTTCTCCGTAGCTTTTGGTTCCTGTCCTGGAACTAGCTCTCATAGACCAGGCTGCCCTCGAACTCACAGAGATCCGCCTGCCTCTGCCTCCCGAGTGCTGGGATTAAAGGCGTGCGCCACCACCGCCCAGCAACATCATCCATTCTTAATTTGCTCCTGGCTGGTCAAGACCACAAATGTATGACCCAGAGACGGGCATCAACTTTTGTTGTTATTGTTTCTTGAAGCACAACTTACTCTGTGGCCCTGGCTGTCTTTGAACTCCCAGCAATTCTCGTGCCTCGATGTGTCAAAGGCCAGGGTTACAGGTGTGAGTCACCACATCTAGCCCTAACTCTCTTTGTGCCCATGTCTTCAGCTAATCCAGTCTTCTCTCTCCCTCTCCCCCAACCCCCGCCATCCATGACTCCCAGGACGACCATTCAACCCTTCCATGCTGCTGGCCCAGGCCACCTCTAATGTTGTCTGTTCCCTCATCTTTGGCATCCGTTTGCCCTATGAAGATAAAGAGTTCCAGGCTGTGATCCAGGCAGCAAGTGGTACCTTGTTGGCGATCAGCTCCCCGTGGGGCCAGGTAAATGGTCGAAGTCTTCTCCAGCCTCAGTGATTCCTACCGAGCACACTGAGAACAAACTGCCTTCTGCACCCACAGGCTTACGAGATGTTCTCCTGGCTACTGCAGCCCTTGCCGGGCCCACACACGCAGCTGCAGCGCCACCTGGGCACCCTGGCTGCCTTCGCTGTCCAGCAGGTACAGCGACACCAGGGAAGCACCCGCACTTCAGGTCCTGCCCATGATGTCGTTGATGCCTTCCTGCTGAAGATGGCACAGGTGTGGAAACTTGGCTATGGCCTGCCTGATCGTCTGTTTACTTAGCATCTGCTGAGTCCTCATCCCTGGGCTGAACTCAGGGTGGGACCGGGAATGGCTAACTTTGCTGGGGGAAGAGACTGTCCCTTCTTCGGTCTAACCTGCTTTACAGGGCTTTTTTCGGGAAATCCTGAGGATTTCCATTGATCTCTTTCCTTTTTAGTTTTGGTGAGATGTCTTACTGTATAGCCCAGGCTGGCCCAGAACTCACTCTATAGCCCAGGCTGGCCCAGAACTCACTCTGTAGCCCAGGCTGGCCCAGAACTCACTCTGTAGCCCAGACTGGCCTGAAACTTGCAGAGATCCCTCTGCTTCTGCCTCCCAAGGGCTAAACCTTCAGGTCTCTTTCTCTACCCTTATGTCTCTGCAGGAAGCCCTGGGTTCTACTCCCAGTGTCACGTCACCCAGGAATGGTAATTCACACCTGTCATACCAGCACCTGGGATATAGAGGCAGAAAATTATCTTCAGCTATTTAGCAAGCTTAAGGCCAGCCTGGGCTACATATGACCCTGTCAAAGCAGGGGGAATGGACGATGGCATGTCTTAGTGGGTAAAGGTGTTTGACACCAAGCCTGACTACCTTGGAGCCGCACAGTGCAAGGACAGAACCGACAAGTTGTCCTCCGACCTTCACGTGCATGCCATGGCACACACAAACCCACACACAAAAGAAAAAAAGAAGATTGTCAGGCAGTGGTGGCACATGCCTTTAATCCCAGCATGCTGGAGGCAGAAGCAGGTAAATCTCTGAGTTCAAGGCCACAAAAGATAGTTCCAGGACAGGCTCCAAAGCTACACAGAGAAACCCTATCTAAAAAAGAAAAAAAAATTAAATCCTGAATCTATCTGACTCAAATAACAGTTCCTCCTTTCTCAACTAGTCCCAAACATTTCTTTTACTGCTCAGGAGAAACAGGAGCCGGGCACAGAATTCACCGAGAAGAACTTGCTGATGACAGTCACCTACCTGCTGTTTGCTGGGACAATGACCGTCGGTGCCACCATCCGCTATGCCCTCCTGCTCCTGATGAAATACCCTCAGGTGCAAAGTAAGAAATAGTTCCTGCCGGGCAGTGGTGGCACATGCTTTTAATCCTAGCACTCAGGAAGCAGAGGCAAGCAGATCTCTGAGTTTGTGGCCAGCCTGCTCTTACAGAGAGTTCCAGGACAGGCTCCAAAGCTACAGACAAACCCTGTCTTAAAAAACCAAAAGAGAAGCTGTTCCCACCAGCCAGGTTTCAGACACCCAAGTGATGGGCAGATTGTGCAGGGAAATGAAAATGAGCCCACCCCCCCAAAAAAAAGAAAATGAGCCCAGAGTTTAGGGTTCTCCAAGTGGGGATAGAGCTTCTGAGCATGGTCTGAGCGAGCAACAGTGGCAGGCGGAACACGATATACCTGTGACATCTTGTCAGCTTTATCATGTGCCTTGTCCCCAGTTGTGGGGAGCTGTGCACAGAAGGACCTTGAGCAGGGAAGACGTAATTACATTTGCATTTATTCAGTGATTGATTTTTATTTGAGATAAGGTCTTACTCCATAGCCCAAGCTGGCCTGCTACTCACTGTTATAGCCCAGGATGGCCTCTAACTCAGCGTCCTGGCTCAACTGAGTTTTATAGATGAGAAAGACCACACTCCGTTTAAAGCTGTGTTTTAGAAAATCATCCAGCTGCCACGACGGGATGAACTGTAGGAGATGTAGCTCAGTGGCAGAGCTCTTGCCTAGAATCTCTGGGGAGGGGTATGGGGGCTCAAGAGCCCTTGCTTCAAATCCACTGGTGAGGTGGGGGCATGGCTCAAGGGTAGAGTGATTGCCTAGTATCCATGAGGCTCTAGGTATTATTCCCAGCTACCCCCTCCAACACACACACACAAACACACACACACACACACACACACACACACACACAGAGTGGATCGTGTGGACAGAAACCTGGGGCTAGAAGAGGCTATGGAGACATAGGGACGAGGGCAGAAGAAGGAAGGACAGACTTGTCCAGGGGCAGACTTGAGTTTCTAGCTGGGAAACTGAGCTAGGCACAGGAAGAATGGAGACGGAGTTGATTTCAAAGGAGATGTTGAACAGGGACAGTGCCTCATGCCTGTAATCCCAGCACATAGAAAGCCTGAAGCAGAATGATTGCCACAAGTTCACAGCTAGCCTTCTCTACATAGTGAATGCCAGCCTTGGCTACATAGAGAAAGGGGCGGGGGGAGGTGGGGTAGATATTAAAGTCACCATGGAAGGGCCAAAGATCATAAAAACAGATGGATCCAAGCTCCACAAGACATTGGATCAGAACTGGAGATTAAATAATTAATTGTAATCAGGGCTGGGGAGATGGCTCAGGGGGTAAGAACGCTTGCCGCACAAGCGTGAGGACCTGAGTTCAAATCCCCACCACCAGTAAAAAGCATGGCATGTCTGTACTTAACTATAACTCCAGCACTAAGGGATGAGGACCTGAGACAGGAGAATCTCTGGGACTTGCTGGCCGCCAGCCGAGCTCCAGGTTCAGTGAGAGACTCTGTCTCAAGGGAATAAGGTGGAGAGTGCTACAGCAGGAACCTGACACCCTCTTCTCCACCCAAGCACACTTGTGCGCTTGCGCCCCCACCCCATGCCCACCCCCACCACACACAGTTGGAGTCACCATCCAGGTGTGGCCGTGCACAGCAGTAACCCCAGCATTTAGTTAGGACGAACAAGACCCCAGGCCTAGCTCTGCTCCGCGCGTGCTGCCAGTATCACCCCCAAACCACCGCTGCACAAGATGAGGCTTCCAGGAGAATCAGGGTGTCCATCCCGCCCTTGACCCGCAACCCTCCTCTTGCATGCAGAGCGAGTTCGGGAAGAATTGATCCAGGAGCTGGGACCCGGCAGGGCTCCGAGTCTGAGCGATCGCGCTCGCCTCCCTTACACCGATGCAGTTTTACACGAGGCGCAGCGGCTCCTGGCACTCGTGCCCATGGGAATGCCCCATACCCTCACGAGGACCACTTGCTTCCGCGGATACACTCTGCCGCAGGTGGGTGGATGGCACAGCCAGAGCAGTTATCTCTGCCCTGGGGACAGACCCGGGGGGCAGCGCTGCAGCTGGAAGTTGGGGCGATGTCGAAAAGTCCCGATGCTGATTTCTCTGTCTGTCTGGATCCTCCCCACCACCCTTTCTCTCTGGCTCCAACTGAAAAGCACTTCAGACATACAGCCACCAGGGGGCGACATATCCTCAGTCCTGCGATAACAGTGGCAGCGGCTCCTTCTAGAACCAAATCTGTTTTCAGCCCTGCTGTTTTCTTAGCTGGAACTTGAACAAATTACTTTATCCACTGAGCCTCAAGATACCCCTCTTATAAATTTGGGATAATAATAATATCCATTTGGACTTGAAAGATAATGCTTGTGGAACTCCTACCCAGCTGTTGGTGGGTGGGTGCCCTGTGGCCTTAGAAAGGGCAGGCACAATGTCATAATAACATGAATCAAACATACCCTTTGCGGTGTGCCAGCTGTTGCTTTGGATGCTTTCTTTTAGTTATTTTGTTTCCAAAACAATCCTGTGTAATTATCACACCCATTTTACACATCGAAAAAACATCTGTATGAACACACCAAGCCCTCAAGTAGGAAGACAGGGTTTGAACCCAGGACCTAAACTTTAACCACTTCTACCTGCCTGTCTGTTATTTAACAACAGTCCAATGACACTTTTCGCTTCAGCTTCCCAGCTCACAACCCGTGGGCCAGACTGCTTAGCCAAGAACTCCTCCGGCCTGCCTTCACCCTCTAAGGCAGTGGTTCTCAACCTGGGAGTCGAATGACCCTTTCACAGGGGCCACATATCAGATATCTTGCATATCAGATACTAATATTATGTACGATTAATAACAGCAGCAACATTACAGTTATGAAGTAGCAATGAAATAGTTGTGTAAGTTCCACAACATAAGGAACTGCCGTAAAGGGTCGCAGGGTTTCGCAGGGTTAGGGAGGTTGAGAACGGTAGCTCCAAGGACACACAAGCTCTAGTCTGGCCCAAGAGGCTGCAGCCCTGCCTGGCTGTGGCCTTCATGGACAACCATCCCACACACACCCTTGCCTTTGCCTCTCGGAGACATTCCCCAGAGAGGTGACTTCAGATAGCACAGCTTAATCTCAGAATCACAACATACTCCCAAGTTTTCAAAACAGTGTAAAAATAACACGCTCTGCTAGGCTGACCAGGGCTTTCCTTCGGCTACTGTTTGAGCTCCAGGCCTTAGCTTTCTCATCTTTACCATCCATGCCGTGGGGTAGTAGGGGTTGAACCCAGCACCTCTCACATGTTCGGCAAGTGTTCCACCGCTTACATCCCTAGACATGTGCCCTTTTTTTCTTTCTTTTTCTTTTGAAATAAGATCTTATGAAGTAGGCCAGGCTGGCCTTGAACTTGCAGACTTGCCATCTTCCTGTCTCAGCCTCCCGAGTGTTGAGATTACAGACATGTGCTGCCACATCCAGATTCCCTGTCTTTAAATTGGGGGTATTGTTATCTCCTTCCTGCTTTCCAGAGATTCAAGGAAAGTGGACAGGAGGGGGGGCATCGTGTGCAACTGTCACACGTTTGGCAGTGTGGATGAGCAGTGTGGATGAGTGTCCAAAGAAAGATTTGGCTATCCCAATGTGGTGGCAATGCCTGTTATACCAGCACTCTGAAACTAAGGCAGGAGAATTGCTAAAAGTTGAAGGCTAGCCTGGGTTACATAGTGAGCCCCTGTCTTTAGAGAAAGTAAGAGTAAATGGGAGGAAAGAGAGAGTGAGAGACACAGAGGCATTTACTTAAATGCTGACAGCAGGTTTGGGTTTGGTTGTTTGCTTTTTTGTTTGAGACAGGGTCTCAGTAAGTAGACCAGGCTGACCTCGAACTCACAGAGATCCGCCTGCCTCTATCTCCCGAGTGCTGGGATAAAAGGTGTGTGCCAAAATCACCCAGGTCATTCATATATATATATATATATATATATATATATATATATATATTTAATTGAGCCAGGTGGTGGTAAAAGGTGTGCGCCACCACCACCTGGCTCAATTAAATATATATATATATATATATATATATATATATATATATATGAATGACCTGGGTGATTTTGGCACACACCTTTTATCCCAGCACTCGGGAGATAGAGGCAGGCGGATCTCTGTGAGTTCTAGGTCAGCCTGGTCTATAAGAGCTAGTTCCAGGACAGCTAGTTCCAGGATTTCTAAAGAAATCCTGTCTCAAACAAAACAAAACAAACAAATCTGGTTTTAAATTTTTATTTTTTAAAGTAAGTTATATTAAAAGTATCAATCTAGGAAACCAAGTGTGTGAACTTTCATCTTGTCCCCCAGGGCACTGAAGTCTTCCCCCTGATCGGCTCTGTACTGCATGACCCCAAGGTTTTCCAGAACCCAGAAGAATTCCACCCAGACCGCTTCCTGGACACCGATGGCCATTTGAGGAAACACGAAGCCTTCCTGCCCTTCTCCTTAGGTATCTACTGGGCCTTAGGGGTAACCAAAGGGGTAACCAAAGATTGCTTATAACCAGTGGGTGTCAGTGCCAGTAGGGGCAGCGCTTTCCTGCACCCCAGGGTCCCTGTTGACTCAGGCCCCAGTCCTCCCCAGCTCTGTGGATTCAGATGTGAGCACAGCTGACTCAGGTCCCCCTCCACCACCAGGTAAACGAGTCTGCCTGGGAGAAGGCCTAGCTCGGGCGGAGCTCTGGCTTTTCTTCACCGCTATCCTCCAAGCCTTCTCCCTGGAGACGCCGTGCCCACTAGGTGACTTGAGCCTGCAGCCAGCCGTCAGTGGACTTTTCAACATCCCCCCAGACTTCCAGCTGCAGCTCTGGCCCACGGGTGACCAGTCCAGATGAAGAAGGGTGGGAGCCACCTGGGATGGTCGCCTCAAGGGGGTGTGAGAACCAGGTGTCTCAGGAGCTACACCACACTGCACACCATGTGACCAGGCACCACACTCCCCTACACAACAAGGCAACTGATGTATATGCTTTTTTTGGAGAAGGCTATCTGAACCAGGGTCTCGCTATGTAGCACAGGAAGGTCTCAAACTTGTGATCCTCCTGCCTCAGATTCCTGAGCTCCGGAATTACAGGAATGCACCACTAAGGGGCTGCATAGACTTTCAGACTACACAAATGTCATACACGCCTTCTGAACCCACACGCATCCTATTAGATTCCCCACCAAGCCCATCCATGACACGGCTCCCTGTGCTCCAATCCCAACCCAGCTACCACCCACACAGCCACACAGACAGCCCAGCCATGTTCAGGATTCATATGTCCTCCCTGTCTGTCACCGCTGTCGCTGGGTCCCTGCCATAGAAAACAGCCTGCCCCAGCTGGGGTCACGTCCCAGCCAGAGCGATGTCCCTGTCTACTCCCATGATGACCTCACCACCATCCAGGCACATGAGTACCTCCACCTATGGCCACCAGCCAGCTATCCACCCAGCCGAACCATATGTGACAATGTCTTGGCTCTTCCGAATTTCTTCCTACTGAGATACACCATGATGGCAAAACTATTCCCGGCTACCTCCACGCCCTTGTTCATTGAACACACTCCCTGCAACAAGTTTTCCCAAATATAAATGTTTCCTGGACTGTAATTGTGCGCAGAGATCTTGTACAAATGAGGACCAGCTAACCCAAGGAGAAGCTTGCCCAGCCATGTTTATGTACTCAAGTTTAATCAGGGCTCTGCTCTCAAACACATCCTGACTTTATTTGGCATCGAAGTCCCCATCGGGGGCTGGAGATGTAGCTCAGGAGCAGGGCACTTGCCTAGTATTCATGACGCCTACGATTCAATCCCCAGCACTGCTCAAAAAACAAAAATTTTTAAATCTCCATCCAACCATTTCCTAGCCGGTCCCCTGGAAGGGGGGGGATGGGTTCTGCCCCCCCATAACAGGACAGAGGCCATACCTGACCTCTTTGTGGCTTCGAAGTCCCCGTTTTGCAATAAAAGTTTGTTTCTGGCCCAGGACTGGACCCCCTCTGCTTGTGTTCTGAGTAAGGGGTGGGGATGGGGGAGTCGCCCCTCCCCTGAGGCTGGGAGGGAGCTGAAAAACACGGTCACCTCACTGTTGACATCAGCACCAGATGTGAAGCTGAGTGGGGGGGAAGGGAGGGACAGGGCTGAGGCTGTCTGCTTGTCCTGCTTCAGGATTGCTGGAAAGTCTTCAGCCAATGACAGATCTAGCCTCTGGAAGCAGATGTGGACACACAGGCACTAAGGACATGACTGTTGCCCTGCTCTTGGCTCTTTTACCCTCCTTTCCCTCCTGTTTTCCCCATTACTTCATTAAAAAAAAATAATTATCAACTCTGCTGGAGGTGTAGCCTAATGGAGGACACCCACTTAACATATACAGGGCCATGACTTTTCTTAATTTTTTTTATTTTTATTTATTTATTTATTTATTTATTTATTTATTTATTTTTGGTTTTTCGAGACAGGGTTTCTCTGTGGCTTTGGAGCCTGTCCTGGAACTAGCTCTGTGAGTTCGAGGCCAGCCTCGACAGAAACTCTGTCTCAAAAAACAAAAACAAACAAACAAACAAACAAAACTAACTTCCTGTTGTGTCTATTCTACTTATTGCTCTTGTTCAGGGTGATTTTAAGGCAAATATTAGAAAATAATTGAACATGCCTTTTATTTATTTTTTGACTTTTATTTTTTGTTTTTCAAGACAGAATTTCTCTGTTTAACAACCCTGGCTGTCCTAGAACTCTCTTTGTAGGCCAGGCTGGCCTCAAATAAGCCTGGTTTACTTTCTTTCTTTTTAAGACTGGGTATACTCGGGCAGTAATGGTTCACACCTTTAATCCCAGCACTCGAGAGGCAAAGGCAGGTGGGTCTCTATAAGTTCGAAGCCAGCCTGGTCTACAGAGTGAGTTCCAGAACAACCAGGGCTACACAGAGAAGCCCTGTCTCGAAAAACAAAACAAACAAGACAGAATCAAATGTGTCCCAAACTGACCTTGAATTCTCTGTAAAGCCAAGGCTGCCCTGACCTTCTGATCCCCCTTCTTCTACCTCCAAGTACTAGAAACACGGGTATACTCCACCACGCCCAGTTTTTTGTTTTGTGTTTTGAGACAAGGTCTCTCTGTGTAGCCCTGGTTGTACTGGAACTCACTCTGTAGACCAGTCTGGGTTCAAACTCAGAGATCCACCTGCCTCTGTCTCCTTAGTGCCGGGATTAAAGGAGTGTGCCACCATGCCCAGCCTGGGTTTCAAAACACTCAAAGTGATTTGAAAAGGAATAATATCTAAGGCTTTTCCTTTTTTATTACATTTGTTTGTTTGTTTATATTCTGGATGCATGTCAGTGGACACAAGCACACCACAGCTCCCCCACGGAGGGTGGAGAAAAACTCGCAGGAACCACGTGAGATGGAATCAGAGGGCCATGCTGGGCCAGTCTCACCCTCCGCTGGCCCTGGGAGTGCTGGCCCTGCCCCTCAGTGAATGCTGCAGCAGCAGGAGAGCTTCCCCTACCCACACTCGGGAGAGATTGGCGACCCTGGTAGCATGGGCATAGGGAAGCTGACTCTGCCCCCTCCTCATGGGATAGGCATGGAGGTCTGGTCTGACCAACTCAACTACCACTCAGGCCCACCCTAACATCTACCCCATCCAGGAGCTGCTGGAGCTAGTGAAGGGTCTGATCCTGTGGAAAGACACCTGAAGGATCTCCATGACTGGGGGATACCCCAGAAGAGTTCCAGTGAGGATCCAGTGAGGATGTATGGACTAGAAACCAGACTCACTGCCATGAACACTGGCGAGTAGAGCTGACTGAACAAAAGGGTACACTGTGTGACTCACTGTGGATCCCAAAGCCACCAGGATGAATGAAGAGGTGTAGGAGAGGCAGGAAAGACAGAGGAACAAAGATGTTTCTTTTCTTTCTTTTTGTTTGTTTTGTTTATTTTATTGGTTTAGTTTGATTTTTTTTTTAAATTTTCATTTGGAGAGACTGGAAGGTGAGCAGAATTGGGGTGCATGATGTGAAATTCTCTGTGAGTTTGAGGCAAGCCTGGTCTATAGAGCAGGGTCCAGGACAGCTGAGGCTACACAGAGAAACCCTGTCTCAAAAGAAAAGAAAAAAAAGAAAAAAGCAATGACTTACCTTTGCTTTGTATTCAAAATCACATTCAAGGAAATCTGGAATCCTCAAAGTAATGCATTTAAAGAGTTGTGGAGTTAAATATGGTAGTGTGTGCCTCTAATCCCCACACCCAAGAGGCTCAGGCAGGGGAATTACCAAGAGTTTGAGGCCAGCATGGAGTACACCATGAGTTTCAGGTAGCCTAAGCTAAATCTCAAGGTTGTCTCAAAGATAAGTAGGTAAATAACCATGGATGGACCTTGCATTATGTCAACTCAACAGTTGACATTATGACAATTCCAGTAGAAAAAAGAAAAAGAAGAAAAGACAAATTCATTCATGGCTTCATTCACAGAGAAGAATCGCTGGGCACCGAGGTAAAACCTACTGGATTAGTGAATGTGGTCACTGAGCACTGAGTTGGAGATAGAGTTCATTGGTGCAGTCTTTGCTTAGTAAGTACCACAGAAACACTGATGCAGCTCAACTGGTAAGTGCTTGCCTTACAAACATGAGGTCCTAAGGTCAAAGCCTAGCAGCACACATGTGTGCAAGCACATACACACACACACACTACATATTCTCTCCTTTCACCATGTGTGGGATCCAGGGCTCAAAACTCATCAGCTCTTTTAGTCAAAAGTATATAATTTAATAATATTAAATAGATTCATCTTTATTATTACTGCCATTGTTGTATTGTGTGTATGTTCATGTGTGTGCAGTACCTGCAGAGGCCAGCAGAGGGCGTCAGATCCCTTGAAGCTGAAGTTACTGGGGGTTTGTGAACTGCCCAGCTTGGACGCTTGGTGTTGAACTCCATCCCTCTGCAAGAGAAGCAAGTACTCAAATATGGAGCCATCTTTCCAGCCCCTAATTTTGTTTGTTCTGAGACAGGGTCTCACTCTACAGCCCAGGCTAACCCGAAACTCACTATGTAGTCCAGGCTGCCTTTGCCTACAGTGAGTGTCCTACCTCAGCCTCCTGAATGCTGGAATTACAAGCATGAGCCACCACACGCGGCTAAGGTTTATTTCTGAAAAGTAGAACCTTATGACTCACTCTGACCCTCGTCATGACAGACTGGTCAGGGGGGCCTCACAAAGGGATTCTGCGTTCACTCTTTTACATTTATTTATTTTGTGCTGGAAGGGGATGTGGGTACTGGCATGCCATGGCGCTCATGTGCAGGTCAGGGGTCAACTTGCAGAAGTCGGTTCTCTGCTTTCACTGTGTGGGTTCCAAGTATCAAACTCAGTCTACCAGCCTTAGAGGCAAGCATCTTTACCCAGTAAGCCATATCACTGGCCTTATATTAAACATGCCGGGGATATATTGATTTTTGAGTTTGTCTATTTGGTGTCCCTGGATGTGGGTACAGATCTGAAATTTTTGGGAGCATGAGTTTACCTGTATGTATATATGTGTGCCATACGTATGCCTGGTGCTTGTGGGGTCCAAAAGAGGGCACTGGATCCCATGACACTGGAGATAAAGGTGGTGAGTGCTGGGTACTCAACCCCAGTCCTCTGTAAGAGCAGCAACTGATCTTAAGGACCAAGAGATTGCTCTAGTCCAGTGGTCCTCAACCTGCGGGTCACTTAGCAGGCGTTTACATCACCATTCACAGCGGTAGAAAAACTGCAGCTACGATGCAGCACCTCTGCATTAAAGGGCTGCAGTGTTAGAAAGGTTGAGAGGCGTTGTTCTGGCCCCACTCTGTTTTGAGACAAAGCCTCACGTAGCTCAGGCTGGCCTCAAACTTACTGTGTCACTGGGGCTGGCCTTGAACTCTTGATCTTTCTGCTTCCGTATTCCAAGTGCTGAGATTGTGTCACCACGCCTCTCTCAGACTTTTGAAATTAAAACTCAAGGACTGGAGAAACAGCTCAGCAGTTAAGCGGACTAAGCTGCTCTTCTAGAGGACCCGGGTTCAATCCCCAGCACCCAGCTCACAACCATCTATAATTCTAGACACCCTCTCTGGTGACTGTGGGCACTGCATACACAGAGTGCACAGACGTATGTGCAGGCAAAACACCCATGCACATAAAAATAGAAGCAAATTTTTTGTTTGGTTTGGTTCTTCAAACAGGATTTTTCTGTAGCCCTGGCTGTTCTGGAACTTGCTCTGTAGTCCAGCCTGGTCTCGAATGTACAGAGATCCACCTGCTTCTGCCTCCTGAGTTCTGGGGTTAAAGGCGTGCGCCACCACACCAGGCAATAGAAGCAAACTGTTTAAAAAATAGAATCCCAGTCTCATTTGATATGTGTCTCAGGTTTTTAAAATCTGCAGCCATTCTCCATCGTTTTGTTTATAATATTCCGCTTCATTTAATTTAGTCTTTACTTTTTATTACGTGTGTGTGCGTGCGTGTGTGTGTGTGTGTGTGTGTGTGTGTGTGTGTTGCTTCTCTCCTTCTATCATGTGAGTCCCAGGGATTGAACTCAGGCTGGGAGTAGTTGCCTATACATGCTGAAACATCTCACTGATCCTATTTTACTTCATTTCCCATTTAACAGTCTTGCTATAAGCCCAAGCTGGCCTCAAATGCAATATCCTCCTGCCTCCATCTTCTGAGTGCTGGGATTCTAGGCATGCGCCATAACCCTCCATTTATCATTTATATTTTTAATAAACTGGGTCACTTGCCCCATGTAATTGTTTATATTCTGGTTTGACTGAGGGTATCTTTGTGCTGTCAATCAATGTCCTTTCCTTCCATGAATCCCCCAGAAACTGGAAGCTGGACTAGATGCAAGCTCATTCCAGCAAAGAACTCCTTGTTGGAGGAGCTACACCTGTGATAAGCTACCAGACCTTAGCACGACCGATGCCATGATGGAAGTCCTGTTCAGGTTGTAGAACTCAACAGTAGACTGCACCACCTGCCGAAGTGGAAACAAAGACCTAATCCATCGAAATCCATGGTTCTGGGAAGGCCTTTAAATGTACTCACCTTGCTTTTTGGCTTCTGCAGTTCCACTTCTGGCTAGCTGTTCTTGCTGACTGAAGTATGTCAACCCAGGACATGAGTTTTGTGCTTAGAAGCTCATCCTGAGAAAGGCTCAGGGCTGCACTGTGTTTCTGAACACGCAGTGTAGTAGCCAACCGGCTAGTAAAGACTCTCCATTGACTTAAGTCCATGTTCTGGTCGTTTTCTCTGAAGGCTACTCCACAACATACCCTCTCATCGCATCACGTGGCAAAGACACATCCCATGTGTCATAAGAGTAAAGACTGGTATGTGTGGGTCCTGGTGTCGCCTGTCAGGAAGTCTCCCACCAATGGAGGATCAGGGAGACAGATCATGGGAAAAAAGGGCCTGCCACCAAACCTAACAACCTGAGTTGTTCAATCCCAGGGACCCACATGGAAGGAGACAAGTGACTCCTGTAAACTGTCCTCTGTCTTCCACGAAGATGCAGTGACATGTCCCACACACACAAAATAAATAGAGAAAATGCTGAAAAAATTAAACACAATCAACGCAAGACCCAAGGAAGACTGAGGGTGTAGGCCAGTGAGAGAGCACTCGTATGGAGTGGGTGAGGCCATTCGTTTTATTTCTTCATTGATTAAACTTATCAGTTAAGCGTGGTGCCCCACCCTGTAATCCTGACACCTGGGAGGCTTAATAGGAAGATCAATAAAAATAATTTAAGGCCAACCTGAGCTATAATGTGAAATATTGTCAAAAAAAAAAACCCACAAGGCTTGGTGATGTAGCTCATTGCTATAGGTCTATGGTAGAGCCCCTGCCTAGAATACCCAGTGAGGGACTAGGGTGTGGTTCAGTGGTAGAGCCCCTGCCTAAAATCCCCCAGTGAGGGGCTGGGGTGTGGCTCAGTGGTAGAGTCCCTGCCTAGAATCCCCCAGTGAGGGGTTGCGGGTGTGGTTTATCCACTCAATCCACATATTGCCTTATATGGACTTACTTGCACAATTAGGCCCTAGATTCAGTTCCCAAAACCAAAGAAATAGTAATCAATAAACAAAACCACATCAAATCCTGCCCCCCCCCCAAACCCACTCTGGCCTTCAGAAGAAATCAATAAGGTCTTCTCTGGGCTGAGACTCTTCCTGACCCTTCCTGTGCCTGCTCCAGTCTGCATTTGCTCCAGCCCCCAATGTGTCTCCCTGAGTTCATCACACCTGCCTCTGAGTCTTTGCACTGGCTGTTTCCCCGTTGCTGGGATGCTCTTGCCACGTGGCTTATTGATGAGTCCTTCGCTCCCCAGGTTAACCTCGGGGACGCCTTCCTTAGCCACAGCTCTAGACATAATACTCCCATGCCTGCTCTTCCCTCCCCTAAGCTCTTTCCTCACGGTCCAAGCTACTTTCTCAGAAATACTTGTATAATTGCTTTTCTGTCTCTTAAGGATGGGAGATCCTGGGCTGGAGAGGTAGCTCAATGGTTAAGGGCACGTGCTGATCTTGCAGAGGACCAGGGTTCCATTCTCAGCACCCACAAGGGGGCTCACAACCATCTATAACTCCAGTTCCAGGGGTTCCCATACCCTCTTGCGACCTCTGCAGCTTCTGCACCCACATGGTACACAGAGATACTGAAGTCAGATGCCTCTGTGTGTGTGTGTGTGTGTGTGCGCGCGCGCACGCGCGCACACACACACACACACGGATACACATGAAAATACACGAATATTTTTTTAAATATTTATTTATTTATTATGTATACATTATTCTGCCTGCAGGCCAGAAGAGAGCACCAGACCTCATTACAGATGGTTGTGAGCCACCATGTAGTTGCTGGGAATTGAACTCAGGACCTTTGGAAGAGCAGGCAGTGCTCTTAACCTCTGAGCCATCTCTCCAGCCCTACACGAATATTTTTAATGAAAGCAAGAATAGGCACTCTGCAAAGACTGACTTGCCATGATCTCAGCTCCTAGTGTCAGAGGCCTTTCTGTCCATCCGTCTCTAATTTTTAAAGTTTTACTATTAACTTAATTTTATTCCATGTATGTGAGTGTTTTGCTCGCATGCTTGTCAGCACATGTTGGGGTTCAGAAGAAAGGGTCAGATCCCTGGGATTGGGGTCACAGACAGTTGTCAGCCGCCATGTGGGTGCTGAACCTGGGTCTTCTGCAAGAGCAACAGGTGATCCAAACTGCTTGGCCAACTCTCTGGCACCCATCTTCATTTGCTAAAACTCAGTTGAAGGCAAATTAAAGCCACATCCAAGGCACAAATACTTTGTTGTCGTTTGTTATTGAAACAGGGTTTGTATAGCCAAGGCAAGCCCCAAACTTTCGACGTAGCTGAGGATGACCTTGAACTCCTGATCCTTCTGCCTAAGCTTCCCAGGTGCTGTAGATTGTGGGTGGACACCACAATAGTACACCACACCTGGCGAATAGTTTTGATCCTGTTTGCTTTTGTGAGCTGGTCTCCCTATGTAGCAAAGGCTAGCCTTGAATTTGCCAGCTACTTTTCCTGCCACAGCCTCTCAGGCCCTTCAGCGAGTGGTTTCACAGGTTTAAATTAGACATGAATTCCCACTGACATAAAAAAAATTTGTGTGGGGTGTGTGTGTGATATGTACACATGTATGTGTATGTGGGCCTGCCTCCATATACACAGGATACACGTGCCCCCCGCATGTGTGTGAGGTCAGAGGTAGAGATCAAACATCTTCCTCTTTCTCCACCTTATTTTATTTATTTAATTTTTGCTAAGGGTTGTTGTGTTTTAAATGTGGGTATGTGTTTTGTCTGCTTGTAGGGCTGCACGCCAAGTGCGTGCCTGGTACCTGCAGAGGCCAGCAGAGGGCGCCAGATCCCTCTGGACCAGATGGTAGTGTGTGCTGGGAACTGAACCCACATGCCCTCCAGAATGTGATCAGTGCTCTCAACTGCTGAGTCACCTCCTCAGCCCCTCCACCTTATTCTTTGAAGTAGGGTCTCTCATGAAACCTAGGGATCACAGTTTCAGCTAGAATGGCTCACCAGTGAGCCCCAGGGATGCACCCATCAGCATCCCCACAAGGGTTACAGGCAATCACCACCATACCAGGCTTGTGCATAGTGCTTGCCATGCAACGAGTCAGCTCCCCAGTGAAGCAAGCACTTCCCCACTGAGCCATATCCCCAGCCCTGGGATGGACTTCTGAACCCTAGAGATGCCATTTTTATTAGCAATGCTGTGTGGCATGCCTTTTCCGTGGGTTACAGTGACATCCGAGCTATCCCCAACCTGTCCTCCCAGAGCCCACAAGTCAGAGAGAACAGACAAAACAGAGAATCATCCAAGGAACCCATAGTGACAATCCACGGGAAATGCTGCCAAAGAAAACACAGGGCGAACTGGGCGTGGCAGCGCATGCCTATTAACCCAGTACGCTGGAGGCTGAAGTGAGGGGGACTGGGCATTTGAGACCAGCCTTGGCAACATAGGGAGACCATCTCAAAAAAGGAAAAAGAAAGGCGCTGAGCGTGAACAGCATATTGTGAGAGTGGAGCTAGAGGGGGGGGGGGGTTGGAACAGTAGAGAGGGGAGAAGACAGACGGGATTGTAGAGACTCAGGACAACGTGCTACAGAAGGATGCTCCAAGGCCTGTGAAGTGAAGGTCTGGGGTGGGAAGAGGAAAGCTCACCAGGGAGCGTAGGACAGGGTCCGGTGGGTAGGAGGGGTCTTTGTAAAGCACCAAGTGGGGATGTGACTGGGGCGGGGGGGGGGGGAGAAGAGGGGATGGGAGAGGTAAAGGGTCAGATGTGGGGTTAGGAGACACCCTGTGACTGCTAAGTGGGAAACGTAGTGGAAGGACTCATAGACTTAGGCCACCCAAGGAGGAAACCACAGCTGGGATCCAGGTGGCAGAGGACAAGACGAGGGTGACATTGTGGAAAGGGAGCCAAGTAGAAGAGAGGCTTGTAAACTGAGTTCTTCATGGAACCTTATAATGCCAACTCCATATAACCCACGTCCAGTGTCTCTAGGACCCCAAGTCCAGACAGGTGGGTGGGTCCGAGGCTGGCCAGTCACTAAAGTGAGACAGAAATAGAACGATGGTTAGGGTTAGGACCCTGAGTGGGCAGTCGGGGAACTTGGAGTTCATCCTCAGGGCATTGGGGAATCATGGCTAGAGGTCAGACAGGGCTAGTCATAGTTAAGGGGTGGGGTCTGTCTCCGAAACATCCTTCTAGATCCTAAGCAAGAGATGGATTGCAGGGAGGGAGAGCAGAAGGAGGAGAAAGTAGCAGATGTAGAGAGATACCAGGAGGTAACACAGCATTCTGAGGTCATCAAAAACAGTTCCTGGAGAGATGGCTCAGTGGTTAAGAACACTGACTGTTCTTCCAGAGGACTTGAGTTCATTTCCCAGCACCCACATGGTGGCTAAGGACTGTCTGTAACTCCGAGATCTGACACCCTCACACAAACATACATGCAGGCAAAACACCAATATATATAAAATAGGAATAAATAAATCATGTCTGTCTGTCTGTATGTATGTATATAAATAGGTCCAATCAAGCAGCAACCTGGTTAATGGAGAAGAGAGTTAGATGTTAGTGGCTTTCTGAACACACCCTCTATGGCAAACACCTAGAGACACAGTAGACATTGCATGGGAGCCAGAGAACTGGCCCCAGATCTGCAAGGGCTGGATGCAAGTTTCCCCGGAGGAGGAAGGAGCAAACAGTGCAAGTGCGGAGAAAGACAATGGGATGCCAAAAATCCTGGGCACCTTGTCAGCTGGGCTACCCACGTGCAAGGAACTGCACTGCACTTTGACCTAGATCATTCTCGCACTGGCCTGCTACGTTAGCAGGGGCTGTCCTCATTCCCATCTTACAGCTAGACACACTGAGACTCGGGAAGATGGGCGTTTGCCCACTACCCATAGTCGCATGGCTGGGACAGAGCTGGAATTCCCACTCCAGTCTGCAGCCACCTCTGGATTCCTGTTTCTGTGTTCAAGTGGGCTTCGGTGGCTGAGAGGGTTGATGTCTCCTTAGATGCGTGCCCCACCCAGGGTCTGCCCATCCCGCAGTGACCCCTCCATTTGTCGGACTTCTCCAGCATGCAAACGCCTGACCCAGCTCATGTGAGGGCATATGTAGGCAGGCAGCATGCCATTGCGTGTCTCTACCTGTCCCAGCTTCTGTGTCAATGCCGAAAGAGAGAGAGAGAGAGAGAGAGAGAGAGAGAGAGAGAATGTGTATGTCCTTGTTTAAGCTGCTGTGAGTGTGAGGGGAGTGAAGGGAGGCCCGGGAGGCTGGGCTGAGGGTGGAGGCCCGAAAGGGGGGGGCGTCTTGGACTGAGAGGAGTGGAAATTCTGCAGGAATGTTTACCAGACCCTGTGAGAGTCCAGGGGGACAGCGCCCATTCTCCTAACTCACTAGCCCAGGATCGGCCCTCAGCCACCATCAACCACAAAAGTCTTCCACCTCCCCAGCCCCTCTCCAAGGCGCCAAGGCCCCTTTAAGACGAGGCCGACCCAGTACTCTTCTCTTTTAGTTAACCCCTCCGAGTCCCAATGGCCCCTGGGCTGGGGCCCTAGTGGGCGGAGGCGGAGGGGGAGCCAGGGGCGGGGAAAGAAGTCTGGGAGGGAGAGAATGAGGCAGGGTAGCCGGGAAGGCAGCTAGCTGCGGAGGAGTTGAGCCAGCCGAGGGGCTCCCGCTGTGCCAGGCGGGCAGTGCCAAATCCTCGGAGCCTAGAGCTGGGGGGAGGGCCGGGGACAACCCGGCCCTGCCCCCTTCCCGATAGAGGTGCCCATCAACTTCGGAAGAAAGTTTGGCATCGATTGCAGTAGTGGTGTCTTGAGGATGGGCAGGGTCCCGCTGGCCTGGTGCTTGGCGCTGTGGTGCTGGGGGTACGCGGCTCCTAAGGGTGAGTGGTGGG
The DNA here is from genome assembly GCF_018167655.1 of Microtus oregoni. NCBI lineage: Eukaryota > Metazoa > Chordata > Mammalia > Rodentia > Cricetidae > Microtus > Microtus oregoni. The sequence goes on along the minus strand of NW_024543065.1, from coordinate 54,787,374 downwards.
GACTCACTGAGGAGTGACACCCGCTGATGGGACACAAGGCAGGGGGAGTGAGCGGGTGGGGGCTGGCTGGCAGGTGTTTGGGGTGCTGGGCTGGTTTAGAGAGTTTCCTTAGGACGACAGAGAGCCGACTTGCGGGAGATGGGGGGGGGGACGGGGACAGAAAGAAACAGGCTCGGAGCAGAGTGGAGGAGTAAGAAAAGCAACTGAGAAAGGAATAGAAGGATAAGAAACAGAAACTGGGAGGGTCAGGACCAGAAGATGGACGGGGCAGAAAGACAGATGGAAGAAGCTAAGGGAGGGCTGGGGACTGATGAATCTGGGTCCTGAGGAGAGAGACAGAACTGGGGTGGTGGGGGACAGATGGTAGGAAAGGGTCTTTCCCTAACAAAGATAGAGATAGGCTGGAGAAGGGGGGCTTGGGAGTCCTGGGGCCCCCTTGTCACTGCCGTCCCCCTCCACCACTTGTTCTTGCCCTGCTGGAGTGTTCTCTCTCTCTCTCTCTCTCTCTCTCTCTCTTCTCTCTCTTCTCTCTCTCTCTCTCTCTCTCTCTCTTCCTCTCCCTCTCTCTCTCTTCCTCTCCCTCCCACCCTCTCTCCCTCCCTCCCCCCTTCCCTTCACTTCTCTGCTCCGTTTTCTTTCCCTCTATCTCCCAGTTCAGACTGTGAAGTCCCTGGAGACCGGAATGGCAGGGACCGGCCTTGCCAGGCAGTCCAGGGCGTGGGAGGCTGCCAGATCCCAGGCCTTCCTCTCAGCAGACTGGACATGGGATGGAAGCCGGACCTCAGTCCCCTGGGAAGACTCCCATCCTCCCCCAATACCTCTACTCCCACCCCTCCCCTGAGATCATTCTACAACTATGTAGGGTCCTGGCAGTGGTGGGCAGACAGAAGGAGTAGAAGAGAGGAGCAACGGATTGTGGGGTTCCTAAACACACTCCTTACCATCTCCCCGACAGACACACAGACCGAGGCTGACAACCCATTTGTGGGGAACCCAGGGAATATCACCGGTGCCAGAGGACTCACAGGAACCCTTCGATGTGAGCTCCAGGTTCAGGGGGAGCCCCCCGAAGTCATGTGGCTTCGAGACGAACAGATCTTAGAGCTGGCTGATAACACCCAGACCCAGGTGCCCCTGGGGGAAGACTGGCAAGATGAATGGAAAGTCGTCAGTCAGCTCAGGTGTGGCACCTGTCCCTGACCAGCAGTCTCCGTGCACACAGCCACTGGGCAGCCACTCTACCTGGACCTGGAACCTCTGCTTGACAGCTTACTGACCATGTGGCCCTGAGCTTGTGATATGATCTCTGGGTTTCGTTTTCCTCTTCTGTAAAAATGAGTTAAAAATAGTGCCTATTTCAGTCCTCTATGGGTTTCTTGTCCAGACCCTCTCTTTCAGTTCTGCTGACCCTCCCGGTATCGAGTCCTAACCCTGAACCTCTCTGTCCCTTCTCTTCCCTTCCAGAATCTCATCCCTGCAGCTTGAAGATGCAGGAAAGTACCAGTGTGTGGTGCTCCTGGGAGGACGGACGTTCATGTCTCAGCCGGGCTATGTAGGGCTGGAAGGTGAGTCCTCGGGTCAGAGCTTCTGATGGGATGGTGGGTAATAGAGAACTCAGAGTTTTTCCATCAGGACATAAAGCCTAGAGATGTAGGGAATCTTGGGGGTTGAGGAGGCTGGGGGGGCATAAATTATGTTGGGAACAGGTCTAAGGGAAATCCTATGTCCCAGAGGGAAAGGCATTTGGGGAGATATTGGATGTCCTGGGAGAGCAGATATACTTGAAGCAGGGTATGCTAGGGGTCAGAGACATGTGACTTAATGCTCCCATCATGACAAGGACATAATTTCTTCATTAGTAAAATGATAGAAGGAAACCCAGGCATGGTGATACACACATAAAGCACCACCTTCAGGAGGCTGAGGCAGGAGGATCTGCAGTTTGAGGCCAATCTGTGGTATATAGCAAGAGCCTGTCTCAAAAAGAGAAGAGACAGGCATGATGGTGTACACCTTTAATTCCAGCACTGAGAAGTCAGAGGGAGGAGGATCTCTGTGAGTTCAAGGCCAGCCTGGTCTACAGAGTGAATTACAAGACAGCAAGTGCTGTGTAGAGAAACCCTGTCTCAAAAAAAAAAAAACAAAAACAAAAAACCAACAAATAACAACAACAACAACAACAACAAAAAAAACCACAGAGAGGTGGTGGGGGAGAAGGAAGGGGAGGAGGAGGAAGAGAAAAAAAAAACAGGAGAAGAGGTGAGACTCTCACATGCCCTGCCCTGGATATTGCCCAAGGTGGTCAGGCAGACATTGGAAGCATGGTCCTAGGCACAGAAGCATAAAGGAATCAGAATAAGGGAAAAGTCAAAGACCCTGCAGGGTAGGTCTAGTGTTTAGCACTTCCAATATCCTAATGACAATCTGGTCCCTGAGAAGTTCAGGGGAACTCAGTTTCTACCACCAACTGCACAGGTCTCCCATACTTTCTGGAGGAGCCTGAGGATAAAGCTGTGCCAGCCAACACCCCCTTCAACCTAAGCTGCCAAGCCCAGGGACCGCCTGAACCCGTGAACCTATTCTGGCTTCAAGATGCTGTTCCCCTGGCCCCCGTCATAGGCCACAGCTCTCAGCACAGGCTGCAAGCTCCAGGTGAGTCTAAGAGTATACGCTGGGCCCATCAATCACTGCGGCTGTCCACTTGTCCCTGTTTCTGACTCTCTGTCTTATTTTCCTCTCTGTGACTTTTTCATCTGTCTGTTTTCCATCCCTCTGTTTCTCAAACATTTTCTCACTGTTTCTCTGTGTATGTTTCTGTTCACCCCAGCTTCTCTCTGTTCACCCTAGCCTCTCTCTCTCTGAATAGCATTCTTTGTCCCAAATTTCCTCTAAGCTGTTCAGTGGCCCAAGTGTGTAGGCCTACTGCTCCTTTGTTAGCCCTTAACCCAAGCAGGGCATCAGAACTAACCAACAACCTCCTCCATCCACTTCCTCCTTCGACCTGCCCACCTCCTGCCCTGAAGTGTCCCCTGGACCTCAACCAATGGGAGGAGGTCTCTGCTCAGCTGGGGTTTCCTGGGAACACAGAGCCCAAAGTAGAACGAGGTAGAGAAAGTGAGGGACAGAGAAGGAAAGTTAGAGAAGAAGAGATGAAGGCTCATACCTATAATCCCAGAACTTGGGAAGCTGAGGCAGAAGGATTTTCAGCAGCCTGAGGTCTGTCTAGATGACATAATGCATTCTAGGCAGCCTGGGTTACAATGTGAGACCCTGTCGATAAGGAAAAAGAAAGGGCAGAGGTGCTGATCAGTCGGTGGGATGCTTGCCTAGCATGCACGAAGCCCTTGCCTGAGTCCATTCAAAGCACTTCATACTTGGTGGTGTATGCCTATAACATTAGCACCTAGGTGGCGGAGGCAGCAGTACCTGAAGGTCCAGACCACCTTCAACTATATATCAAGTTCAAAGCTAGCTCTGGCTACATTCTGAGTTTGAAGCTAGCCTGGGCTATAGAAGACCTTGTCTCAAAAGAGAAGAGGCCACCAAAGTGACCCAGCATGGAGAGACACTGATAGTGTGTTCTGAATGTTGGGACCCCTATTTCAGAATGACCCTCCCTTTCTCTACTATACAGATGGGGCACTTTGCTTAGGAACACACAATCATCAGAGACATGGCTAGGGGACCTTGCGCATAGAGTGTCCCCTTATAGAGGAAGATGAACTACACATCAGGGTAGCTCATCAGGGGAGGCAGCCAAACCCTAAGAGTAACAGCTTCCTAAAAACCTCACGTGCTGCCCCTCGGGAGGTGAGAAGGGGTCTTTCGGTGTGGAGGGAAGGGCTCACATTCTTAGCATTCTGGGAGTCCTGAGTGTGCAAGGAAGTGTGATGAGTGTGCTGGTCCCCAGAGGGGTGACTCAGGCCTGTGGCTTGAGTGGTCTGGTAGGAATAGGAATGGAGCCTGAGTCAGCCTGGCTGGACAAGAAGAGGGGGAGGGAGCAATGGGACACACAAGTGTGAGAGGGTCTCGTGTGAATAACAGCACGTTATGACCAGATCAGAAGCACCTGCAGAGAGGTGAGGAACTCAAAACACATCTGCTGGGGAAGGGGGACATCTACACATGTAGCCGTGCCCGCCTGAATCAGCGTATCCATCAGCACCGACTGCCTTGTAGGAGGGTATGTCTTACTGGGGACCAGCTTCTGTGGCTCTCTGAGTGTTCTTGTGGGTGTCACTAAATATCAATACCAGCTACTGGTTTTCCCTCTGTGTTCTGTGTCCACGGCTGTTGACACTGTGGAGGCCAGAGCTGTTGACACCATATGGCTAGCTTGAGCACTTTTGTGTATTAAGGCAACACATCGGCTCACGGGAGTGCACCTGTGGGTCACTGTCCTGGCGTGAGGTCACATGGGGCATGGCAGCATGTGCCTGTAATCCCTGCACTGTCAACATGAATTCTGTGTCTTAGTGTGTACAAAAGAGAGAGCGACAAAGAGGCTGAGATTCGCAGCAGAATATTATAACAGGCTTCTGCTCTCTCTGGGGTCTCCCTGTACTAACTCCCCTTGATTCTTGGTGACTGAACCCCAGGCACTCACCGGTTGCCCATGCATCTGCGCCAACCCATGCATATGTGGCAACATCCCCATCTTGCGGTCTCCACGGAGGGCCATCCACGGAGGGCCGTCGTGGCTACGCAATACTTGTGTTTTCCCATCCGCCTGCGTCTGTGTTTTGGCAGGGATAAAGGCTTGGCATTCTCCACCCGTCTCTTGGGGGTATGATGTGGTGGTGGTGGGGTTAACATTAACTTTTATTGCTTCCTAGTTTGTAGTATTTGTTTGTCCTTGTCAGTGTTGACATGTGTTTGGTGCTCAGTGCGTAGTCTGCTGAGATTTGTTTGTCAATATGAACGTCTATGTATATTATTTGGCCAGGTGTTTACAGTGGATGTGTGCAGGTTGGATTGTGGATTTATGTGTTCCTCCCCACATTGATTGGCTTATGTGTGTGTGTGGGGGGGGGGGGAGCTAGCCTCATCGTCAGCCCCCATGTGTTTACCAGTAAGTCCCAGGGCATTTATGTCACTGTGTTTGGGACAGCATCCGCCCTGTGGATGGTGTATAGCTTAGCCAGAGCTGCATTCCTGTGTTTATATTCGCGCTAATAACGGCCCCTGTGTATTTAGGAGTGATTCACTGTGGGGGGAGGGGAGGGTGCTTTGTGAAGGAATTTTGTCAGTTTGTGCGTGTGTGTGTGTGTGTGTGTATGCCTCTGTCCCTCTCTATCTGAGTCAGGGCGTGTCCTCTTCTTTCTCCATCTCTCATTCCCCTGGAAAAGCCAAGGGTGGGGGTGAGCGGATGGGGTGGGGGCGGGGCAGTACATCTGGAAAACACATCTGGAGTCCACAGGCTCTTGTGGAGCAATGGAGTGCAGGGGAAGAGAGGGGTCCCAGACCCCTTGGTTCATCCTAGAGTCCTTATTTGAGATGCAGCCTCTGGGACATGAGAATGGGGAATCCCAGGCTGTGCCCCCAGGACAGGCCGGAAGTGGAGGGTGGGGGGCGCCCCGTGACTCAGGCGGGGGCAGGAATGCTGCGGTTGGAACAGAACCGAGCTCCAGAACCGCCCCCCTCCCGCGTCGCTTTGCCCCAGGGCTGCTCCAGCTGGCCTGTGGCGCCAGCTCCCGCGTAGTGGTCCCCAAGTGCCAGGTGGCTGGATGCGATCCAGCGCTGGCAACCTCCAGCCGCCCTCACTGGGCCACGCATCCCTTCTCAGGCCGCGGGGGCTGCGGCGCGGGCACCTGACCTTGGCGGGAACGCAGTCCTCCCGGGCAGCCTCGGCTAGGGCGCTTCCTTGCCCACCCCCTTCCGGCCTTCGAGACAGATTTTCCCCAGTTCCACTCCCTCTGCTGACCGAGAAAAGGAAACTTTGTGTCTGACTAGCGAGGCCACTCTCCAAAATACCAGGTGGAGGGATCGCCGCGCTCGCACAAATGCAGATGCCAGAATCACACAAGTACACGCTGTCCCCAGACTTAAACGAGCCATGAAACACAGATGGGCAAACGCACGCACATCCGCGTCCACCACGCTCAGAATTGCAGGCCCAATGCTAGGGCCTTCACTCATCTTTTACACTCACATGCGTGTATCAGAGACCTTACACAAATGGGCAATGCATATCTGTGTGTTTGCATGCTTGTGTCTTGGTGTTTGTATTTGTACTTTTGTGTGTGTGTGCATGGTGGTGACACAGGTGTACACACAGAAGGGGTGGGTACACAAAGAGACAAAAATGAGGGAGGGACTCAGACAAGTTCCTTGGCCCACAAATCTCTCCCAGAAAAACAAAGACGTTTATTCAAAACATATTAACTGGCTTGCATGCCTGTTACATAATACAATCTCCCCTGTTCTCCTAGAGTGGACAGTCTGTTGAGGTAGAGTCCTTAGCAATATGGTTCTTGGGTATCCTGTGAAGCGTGCTGGCAATGAGGAGGTGGGAACAGTAAAGCAGGTTTCAATTCTACACGGACTAGTCAGGGACAGGGTAACTAGCTTAGGTGTGTCATCCGAGAAGAAAGCCTAAAGGAAGGAGGGAGAAGCCAGATAGGTACCCATGGTAAGACTGTGTGTGAGTGCATGTGTTTGTGTGTGTGTTCGCATGTGTGTGTAAGAGAGAGACACACACACACAGAGACAGAGAGAGAAACAGAAACACCAGAAGGCCAGCGTGTCAGTAGCAGACTGAAGAGAAAGCAGGTGTCGGAGACAAATTCATCAATGAGCAAACACTTGTACACACCACACACGTCCGTCCTTAAGTGTGTGTTCATTGTTTGTGTCTCTCTGGAAATCTGTGTGGGCCTGTGTGAGTATGTGTTGATATGTTGGTACATGTGTGCAAGGGCCCGGCTCCCTTTCTCTGCAGTGATGGTGACTGAACCCAGGGCCTTCCACTCCGTGGGAAAGTACTCCACCACTGAGCCACATCCAGAATCTTGCTTTCGTTCCGCTATTTATTTCTTTTATATGTATGTGTATGTGCCTGAGTGTAGGTGTATGGACCACATGCAAGCTGTGATAATGGAGGTCAGAGAGGGCATTGGATCCCCTGGAACTGGCATTATAGGCAGTCGTGAGCTGCCATGTGTGTGCTGGGAACTGAACCCAGGTCCTCTGCAAGAGCAGTCAGTGCTCTTAACCACTGAGCCACCTCTCCAGCCGCTTTCAATCTGTTTTTACTGTCTAATTTTGAGACTGAGTCCTGTACTCACACTGCCAGGCAGGCTTGAATTTGAGATCCCCCTGCCTCAGCTTGCTAATTATCTGAAATGACAGGTGTGTACTGTCTGGCTCGGCAGATGTGAGTGCTTCGTGTGTCTTAATGAGTCTGTGTGAGTTGAGTGTGTGTGTGTCTGCGTATATGTATGTAAGCATGCGTGTTTCTGTGTGTACCTGTATATGTGTGTATGTGGCTGTGCAGACCACTGTCTGGGTATGATGGTGTAACTATGTGAGCCTGCTTGGGCCATGTGTGTTCCTGCATTCAGGTAGTGAGGCATAAGACTGGTGTCTGGGAAAGGAATCCATGCTCCTAACATGTTGTTCTCTTCCCCCTGCACTTCCATTCCATGCGGAGTAGGTGGGCTGGACTGACCTGGCCAGGCCAAGCAAGGTGTGGGGGCTCAGCATAGCCTGGGGTCTCTCCTTCCCCCACGTGACACTAGACTGCTTTCTCATATTCTTCCCCAGGCCTGAACAAGACGTCTTCTTTCTCCTGTGAAGCCCACAATGCCAAGGGCGTCACCACCTCCCGCACAGCCACTATCACAGGTGACAGCAAGAGGCTTTGGGGAGGCTGAACAAGAGATCAGAGAAGATGGAGGGAATGTGGCCAGCTTTGGGGGATGGTTCCCAAGAATCAGCCTTTCCCTCATCTGTCCACAGTGCTCCCCCAGAGACCTCACCATCTCCACGTGGTTTCAAGACATCCCACGGAGCTAGAGGTAGCTTGGACCCCTGGCCTGAGTGGCATCTACCCTCTTACCCACTGCAACCTGCAGGTGAGACCCTCTGACACTGATCGCTTCCATCTGTGCCCACGGAAAACCTGCCCTGCCACACCAGTGTTGGGAAAGAACAAGGACACCAGTTAATTCAAGTGTCCTGGGTTTTAATCCCCACCTTACCTGTGGGCTGTGTGGACTTGAGAAAATCCCATAACCATGGTGGACCTCAGTTCTCCCGTCTCTAAGATGGGCATGAGGGTAATAGTTATGGGATAGGAATGAGAATTCAGTAAATGAAGGCAAGTAGCCAACGTAAAGCAGTGTCTGGAGATGTATTATGGACCATTAACTGATGATATTGACCTTGGCCAAATGGGGAGCTCTGAACCAGCAGGACTTGTGGCTGTTCCAGCCACAGCACTATATACTTGCTGTCTTCACCCTGACCACTCTAGGTTGTCACTGTCTGCAGCAGGTCTGTCCCCCTCTGGCATTTAGGCTCTCTGAGGACAATACTGTTAGTCACATGGTCACCCCAGTGTTGCCTAGTATATAAGTCAGACTGATGAGGCTGTTTGATAGAATATATAACAGCCCAGTTATAATGGTACAGGCCTCTTATGCCAGCATTTGAGAGCAAGAGATGAAGAGTTTAGAGCTATCCTGGGCAACATAGCAAGACTATCGCAAAATAAAAGATGTTAAAAGTTGAAAGTATGGCTCAGTGGTAGAGCCCCTGCCTAGAATCCCCCAGTGAGGGGCTGGGGTGTGGCTCAGTGGTAGAGCCCCTGCCTAGAATCCCAAGGGGCTGGAAGTGTGGCTCAGTGGTAGAGCCCCTGCCTAGAATTTACCACAGAGAGGCGTTCTCTTTCAAGGTATAGAACTGAGAGATTCAGGAAGGAAAATGGCCATCCCCCTAGCTAGAAGACCAAAACTGAGATTCAGTCCTGAAGTTTCTCCAACTTGAAAGACCTCCAGTGTCGGTCAGGCCGCAGCTGCACTCCTACCCACATCCAGGCAGTGCCCAAGAAAAGCAGAAGTGTGTGTTCCTCCCTCTCCAGGTCTCACTTCCTGCTGCCACAGGCTCAGGCTGGACAGTTCCTGAGGGAGGGTCATGGCTGTCCCAGGGAAAAGAGAAGTAGGAGTGGGTTTGAGCCCACTGTCTGCACCCATCTCCCCTTTGTCCTGGCAGAGGTTCCTCTTCCCGTCTGTCACTGTAGGTCAGAGAGCAGGCCTGTCCCCTCCTGCTTCCCACCATTGGCCTGCCTCCTCCTCAGATCTTGTAATACCAGTGTCATCCTCTCTCTGGGGACTGTGTCACTTTGGGAAAGCTACTGAAATTCTGGGCCTCAACCTCACCATCTATAAAATTGGAAGGTGAAAAAGAATTGAGCCTATAAGTGGAGAAGAGGAATTGGGTGTCCTTACTCACGAACAGGAGGCTTAACAAGGTCTTAGCACATAGTAGGCACTTGAAAAATATTTTGGGGGGCTGAGGTATAGTTTAGTGGTTAAATATTTGCGTGACATGTATGAGACCTTTGGGTTTGTCTCCAGTCACGCCAAGAAAGGGGGGTTGGGGGTATGTCTCAGTCAGCACAGTGCTTAGCATGCAACCTTGGGGACATGAGTTTGATCCCTCAAACCAACACCAAAGAGAAGAGCATAGTGGAACACACTTGTAATACCAGTACTGGGCAGATGGAGATGGCAGATCAGTGAGTTCCACGTCCTATTGAGAGACCCTGTCTCAAAAAACAATGTGGGGGCCAGCAAGATGGTTCAGCAGGTAAAGGAAATCAATTCCCAGGACCCAAGTGTAGTAGGAAAGAAATGACTCACAGAATTTGTCCTGCAATGCACATACTCATACTAACAAATAAATAATTGTAACAACAACAACAACACCAGGCATAGAGGAATATGCCTTTTGTCTCTGTCTCTGGAGAGTAAGAGGCAGGTGGATCGCTTGAGTTTGAAGCCAGATTGGTCTACGTAGCAAGTTCCACACCAGCCAGGGATACATAGTGACACTCTATTTCAGAAAAAAAAGAAGTCAGGGAGAGAGCAAAGTGAGATTATTCTGAATAGACAAACTAATCTACAACTTTTGACATATGACAAGTCCCCTTGTCACTTGATAAGGAGCAAGATCTGGAGACTGGCTTTTTCTTTTTCTTTTTGTTTTTCAAGACAAGATTTTTCTGTATAGCCCTAACTGTCCTGGAACTCGTTTTATAGACCAGGCTGCCCTTGAACTCACAAGATCCCCCTGCCTCTGCTTCCCTAGTGCTGGGATTAAAGGCATACACTACCACTGCCTGGCCCTGATTCATTTTTTTCAAGATAAGATTTTTTTTTTCCTGAGACAAGGCTGTCCTTGAATTGGTGAGCCTTCCGCCTCACTGAGAGCTGGGATTATGGGGTGTGTCACCACACCAGCTCCACAACTACAGTTAATCTTTTTGTTTATGTGTTTGTTTGGTCTGGTCTTTTTGTTGTTGCTTTGGGGCTTTGTTTATGGGTGTTTGTCTGTGTGACACTGGGGACCCAGTGTGTGCACTGGACAAGTGCTCTACCCTGAACCACTCCTTCAGCTTGTACCTTTCTTTCAAGGTATCTCTGGTCCTCTAAATGAGGAAGTTGAGGCTCAGAAAGGGCAAAGGGAGTCTTGCCAGAGGTGGCTTTTGCAAATGGCAAGACATGGATGGTGAGACCATATGGCTTCTTTGCAAATCTGAATGTCTGTCCATGCTGTCCTGTTGTGAAGTTACAATATACATGCATGCGAATGCAAAGAGGTGTGTACACACTCGGAGACAACTGCATACTCAGACGCACACATAGAGAGAGACACACACACCCACATATCTACTATATAGATACTATAACAAAGTTATATAGTCTCACTGGGACCACAATCAAGAGTGGTGAGACTGTTCTCTGGTCCTCATGTCTTCCCGATCCTCAGGCTGTACTGTCAGACGATGGGGTGGGCATCTGGCTGGGAGAGCCAGATCCTCCAGAAGAACCTCTCACGTTGCAAGTATCTGTGCCCCCTCACCAGCTTCGGCTGGAAAAGCTCCTTCCTCATACCCCATATCACATCCGGGTATCCTGCACCAGCAGCCAGGGCCCCTCGCCCTGGACCCATTGGCTTCCTGTGGAGACCACAGAAGGAGGTAAGAAGGTCTTGGGAGGAAGATGCCATTGTGCTTTGCTTTGTGCAAGCTTCTTCTCTCACCCCGTTACCCCACATGGCCTTAGTCTCCTTGTCCAGCCCCTGACCCCTGCCTGCTGGCCTCTCCCCAGATCTCTCCCTGTACTTCCGCTCATGGAAGGCCTGCAAAAATTGCCCACGCGTGTGCTCTTTGCAACCTGCCCCACTTCTTGGGAACAGGGGAGGGGGTCAGGAAGAGGTGGGGGTACCAGCTTCCCTCTTCCCTGTCCTCCAGTGCCCTTGGGCCCCCCTGAGAACGTTAGCGCCATGCGGAATGGGAGCCAGGCCCTCGTGCGTTGGCAGGAGCCAAGGGTGCCCCTGCAGGGAACCCTGTTAGGGTACCGGTTGGCATATCGAGGCCAGGACACCCCCGAGGTGGGTGCTGCTGGCTGGGTTAGGGTGGAATGGTTGTGGGAAGAGGGAACTGGGGAAGAGGTGACAAAGTAGACACAGGCAGCTGTGCAAGTCGGGTACTATACACTGCACCATGCCTACTAAGGCAATGCCGAGGATCCTAAATGGGTCCACAAGACGGGAGCTAAGGAGTGTCTTTTTGTGAGCACTGTAAAAGCACCTTCTTGGGCTTGGTATTGTAAGCTTTACAGCATCTTATGGAAGGGGTACTTCTTTAATTTATACAAATGTTTTATCTGGGCTAGCTATACCCCAAGGTGGAGAGAGGGGGTGGAAAGTTAGAAGAGGTTGGACGGAAGTGAAAAAAAATGAGATTTTGTTTCTTCAACAAAATCTGAGCTGTGCCTGGTGCCAAATACTGTTTGGAGCTAAAGATGTGGCTAGGAATGAGGTGGAGTCCCTGCTCTATGCAGTTGGCCTTCCAGAGTGCACAGGGCTAGAGATATGGAGACGGGGTGGAGATGAGGGGCTAAGGATGAGGAAGAGTTGAGGCTGTAGTCTTAGGAGTTCTGGACCTAAACATCCTTCCTGATGTCACCTTTGGACTTCCTAGGTACTTATGGACATAGGACTAAAGCGAGAGGTGACCCTGAAACTCCGGGAGGACAGGCCTGTGGCTAACCTGACTGTGTCTGTGGCAGCCTATACCTCTGCTGGGGATGGGCCCTGGAGCCTTCCTGTGCCCCTGGAGCCCTGGCGCCCAGGTAACTTCAAAGCCATGCCCAGGTCCCTTCCAGCTGCCCTTGGGATTGCCTCTTTCTGGCACCCTTGATTTGCTCCCCACGCCTCTGAATGCTCCCCCCAACTTAGAGTCTGTTCCCACCCTGAGCCCAACACAGAGCCTCCCTCAAACCGTTCACTGTGTCATGCCAGTTTTGCCTTCTCTGAGCACATCCCCCCTCTGTCCTTTCTCCTCACAGGGCAAGGACAGCCACTCCACCATCTGGGTAAGGGCTTTTGCATCCCCTCTCTTTCCCTCCCTTCAACATGCAGTGAGGGTCATACGTACTTTCCACACTCCCTTCATGCCGCCCAAGCATGTTGCTCTAATCCTCCACTTCTTTGATATCTGTGGTCCTGGATGGAGGTGTCTAGAATGACCCAATGAATGGGCTGAGTGGATAGATTCAGGGACACATGGGTATGTGAGGGGTGAATTAATATACACCGAATGGTTTGATGCATGCATGAATGGATGGGTATGCGGAGACGGGGTTGATAGACACAAAGATGGATAGATGTATGTGTGTGTGGGGGGGGGAAGACTGAAGGATAGCGGAGCACAGATCCCAGCACTTAGGGTGCAGAGGCAGATCTCAAGTAGTGAGTTGACGGACAGGATAAACGGATGCATGTTGAGTGGGCATATGGAGTGTGAATTGATATACATATAGATGAATGCATATATAGACAGGCCAATGGATAAATGGGTGGGTGGAAGGTATGAGGGATGAGTAGACAGAGCAATGGAAGGAAGGGAGGGAGGGAAGGAGGAGGGAAGAATGGAAGAAAAGAGAAGGAGGGAGGAGAAAGAAGGAGAGAGGTTCTCTCTTTCAAATATTTCTTCAGCAATTCTCAAACATTCTACCTACTTCCATTGGACCCTTCGGGCACTGTTGTGCCTCCACTCAGAACGCCACTCACTTTCTTTAAATGCTCTTCGCAGATCCGCTCATGCTCCCCCCTCACTCGCCCTCCTCTCGAGCCGGTTACAACCCTTCGTTCCTCACACACGTCCATTGTGCTCTCAACTTCTGTTTTGAGTCAGGGTCTCACTATGTAGCCCCTGACTAGTCTGGAACTTTCTATGTAAACTAGGCTGGCCTGAAACTCCTAAAGGCAGGCACCACCATGCCCAGTTATGTTCAGTGTCTATGCGAATACTCTGTGTGTGCCTTACATCCACAACTGCACACGACACAGTTGCAGCCACTGAAAAATGGACAGTCCACAGCTGTCCCATACACTATCGCTTCTTTTCCAGGAATTTTACCCACCTTATCCCAAATGCCCTCACCCTTAGCAGTCCTGTTACCTTTCTCTCTGTCTCCTCCCTCTGCCCTCCTCCTACACACACACACACACACACACACACACACACACACACACGACCACACTGAAATCCTCCCATGCTCTGTTATACGCCCATCCTTTCCCCGTGCTCCTTCCTATTCTCCTCATTTGCCAGTTCACACACTTTGCATGTTCACCACACGCTCTTCTCATGTTGAATCACATTCTTAGAGATCATTGCTGACAGCCTGTCATGACGGTGCACGCTTGCAATCCCAGCACTTAGAAGGCTATGGAGGGAGACGGATTAGGAGTTCAAGCCATCCTGAGCTACAACAAACCTAAAAGGAAAAAGAAAAGAGGCGGGGCTGTAGTTCAGTTGGTTAAGTACTTGCCTAGCATGCACGAGGCCCTGGGACCCATACTCAGCACTGCATAAACAAGGCATGGTGATATATGCCTGTAATGCCAGTGCTCAGGAGATGGAAGCAGGCGGATCAGAGCTTAAAGGTCATCCTTGGCTACAACTAAATTTGAAGCTAGCCTGTATCAAAACTCATACCCTTTATATGCATATCTGCAGTCATACCCACTGCATACATACACCTCTGCACACTCATACCACTGTATATATACACATCTGCACACTCATACCCACTGTATATATACACCTCTGCACACTCATACCCACTGTATATATACACATCTGCACACTCATACCCACTGTATATATACACATCTGCACACTCATACCCACTGTATATATACACCTCTGCACACTCATACCCACTGTATACATACACATCTGCACACTCATACCCACTGTATATATACACATCTGCACACTCATACCCACTGTATATATACACCTCTGCACACTCATACCCACTGTATATATACACATCTGCACACTCATACCCACTGTATATATAAACCTCTGCACACTAATACCCACTGTATATATACACATCTGCACACTCATACCCACTGTATATATACACATCTGCACACACATACCACTGTATATATACACATCTGCACACTCATACCCACTGTATATATACACATCTGCACACTCATACATACTGTATATATACACATCTGCACACTCATACCCACTGTATATATACACATCTGCACACTCATACCCACTGTATATATATACACATCTGCATGCACACTCATACCCACTGTATATATACACATCTGCACACACATACCACTGTATATATACACATCTGCACACTCATACCCACTGTATATATACACATCTGCACACTCATACATACTGTATATATACACATCTGCACACTCATACCCACTGTATATATACACCTCTGCACACTCATACCCACTGTATATATACACATCTGCACACTCATACCCACTGTATATATACACATCTGCACACACATACCACTGTATATATACACATCTGCACACTCATACCCACTGTATATATACACATCTGCACACTCATACCCACTGTATATATACACCTCTGCACACTCATACCCACTGTATATATACACCTCTGCACACTCATACCCACTGTATACATACACATCTGCACACTCATACCCACTGTATATATACACATCTGCACACTCATACCCACTGTATCTATACACCTCTGCACACTCATACCCACTGTATACATACACATCTGCACACTCATACCCACTGTATATATACACATCTGCACACTCATACCCACTGTATACATACACATCTGCACACTCATACCCACTGTATACATACACATCTGCACACTCATACCCACTGTATACATACACATCTGCACACTCATACCCACTGTATATATACACATCTACACACTCATACCCACTGTATATATACACATCTGCACACTCATACCCACTGTATATATACACATCTGCACACTCATACCCACTGTATATATACACATCTGCACACTCATACCCACTGTATATATACACATCTACACACTCATACCACTGTATATATACACATCTGCACACTCATACCCATGGTGTGCACATCTGATCTTTCCTTTCCACTGATTTCACACTCCAGCCTCCCTTCTATGTCACTCCCTCTCGGGGCCCCAGGGAACTGGATCCAGGAACCTTAGCCATGATCTGTCCCCCCATACCCCCTGACAGTGAGTGAACCCCCTCCTCCCGCCTTCTCGTGGCCCTGGTGGTATGTGTTGCTGGGAGCAGTTGTGGCCGCTGCCTGTGTCCTCATCTTGGCCCTGTTCCTTGTCCATCGGAGGAAGAAGGAGACCCGCTATGGGTGAGTTAGAACTCCGTGGGAGAAGCTCTGTGGATGGGGATGGAGAGGCTGGAGTCATGGAAGACCAAGGAGGAGTGTGTGTTCGTCTGTGTGTGTGAAGGATCTGAATGATGATCAGGAGACCTTAGGAAAAGATGGATGGTGCTGGTCTAAGATGTGTTCAGTAAGCACTAGAGGAGAGAAGCTCAGCTTGGGAGTGCACTGGTGCTTGCTGTTGTCCCCACTGGAAGGCTTCCACGTCGTCATTCTGTTCATCTCTCCCCTTCTCCCTCTAGGGAGGTGTTCGAGCCAACAATGGAAAGAGGTGAACTGGTAGTCAGGTATCGTGTCCGAAAGTCCTACAGTCGCCGGACCACCGAAGCCACCTGTAAGTGAACTCCATATCTCCTTCCATGCACGGGTCAGTCAGTCGTTTAAATACAAGAGAGAGAGAGAGAGAGAGAGAGAGAGAGAGAGTTGGGTCTCTGTTGGCAGAGGCTACTTGTTCATTCCCGGCCATCCAGACCCAAAATAATTACACAGAAAACGGCATTAATTAAATCACTGCATGACCAATAGCTTAAGCGTCTTTCTAGCTAGCTTTTACATATTTTTAAAAAAAATTATTTATTTACTTATTATGTACACAATATTCTGTCTTCATGTATGCCTGCAGGTTAGAAGAGGGCACCAAGTTGTGAGCCACCATGTGGTTGCCGGGAATTGAACTCAAGACCTTTGGAAGAGTAGGCAATGCTCTTAACCACTGAGCCATCTCTCCAGCCCTAGCTCTTACATCTTAAATTAGCCCATTTCTATTAATGTGTGTATTACCACAAGGTTTGTGGTTTACCGGTAAAGTTCCCGGGCATCTGTCTCCTTTGGCGGTGGCTACTTGGCATCCCCTTGACTCCACCTACTTTTTTTCTATATGTCTTCCAGCCTGGCTATATTCTGTTAAGTCATTGGCCAAAAGCAACTTCTTTATTAACCAATGGCAACAAAACATATTCACAACATACAGAGGGGAATCCCACATCGGATCTCTGTAGGTGGTCTGAGATTCTGTAGATGCATGAGACAGACGTTTCTGAAGGTTTTTAGAACACAAGGATATTAGAACCTCAGGGATAGTGAAGCCTGAACCACACACAAAGTTTAGAACAGTAGACGGCAGGGTGTTGTGTGTTCTCACCCCTGCGACAAAAACAGCTTATAGAAGAAAGGGTTAATTTTGGCTCAGAGTTTGAGGGTATGACTCGGGCAGCTGAAGCATTAGAAAGCTGGTCAATTTCTGTCTGCAGTCAGGAAGCACAGACAGATGAAGCCTTCATGCTCAGTTTGATTTCTCCCTGTTATTCAGTCCACCCATCCCAGGGAATGGTGCAGCCCATGTTTAAGGTGGGTCCTTCCTACCTCAACTCCTAATTCAGAAACTCCCTCCAATGCATGCCCAGAGGCTTGTGGCCTAAGAAATTCAAGATTCTGCCAGGTTGACATTTATATATTTTTGGTTTTGTTTGTTTTGAGAAGAAGCCCAGGCTAGACTTCAACTGTTTTTGCCTCCATCTTCCAAGTGCTGGGATTGTAGACATGAGCTGAGACACCTGACTCTTTTCCTTTTCATTCATTCTCTCTCCCTTTCTTCCTCTTCCTTCCCCCCTCTTCTTCCTCCTTCTCCTCCTCCCTCTCCTCCTCTTCTTCCAAATCAGTCTCACTCTGTAACTAAAGCTAGCCACAAACTTGTAACCTTCCTGTCCCCACCTCCTGAGCACTGGGACATGGGTCACTATGCTAGGATCAGTGGTTCTCAGACACAGTAAATATTTTTTTTCTGGTTTTTTGAGACAAGGTTTCTCTGTGTAACTTTGGAGCCTGTCCTGGAGCTCATTCCTATAGACCAGGCTGGCCTCAAACTCAAGATCCGCCTGCCTCTCCCTTCCGAGTGCGTGCACCACCACTGCCTGGTCGACACAGTAAATCTTAGGAAGACCAAACTCTAAGAGCCACAAGTTCTTGGGGAAGTGTCTCATGGTGATGGTGATAATGAAGGTGGTGATGATAGATGATCTTGACGTGGGGTGATGAAGACAATGACAGTGGCACAGTATCCCCCCACCCCCACCTCCACACTTCTATATGCTTCACCTCATTTGATCCTCGAAACCCAAAGGCATGGGTGCCTGTTCTCACCCTCACCTCAAAAATGAGGGAGCGGTAGCATAGAGTAGCTAAGCAATTTGCTCAGTGTCTCACAGTTTGTTTAAATGTGTTCAAGTGAGATTTAAACCCATCCAGTTTCCTTCTGACGTCGTTTCTGTTTGGTTTTGTTTATTTTTGATAGGATCTCAGGCTGCCCTTAAACTTTCTATGTAGCCAAGATCCTTATAAAGTTCTGATCCTACTGCCCCCAACTTGTTCCGACGCTTTCTCTCTTTCCTCCTCTTCCTCTCTTCCTCCCTCCTTTCTTCCCTCCCTCCATCTTTTACTCCTCCCCACTCCCTATCCCTCTTTCCCGGGATCTCTCTCTCCCCCTCCTCCCTCTCTCCTTTCTTTCTTCCTTCTCTCCCTCTTTCACTCCTTCTCCCCTCCCTATCCCTCTTTCCTGGAGCCTTGCATCTCCTCGGCAAGCAGGGTAGCACAGTGATGTATACTACTGACTTTTTGAGGCAGTGTCTCACCATGTAGCTCAGGCTAGCCTTGAACTTGCCATCCTCCTGCCTCAGCTTCCCGTATTCTGGGATTACATGCATATGCCACCATATACGACCTGAAGTCAGTACTCCTAACCACCACACCCTGAAATGGCCTCTTGGAACTATAGAATGTTAGAAAAAAAATCCATAGAATCGATAGACTCAGTCTTGGTCTGAAAAACAATATGTTCAGCACTGAGCATCTTATAGTTTTGAAAATCACAGGGTCTTAGAACCAAAGTCCCTGTAAATCATGGACTCACAAGGTCCCAGCTAAGGAGGACCTTCAGAGGCACCACTCATGGAAGTGCCTCAGCTTTCCAACTGGGGAAACTGAAACCCAGAGCACAAAGAGACAGAACTAAGTCTAGATCTAGCACACAGACTGCCAGGGTCCCAGGGGATGTTGGGAAGGTCTGGGAAAGACATTTATTTACAAAGAGAGGCGACAGCAGTAGGAAGGCCACAGTGATTCGATGGGGTAATCCACAGCCTCAGTTCTCGCAGCATGAGCCTGGTCCCGAGAGGTTCCTGAGACCTGGGCTGGACATCCATGAGGTCAAAGTGATTTTCACAGTAGTATCATCACCAAGACCCTGCTTCTTCTTTTGCACCCTCATTTTTCATAAACTTTCAAGGAAGTTTCCCTTAGGCTCCCGATCTATAATAATATCATCAACAACCTGTAGACAAAGAAACATATGCTTGTGTGTTATTGTGTGTTTTTTTTTTTTTTTTTTTTTTTTTTGGTTTTTCGAGACAGGGTTTCTCTGTGGCTTTGGAGCCTGTCCTGGAACTAGCTCTTGTAGACCAGGCTGTGTTATTGTGTTTTTAAAAAGCTATTGTCATGGGCTGGAGAGATAACTCAGTAGTTAAGAACGTTGACTGAACTTCCAGAGATCCTGGATTCGATTCCAGGCTACCACATGGTTGCTCACAAACAGCAAGATCTCCTGTGCCAGGGTATCTAATGCCCTCTTCTGGCCTCCATGGGTACTGTATACACATGGTGCACAGATACACTTGCAGACAAAACACCCATGCATACATATACATAAACAAAAATCAAAAATAAAATAAACTATTACCTTAAACAGGACATGGTTGCAGATAGTGGGAGGCTAAAGTCGGAACATTGAGAGCTTAAGGCTTGCCTGGGCTAGGTTGAGTTCAAGCCTAGCCCATGTAACTTAGTGAAGACTGTCTCAAAAGAAAAAGTAAAAACAGGTCTGGAGGGGGGCTGGAGAGATGACTCAGTGGTTAAGAGCATTGCTTGCTATTCCAAAGGTCCTGAGTTCAATTCCCAGCAACCACACGGTGGCACACAACCATCTATAATGAGGTCTGATGCTCTCTTCTGGCCTGCAGGCATATATTGTGATATATATATATATATATATATATATATATATATATATGGTCTGGAGATGTAGCTCAATGCTCAGTGGTAGAGCCCCTGCCTAGAGTCCCCCAGTGAGGGGCTGGGGTGTGGCTCAGTGGTAGAGCCCCTGCCTAGAATCCCCCAGTGAGGGGCTGAGAGCATAGCTAGGTAGGTTGAACTGCATATTAAGACCTTTTTAAAAATGAACTGAATGCAGTGTCTTGTGCACTACCCAATAATATTTTATTGTTGTTGTTTGTTTGTTTGTTTTTCCTTGAGACAGGGTTTTTCTGGAGCCTGTCCTGGTACTAGCGCTGTAGACCAGGCTGGCCTCAAACTCACTGAGATCCACCTGTCTCTGCCTCCCGAGTGCTGGGATTAAAGGTGTGCACCACCATCACCCAGTACCCGACCCTAATAATATTCTTTTTTTTTTTAAATATTTATTTATTATGTATACAATATTATGTCTGTATGTATGTCTGCAGGCCAGAAGAGGGCACCAGACCCCATTACAGATGGTTGTGAGCCACCATGTGGTTGCTGGGAATTGAACTCAGGACCTTCGGAAGAGCAGGCAATGCTCTTAACCTCTGAGCCATCTCTCCAGCCCCCTAATAATATTCTTATATGAAGATTATGGATACTGTTTTGTTTTGTTGTTGGTAGTGGTTTATTGTTTGAGACAGGATCTCAGTATATAACCCCTACTGGCCTCAAATTCATTATGTAGGCCACGCTGGCCTTAAACTCACAGAGATATGCCTGCCTCTGCTTTCTGAGTGTTAAAAATGTATGTTTTTGAGACTGGCCCCTTATGTAGCCCAGTCTAGCCTCAAGCTCGCAGCAATTTGCCTGTTTTTCCTCCCTGAGGAGGACTAGAAGAATATTATATCATACCTGATCTTACTTGTTTTGTAATCACATAATTATAATATTTGTGGGGTGCAGTTTCTGGAATACAGGGGAATAGTTAGATAATTGTGTAGCCTGTGTAATTATCAAGTCTGGGTGATTAGCTTACTAGACTTTCCATGTTTTTTTAAATAATTTATTTATTTTTATTTTATTGGCATTGGTGTTTTGCCTGCATGTATGTCTATCTGAGGGTGTCAGATCTTGGAGTTACCGACAGCTGTTAACTGCCATGTAGGTGGTAGGAATTGAACCTGGGTCCTCTGGAAGAGCAGTCAGCACTCTTAACCACAGAGCCATCTCTCCAGCCCCCTAGACTTTCCATCTTCTCCAAACGCTTGTCGTTTCTTTGTTCTGGTGACTGTGTTTATTTAACAGCTGGTACAGAGGCTACGGACCAACTAGGGTGCTTGTTGGAGCAAGATTGTGGCCAGGTTTTCACCCGTGGCTGCTGCTACAGGGCAGATTTAGAGGCCGCACGAGCTGGGATAGATTGACTGCTCGGGACAGGAGCTAAATTTGAAGCAATGCAGAAGTAGTTCAGTGACCCAACAATGGGTCCCTCTGGGCACATACTGGCCTGGACATCAACCCTGCCATGCTGCTTTGTCCACTCTTTTCAGTGAACAGCCTGGGCATCAGTGAAGAACTGAAGGAGAAACTACGAGATGTCATGGTAGATCGGCACAAGGTGGCCTTGGGGAAGACCCTGGGTGAAGGTGAGTCACACACACACACACACACACACACACACACACACACACACGGTCCACCAGAACCCTGAGATTCCTCTCTCCCCAGTTCTCAGCCAACTGGAGGAAACACTGTCCCCATGGGTCCTGCTGAGGTCAGTGTCTTCCTTCTTCTGCCACAGGAGAGTTTGGTGCTGTGATGGAGGGCCAGCTCAACCAGGATGACTCCATCCTCAAGGTTGCTGTGAAGACAATGAAAAGTGAGTATGTGAACATGTGTGTGCACATGCAGGGCCCAGTCCCTAACGCGAGCCTTTTCCCTATACCCTGGGAAAGCGTCAGCTAGAAAATGGAGCCCATGCCAGGCCCTTGAATAGAAGGAAGTGAATGCAGGGACACTGCTATCACGTTAAATGGAGGTCGGATAGACATACTAACCCAGGCATCAAAACAAACAGATTAGCAACAACAGGAAGTCTCTTCCACCTCTAGGCTGAAGGGCAGAGGGAGGATACTGTTGCCAGAGCCATGGCCAGCAAGAAGTTGAGAATACACAGAATCAAGTGTTTCCATGAGGGAGTTAGAGACCTCATGGGCCTCCTTCCTTGTCTTTAAAATTGGCTAATAAGGTGGCCTAAACCCATATCTCCAACATTTGACACCTTGTTTGAAAATAAGAAAACCAGGTGACTCAGTGGTAGAGCCCCTGCCTAGAATCCCCCAGTTAGGGGCTGGGATATGGCTCAGTAGTAGAGCCCCTGCCTTGAATCCCCCAGTGAGGGGCTGGGGTGTGGCCCAGTGGTAGAGCCCCTGCCTAGAATCCCCCAGTGAGGGGCTGGGGTGTGGCTCAGTGGTAGAGCCCCTGCCTAGAATCCCCCAGTGAAGGTCTAGGGTATGGCTCAGTAGTAGAATAATGTTTGGTTAGAATTTGCCATGGAAGGACTAAGAACATGGCTCACCAATAGAGTCCTTGCCTAGACTGTCCCTCTAGGGGGATTGCCTTGCCTTTGCAAGACCCTGGGCTCCTCCCTAGGCACCCCGTAAATAAGCAAATAAGCTCACACTATGAGGATAATAAGCTCATACCTATTGAAGACAAAATCATTTAACACAGGTAAAACAGTGAGCCTGGCATCTTAAGATTCAGTATAACACATGATGAAGATGAGGGTGATGATGCTGGATCAGGAGGGAAGGAGACATCCTCTTTCTCCCTTGTTGCTCACCTCCCTTTCTCTCCTAAGTTGCCATCTGCACAAGATCAGAGCTGGAGGATTTTTTGAGTGAAGCTGTCTGCATGAAGGAATTCGACCACCCCAATGTCATGAGGCTCATTGGTGAGGGAGGGACGTGTTCCCTTGGGGCCACCCAGAGCACAGACCACTCTATTCTGTACTGGAAAGATCAAACTTCCAGGCCCCCCACCCCCTCTCCTTCAGGATCAGCCAGCTCCCCTTCTTCTGCTCCCTCAACTTGGAATGTGACCTCTGACCTGTTCCCAGAAATAGCTGAGGTCCCCAGGAGGGCTCCGGAAACATCCTTGGGAAAGGGCTTCTCTGAAGCTGGAGTCCCTACTACCCACCTCCCAAACAATGTGGAGATTAGATTTGAGGGGGTGGGAAAGGGGAAGGCTGAGTTTGTCTGGGAGCGGGGTTGGGTCCCCCTTTTCTGGCTAGCCGGAATGACGGATCTCGCTCTGGGGGGCTCAGGTGTCTGTTTCCAGGGTTCTGACCGAGAAGGTTTCCCAGAACCTGTGGTCATCTTGCCTTTCATGAAACATGGAGACCTACACAGTTTCCTCCTGTATTCCCGGCTCGGGGACCAGCCAGTGGTGAGGGGTGTTCCTTCTTCCAGCCCATGCATATTCCCTGGCCGCCTACCAGCTACTGAGAAGGAAGGCCGCAGTGGACTCACTCTTGCGATCCCGCACTGCAGGGGTAGACAAAGCAATAAATAAGTTAACAGAAATAAGCAAGAGCATTAAGTGCTCGGAGGAAATGCAGAAGAAAGAATGATAAGGAGGCCTGGGAATTAGTTTGGGTGGAGGGAAGGCCTGACTGAAGGGTGACACTGAAGGAATTGCTGGCTGAGGGATATTGGGAGATCCAGGAAGGGAGCAATCCCAACGTACCACTTAACAGGGCCCAGGGTCTGAAGACCAGGAAGACCCACCCCCACCCTCATCCACCCAGCCCCCACCCCCGCTGGTGTGTATGTCAAAGGCTAGAACAATAACCCACCAAGTCAGAGAGAGATAGATTTGCTAGGATCCTATATCTATGGAAAAGCTACAGGAAAAGCTGATGTTCTCAAAGCCATGGAGAACCACAGCAGATGCAGCTAGGCTCACACAAGGAGGGGAAGGAGGGTTAAGGAGTGAGACCGCTCCTTCTCTCGGCCTCACCACCCCCTCCCCACCCCTCAGTTTCTGCCCACTCAGATGCTGGTGAAGTTCATGGCCGACATTGCCAGTGGAATGGAGTACCTGAGTACCAAGAGATTCATACACCGAGACCTGGCTGCCAGGAACTGCATGTGAGTGGCAGGTGTGCTGGAAGCGCTTCTTTCCCCTTCCCCAGGAAGAAAGAGGGACTGGAGCCTGTGAAGGTTGGAGCCCCAGACAGGTGTGGTAATCAACTTTGCGTGGCTGTGACAAAAGCAAACAGATAACCAAGTGAAAGAGGAAAGGTGGGTTCCAGTTCAGGCTTTGGGATCCCAGGCCACAGTCACCTGGGATGACCCGTTGGGAGGTGTGGGATCGTTAACAGGCAGCGCGCTAAAGCAGAACTGTTAACCTTGAAGGAGCTGGAAACCAGAGAGACCCAGAGCCCCATCAGAGGTACCACTGATCTACTGCCTCCAACTAGATACTGTCTCATGATAGCCACCCAGCTGTGAACCAACCAGTGGATGGATAGTAAGCATCCCACTGGGCAGCTCTCCGGAGCACCACCAGCTGGGGACCAAGCCCTCAGCACATCATCATCCCCCTTTGCAGGGCGACACGTCACATCCAAATGGTAAAAGGCCAGCAAGGAGGTCCTAAACTGCGG
Source organism: Microtus oregoni (assembly GCF_018167655.1). NCBI lineage: Eukaryota > Metazoa > Chordata > Mammalia > Rodentia > Cricetidae > Microtus > Microtus oregoni. The sequence continues at coordinate 54,762,710 of NW_024543065.1, read as the reverse complement.
TTTCTACTGTTGTTTATTTGTTTTGATAGAACCTTAGTTGTCTTAAACCCTGAAATGTAGACCAGGCTGGCCTTAAACTCATAGAGATCCCCTGCCTCTGCCTCCTGGATGCTGGAATTAAAAGCGTGCATCACCACACCAGGCTAAACTGAGGTCTTGAAGGACGGTTTGGATGTGGAGTGTGAAGAGAAGGGAGGCAGGGGCAGCTCATTGCATAGCACAAGGTTTGAAAGGATCTCGAGACTGATTTAAAAAAACTCAAGCTGAAAAATCTTCTAGAAGCCCCTTTTGTCCAGACTCAGCCTGGCAGGAAGAAGTAAAGCAAGCACTTCCCCTTGGGACTAGGGTGAGTGCTCAGGAGTCAGACTCCCAACCCCCATCAGGACAGTGGGGTCTGGTGAGAGGTGAAGGCATATCTGAGACCCAGCAGGCTTCCTGGTAGTCATGACCCATGATGACCTTATTGCTTCCCCGAATCTGAACAGGCTGAATGAGAACATGTCCGTGTGTGTAGCAGACTTCGGGCTCTCCAAGAAGATATACAACGGGGACTACTACCGCCAAGGGCGCATCGCCAAGATGCCAGTCAAGTGGATTGCCATTGAGAGTCTGGCAGATCGAGTCTACACCAGCAAGAGTGATGTGGTAGGTGTGCCCCGGCCAGGAGTGGGTGATCATGCAGGGCATGGAATGGGTGACCAGACCTGAGAAACTCCAGGGCTCACAGGACCTGTCTGTGGGGCCTGGACATGTTTGGGGAATGTAGGAAAAGTATGTGTTCATGGCTAGAATATATAGAGATGTGCAGGTTCATCTCTGCATAGTGGCAGGGTGGGCAGTTTAGGATAGGAAGCAGTGGTGACAAAGTGTGCCATACAGTGTTTGCAACGTGGACATATGATATGTGAATGTGTGCGTGGATGTGTATATCTCTACATCCTAAGTCAGTCACGTGTGTGTGTGTGTGTGTACCTGTGCCAAAATTTTTCGGTGCATACTTGTGATACATCCATAGATACCGTTGTCAACAAATGCCCATGTAAGTGTTGAGTGCGTGCCTGAACTTATGTGTTGGAGGTGTCTTTGTGTAGGAAAGACCCTCTCACACCCTTCCCTACTCTGACAGTGGTCCTTTGGCGTGACAATGTGGGAAATCGCCACACGAGGCCAAACCCCCTATCCAGGAGTGGAGAACAGTGAGATTTACGACTACCTACGCCAAGGAAATCGCCTGAAACAGCCAGTGGACTGCCTGGATGGCCTGTAAGGACCTTTGGGACTTCCCAACTCCACCTCAGAATTTACTCCAGCCCTTAGTTACCCACACAGAACACTCAACATCTCCAGGACTGGCGAAATGAGCATGGAATCCCTTAGAATATTGAGAAACCCAGTTGCCTCTCACCGATGCCCTGAGCCACTGTGCCACTCCTAGTCAGGCAGTGGGGCGCAAGTTCGGTAAAGGTGCCTTTTCCAGCTCTGCCTGTTGTGTGGAATGCAGGCTGGGTCAACCCCTTTCTGCCTCAGCCAGGTATTCTTTTTTTTTTTTTTTTTTTTTGGTTTTTCGAGACAGGGTTTCTCTGTGGTTTTGGAGCCTATCCTGGAACTAGCTCTTGTAGACCAGGCTGGTCTCGAACTCACAGAGATCCGCCTGCCTCTGCCTCCCGAGTGCTGGGATTAAAGGTGTGAGCCACCACCGCCCGGCACAGCCAGGTATTCTTAAACAACTGCATCAACCTTCCTGGGCAGCCCTGGCTTTGGGATACCAACCTCCCATGGTCCCTCACCTCTCATGTGCCTCACTGCCTGGGGTCCCTTCTCCAGACTCTCAGATCTCTGAGCTGCTGGCAGGATCCTTCGGGATAGCTTATCAATCTTTGCGGCGTCTCAGCGTGCAGAGGAGGATGTGACATATAGCCAGTGCTTTGAGGTTAAAGAGACTATGTAGCTTGGGTCAGGAGGAGGCAGCATGAAATTCAGACTCCCCAGGCTTCCTTTTGGCACTCTTAGACCCAAAGAGGATGAGATTAATCACTAGTCTTTTACAGAATTTGCTGGAAGGCAATGCTTTGCTTGTATTTACTTCTTGGATCCTTTCCACAGTCAAAAAAAGTAGATAGACGTTGCTATCCGAGTTTTGCAGATGAGAAAATTCAAGTCTACGAGGTGGGGGGGCAGGGGTGGAGCATATCATTTGCTGCTGTATGAGGTGCCACACTTCAAAATCCCATAGTTTAAAATCAGAAAACATTATTTCATAATATCTGAAGATCAGAGTCTGAAAGCAGCTTAGAAGGGTGGTTCTGCAGATCTGTAACAAGGTTATCAAGGTGGCTACATGTGAAACCCGGAAGCAAGAAAGCCATTTTCAAGACAGCACTTCACATGACTGGGGCAAAAAGCCTGTTCCTTACCCATGGGGACCTTCATAAGGTCACTTGCGCTTCCTCGCACAACAATCCAATGTACAAGAGAATGTACAAGGGGTAGTAGCCACAACGCCTTTTATGACTTGCTGTTAGAAGTCAAACGTGTGCCATCTCTTCTGCTGAGCCAGTAGCAAATCCCTACACTCAAGGGGAGGGGCCTTAGTCTCAAGCTTTTGAATGGTGGGGCGTCAAAGAATGTGAGGACATAGGTAGATCAGTCTAAAAGACTTCTAATCCATCCCCATCTCCTCTAGGTTTCATCCACCCACGATGTGCTTGGTAAATGGCAGAGCCAGGCCTTATATGAGAGTCTGTTCTGGGCGGCCATTCTGGGACAGTCTGCTCTCAAATCCTCACTAAAAACACCTGAGATCCAGAGAGGTTTCCTAAGGTTTTTCCCAGTTTCAACATCTCCTGGCCCACTCCGGAAACTTGGAAATTTTCAACTCCCTGTAGATATGTCTAAGTTGCTGAGGTTGTCTGTAGTCCCCAGTCACCCGAGGGTCCTAAAGCCTACCCTGAACTAGACTGCTCCCCTTCGGAGTCCCTACTCAGTTGGCCATTTGCTTTACCATTGTAGGTATGTCCTGATGTCCCGGTGCTGGGAGCTGAACCCACGGGACCGGCCAAGTTTTACAGAGCTTCGGGAAGATCTGGAGAACACGTTGAAGGCTCTGCCCCCTGCTCAGGAGCCTGATGAAATCCTCTATGTCAACATGGATGAGGGTGGAAGCCACCTTGAACCCCGTGGTGCTGCTGGAGGAGCTGACCCCTCAACCCACCCTGACCCGAAGGATTCCTGTAGCTGTCTCACTGCAGCTGAAGTCCATGCTGCTGGGCGCTATGTCCTCTGTCCTTCTACAGCTCCAGGACCTACTGTGTCTACTGACAGAGGCTTCCCAGCACCCCCAGGGCAGGAGGATGGGGCCTGAGACAATCTTCCACGTGGGACGCCCTCTCAAGAGCCAAGCTAGGCACTGCCACTGGGGGAACCTACCCCCACTTTGCCACTCCAGGCCTTCTCCCCAACTGCAGCATGACCTTCCATCCCTTCTCAAATTCTGCACAGAAAGGTGTGTCTTGCTTTCTGTGCCATAGACATCCCATCCATAGAAAGAAGGGTTGGGTTGCAGTCTTGGAAGATCTTAAGTCCCAGCATTCTAAGGTTAGAGACTAGATTTCAAGGTTCTAGGTCCCAAAGATGATTTTAGTCCTTGGGTCTAAGGAACCAAGATGCTGGTTTCTAGGTCTCAAGTGCTATTTGTTGTAAACGTGGCCCACTGTTCAAAGGTTCTGAGATTCTGTGACTCTAGATTTTTCTGGTTCTAAAACATCATGCCCCCATGGTTTTTCAGTTGCCCGACTCTGAGAGTTCTGGATCTAAAACTTTGTGGTTCTAGACTTTATTTTTCTGGAGCCCGAGATCCTAGGAGTGGAAGCTTCTAGATTTTAAAATTCAAAGGTTCTAGGCATGAAGGTTCTAAAGCATACTGTTCTCAAATTTAACAGCTCTTCATGTTGTAATACTCCAGATCAGAATGTTTCAAACTTTTATTTTCTTAATTTCTAAGATTCCAGTGATGATCAATTACAGCTTCTGAGGCATTATGATTATAGGTTCTTTTATATAACATCCCACATCTCAAGGGAATAAGACTCTAGAATCTGAAATCCAAAAGCTTTAAGAGTCCAGCTGAGTTTCTAAGGTATGTGATGATAATCTAGAATGTGGTCCAAGATTTCACATTATATGCTCCAAGATTACAGTCAGTAAACTCTAAAGCTCTGATGTTGGCCTGCTCTTGATCTCAGGCACTATAAGATGCTGTGGGTCCAAGACTCGGGGTCCCAAGAGGCTCACAGTTAATTGTGACTAACTAGACACCAAAGTCCTAACCATTTCTAATGCTGGGCACCTCTTGGTTCTGTGTTGCCGTCTGCCTTTCTAGCACTTAATTAAAGGTTCAAGGATACATATTTCTAAAAATATTAAGGATCTAAGCACAGTAATTTAGGAATTCAGTGTTCTGAGGGTTTAAGGTTCACAGGTCTAGAATATTAGGTACGATGCCAAGGTTGGAACCTTGAGGCATTCTTCTCTCTAAGCCCTTTCCCTCCTTAGCCACCTATGCACCCTCCTCTCCTCATGTGGGGTGAACCCACCTTAAGCCTGTGCAATGCATTGGGAATGTCTTTCCTCTAAGGAATGGACCATCCCCCTCCTTTTGGGCCATGTTGCCTCCTTGAGCCAGACCCTCATCCCTGTCTAAAGTGTGGACTCTGGCACTTCCAGAGAGGCTCAGATCACATAAAACTTTTGTCAATCACTGTTCTGTCTCCTGTCTCCATTCAGCTGTGCTATGGCCCCCTTTCCTGGAAATTCTATTTCCCCATTGTAGAAAGAAGGGCTGCTGTGTGCAGTGGAAGCGCAGACCTGAGGATGGAGGACTGCTTGTAGGCTATCATGGCTTACATAGAGGAGCTCTACTTCAAAGAGAAGGAAAGGGATAAGAATCGTTTGATGGACCTGGGAATGTTTTCTTCATTTTGGATGGTAAACATGAACCATGCACATAGACAAATATGTACGACTGAGGAAAGGCAGGCTCTCAGAAAGCTGTGAGGAATGTGTGGGCACGCGTGTGCACATGTGCACACACACTCAATATACATATATTAGAAATTGTATGTATATATATATGTATGCACGCATATAGAAGTATATATGGAAACACAAAGAGATTGTGGGTCTTATACACACACACCAAAGTAACAGATGGGAATTACTAAACATGCACTGGTCACCTAGTCAAGAATACAAACACACCGCTCTTCAGCCACAGTAACAGAAACACACAGACCCACACTCGCAAATCTGCAAACATCAACAGGCTGGTACTCACCAGCAAGAGGAAAAAAATCGTTAGTAACCAAGACACAGAATGGCATTACACACATTCGAGAATCAGATGTGTGCCTGTAATCCCAGCACGAGTGAGGTGTAAGCAGGAAGCTCAAGGGTTCAAACTCATTCCTGATTACACAGAGAGATCCAGGTCAGTCTGGGCTATGTGAGACCCTGCCTCAATAAAGAAGACCAACATACCCAGACCTGTGGAGTATTAGCACAACAGATTCACACACACCCAAGCATTCCGATTGACAAGGAGAAATGGATCAGAACACTTTAATCCACAGGTGCACAAAAGAACTCCTCACCGAGGCCAGTCCTCTTAGGTCTTCACTTGTTCCTGGGTGTGGTGGACTCGCCAATATAAAAATCCTAGGCGGCGCCCGACCGCCCCCCGGTGGTGGCTCCTAAGAACTGGGTACAGTTCAATCCGGGCCACAAAGTTGCCTTTTTTTTTTTTTTTTTTTTTTTTTTTTACAAATTATTGTGGGAGCTGGGAGGAGAGAGGAAGTCGGACGTGGGCGAGGGGCGGGGTGTCTGGACTGGAACCTCCGGGCCCACGTGAGTGTCTGTCCCGCTGCTGAGTGGGTGCTATGTGTTTAGGTTGCTGTGGTGTAAGTTTGTAGCGTGAACTGTCCACGGAGCTTTGTCGTGCGATGCTGCATGCTTGTGCCACACCTAACACTGCTGTTCGACGTCTTATCCCGAATTGATGCTTTGACCTGTCACGCCTATTCGTTTATTGTGCTATGCTTGCCTTTATCTGAGTAGAGAGTGATTGTGGCTTTTGTTGAATGTAAGGCAGGGATTGGTTAATAGTGGACGTTTTGCATTGTGCGTCTTCTGAGCCAGGGCGACAGGTGTACGGATTAACACGAGGCATAATTACGGATCCTCGTGTTCGATGTGGTTAGTATGGACACCAAACAGCAAGACGGAGTGAGCAGTTAGAGAATTCGAGATAGAGAGCCGCGAACTTCGGCAGCCGTGTCCAGAGTGGGAAGGCTCTATGGTCGTAGGCAGAGCGGCCTGTCCATGCAACCACAGAGAGATGTACTATCGAAGGGAGGGGTGCGATTTACCACGCAACTTTTCTCCCGCTGTTCGCCTAACCCCCGCTTTCTACCCTTCAGCGCTCTCCAGAACTCATTTTTTTGTTTCTCATAAAAAGCAACTGGGTTTCTAGCAGACGATGAGTAACATATCCTCATCCTCTTAATCGCTGTTCCGTACTAAACAGCCCTGTATTACGGAGAACTTCGCCAGCCAAGCCTCTCAAGAATGGCCAATCTAGTTAGCTTTTCCTAAAGCGTTCAAGCTACGGCTGTGGGGAAATGTAACCGGAGCTGTGATTGGCGGAGAGGTTGTTTTGAAACCGCCCTAACGGCAAGGGGCGGGCCCTCCGCGACTGACTCTCCTTCCGGCTTCCGAATGGCGACAGGAAAGACGAGGGCTGGCCGGCCTCTTCTCACCGCATTTGATTGGTTGTAGTGATTTTGCCCGCTTGGGCTCCGCGAGGGGCGGGAGATCTAGACCAGTCAGAATGTGTTTTACAGAGCGTGTGAGCGAAAGGCGGCTGCGGGAGACTGGGCGAGCATCCTGAGATCTCGCTCATTGCTCCACAGCGTTACTCCCTTCCCTCCATTTGACCGTACTGGGGCCAGCGCGCGGACGTACCCAATCAGTGCTTGCCCCGCCTCTTGCCTTTTCCCGCCCTCCGCTTTAGCCGCGACTTCGACGTAGGCTAACGCTTCCTCTCCGGTAGCCCCTGAACCCTCTTATTGCCGTTCTGTTGAAACCCACACTGTGATTGGCCTAGTCTCCGGGCCCGCGCCCGTTGCCCGACGCGCTGACCAATTGACACCCGTGTTACATCGTACGGGTACGGGCCAGGGGGAGGAGGCGACGACGGCCATTTTGAGCCGCCACCGCCATTGGAGTGCCCCCCCCCTTTCCCCCTTCGCCTCCTGACAGGCTAGGTTTAGGGGGGACAGAGCCCTGGGAGGCCGGGCCGGGCTCGGGGGCCGCCCCGGGGGCCCGGGCCATGGATGTGCGCCGTCTGAAGGTGAACGAACTTCGCGAGGAGCTGCAGCGCCGCGGTCTGGACACTCGAGGCCTCAAGGCCGAGCTTGCAGAGCGGCTGCTGGCGGCGTTGGAGGCTGAGGAGCCTGAAGAAGAGCGGGAGATCGAGGCTGACGACGAACCGGGCTTAGCAGAGCACACCAACGAGGAGGTCGAGACCGAGGGGGGCTCCGAGCTGGAGGGGACAGCGCAGCCACCGCCGCCCGGGCTGCAGCCGCACCCGGAGCCCGGCGGCTACTCGGGGCCGGACGGACATTGTGAGAGTGCGCGGGGCGGGGGGTCGGGGAGCCTTGGAGTCCGGGCCGAGGACGGGCTGTGGGGACGCGGGAACTCGGTTTCGCCGAGATCGGGGAGATGGTCTGGGGAGCCTGGGTTCTCACCACCTGCCGCCGCTGCACGGGATCTGCGGCAGGGCCCCAGGGCAGCCTGAGGGCGGATCCTGGCCTTCGGTGCAGGGAAAACCCTGCGGGTAGGGGCGGTAGATTTTTTTTTTCCCCTTTTTTTCTAAGGCTACTAAGGTGTATGAACGAACGGGTGGGGAGGACTCCACATCCTGGGATTGGGAGACCGGAAACTGGTTTTCTTTTTTTTGGGGGGGGGGATCGGAAGAACTAGAAGCTTTAGGGCAAGGGGTGTCTCGGGGAGGGTCTTGGAAAATGGTGATTTGAGCTGACAGTGGCCATGCCAGGCCTCACCGTTTGGGCAGGATCTCAAAAGGCGGATTTCCAGGTAGGGAGAAGAATTTAGGGTGCAGGGCTTGGAGAATTTTGAGGCCGGTTCTCGGATTTTGCGGTCGGATGGGATACGGGAGATCTGCTTAGTGCTGGGGGTGGATTGGTGCTTTGGAGCTGCGGGTGTCCGAGGCTGGGGAGATGGGTCAGACGCTTCTGTTTGGCAGGTGAGCTTTTAGGGATAGTGAAAAACCAGCAGAAGATTGGTTCCGCCCCCACTCCCCCCCCCCCCCCCCCCCCCCCCACACAACTCCTGCGTTTCAGGCACAGCTTGGATATATGGTACTGGGAGATCCGGGCTATCTAGTTGGCTTCTAGAGGCGGCTCAAGAACTTTGGTGGCAGGAAAAGCAGTTTATTTTAATGGACAAAAGACCTAGGGGGTCTAGAATTAGGAAGGCTCTTAAGACAACACCCCATGGCTCCTGCTGAATTGCCTTGCATTGTTAGCTATGAATGGTTTTCCAAACACAAATAATGACTTGGAGAGAATAAGCTGGTAGCAAGTGGATGAACTGTGTGGTGGGCCTAGGACCTTTGTGTCGGACAGGGAGTATGCAGCTAGCACATGTGGGGGAGGGAAGCATGGAGGATTTGAAGAAGAAAGGAAACCTGTTGATTAGGCTGGGGCCCTCGTATTGAAGCTGAGGGAATATTCCTTTCCAAGAGAGGGCTCCCAAGTCCCCAGAAACAGTGACTTGTGTGCTCAGGGAGTCTGGGGGTAACTTGATCAGCCAGGAAGTGTAACTCTGAGAACTAGGATTAAAGCAGCAGAGGAGACCCCGGTGTGAGAGAGAACCTGGAACTGGACACTGTGGCATCCAAGGCTTAGAGTGTTTATCTGAGATGAAGGTACTGTAGAACTTGACTAAATATTGAGAGAAAAAAATGAGGCCTCAAAAGTAACTTGGGACTGGCATCTCGTACTCACTTGTTCATGAAACTGGGATCCTGTGGAGGGAGCACCCTGGGTGTAGAAGTGGTCTAGGGATTACCCATGTGCTGGCAAAAAGTCAGTTCCCTGGGAAGGAGGGAGGCGTGGCCTGTGAATATGTCTGGAGCTGAGAAACCCTGGCCAGAATGGCTTATGAAGGAGCAGCAAGGGTCCAGCGCTAACATTACTGCTACCAGGAGGGTCTTGGGAAGGGAGCTGATGCTTCGGAGCCCAGCCTGTGGACTCAGGCAGACTGTGAAGTTAAACAAATCATTTCCTCTCTGAGCCTCTTTGTAAAACGGGAATGATGAGAGTCTCCGCCCAGAGTTGTCAGCCATGAGATCGCGTGTCTGAGGGACTTCACACCAGGGTTACCTGTTTTCAGGGGGATGTTGTAGAGAGTGGAGAAGGATTCCGCTATCATATCCTCCCTAGGCCAGCCAACCAGAGGAGAGAACATGGGCTTTCTGGGGAAAACACTACCCTGATGCTCTGAAGGAAGCAGAATGGTTTGGAGGCCTTGTATTCCAATTAAGGAGCTACTCTGTCCCCTGTTGTGTTGTGCACACAACACACGTCTACAGTAAATTCTCTAAGCCCTCCTCAGGTCCCTCTCCAGCACTTCTTCATCCTTGGTGAATAGACACTGTGACTTTGCTCCCTTTGGACTGCTCCTGGTTTGTGCCCAGATGTATTTGTCCTCTGAGGAAGAGTTCAATCAGTTAGCAAGTGGCAGCATAGTCTATCCTCCCTGTGGTTCTGCCTCGCTGCCCCTGGCACAGCTTCTAGCAGGGCTCTGGAGGCACCCGTCAGCACACTTACCCCAAGGACAGAGAGCTGTATGTTGCCCGTCTTAAGTCTATCAAGTTCTCTCTTCTTTGTTTCTGCTGTAGTCCTGCTTGTAAGAGTTTCTTTCACAGGAGATCCTATCCTTCCCCAAGAGTGCTCTCTGTTTTCATCACTGAGCCTTAGACTGGATTCCCTTCTCAGCTCTTGGTGCTTCATATACTGTCAATATATAATTATGTAGTATAAGTGTCTGTCAATGTGTGTCTGTCTCCCTAAACTGGATGTTTCGTTTCAGTGGGGCAAGTTCACCTGTATCGCAGGGTCCGGTGTACAGCTTGCATTCCTTAAGTAGCTACTATTGCTGTTCTTACCCCTCTTCCTCACCTAGACCCACAGAGCACTTTTAACTCCAGCTATTTGGGGACAACTTGTTGGCTGTGCTGGGGTGGGGGTACATGTACAAGGCCCTCCATTTTATCATAAGTACAGCCAAAGGCAGAGGCAGGCAGGAATGCTCAAGCCATGGATGGGATTGCTCAGAGGGCTGGTTTGTCCCCTAAGTTTTGAAGGTTGGGCCCTGAAGTAAACGTGAGTGATCCACCTTAAAGCAGAGACCGATGCTAACTGCTCGGTGAGGGCCTGCCATGTCTTAGAATGCTAACTGCTCGGTGAGGGGCTGCCATGTCTTAGAATGCTAACTGCTCGGTGAGTGCCTGCCATGTCTTAGAATGCTAACTGCTCGGTGAGGGCCTGCCATGTCTTAGAATGCTAACTGCTCGGTGAGGGGCTGCCATGTCTTAGAATGGCTCCCATCTGGGGGCTAAACTCAGAGAGATCCAGCTGCACTCTTACTCGGCCATCTCATTTTAACCGAAGAACTTCTTCCTCGGCTGCCTTAATGTATTCGCTTTCTCTAGAGCACAGTTGCACATCTGTATGTAGACTTTTGAGACAAAGAAGACATGTACCATAGGCGTTTGGAGAACCCCTATCTGTATAGGTTTTCGCCTGAAAATGTTATTCTTTGTCTTTTGGCAATCTGACTCGCCCAAGTAAGGGTGCTGTCTTAGTTACAAGAGTCTTTCCAAATGTATTCACCTAACTACTTTTTCTTTTTTAATTTTAAGATGTAATGGACAATATTACCAGGCAGAACCAATTCTACGAGACGCCGATCATCAAGCAGGAAAACGAGTCAGGCTATGACAGGAGACCATTAGACATGGAGCCGCAGCAGCAGGCCTATCGCCCAGGTAGGACGTCCCCATACTTTCTTTCCTAGTGGAAATAGAATCAAGTAAGACCTTGCCATCTTTCTCTTGGGCAATTCTTCTGGCCTTTGTCCCTCTGACAAGGTTTTATTTGGATTGGGATTTTGGTTTTGTTCTGTTTGGGGTTGAAGGTTTTGTTTTTGAGATAATATCCTTACTAGGTGTTCAAGCTAGGCATAAACTGGAAAAGAGGACTAACTTTGTACTCTGGGTCCTTCTGCCTCCATTTCTGTTTGGTTTTGAAAAACTCAAGTCTGGTTTCCTGGTGTCTTTTCCGGTGTTGTGCCAGCACCCTGGAAGGGTTAGATCTGGGGGCTGCTGCTTGAGCCCTAGAGCCTTGCAATGTGGGAGCCAGAAATGGTGTTCTGAATTCAGTGTGGTGGTCCCTGTATTCTGAAGAACACCCCTCCAGGAGACTACTCATTGGAAAGGGATTCCTTAGCCAGACACAGTTATATAGAAAAATGCAGCATAGCTGTCCCACCTCGTGCAGATTTATTGTGTTCATTAAAGGCTCTGAGAAGTCTTGGATTGAAATAAGCCTCGTATTGTGCATTTAAACTCTGTACTTCTAAAACCTGTGTTATTGCAGAACAGTGTTTTTCATAATCAGCAGGGAGACAGATAGGATCACCTAGCTTCTTCTCCCTTTATGCGAGGAGCTGACTGGTCTAATGGCAAAACTGATGCTAAAACCCCAGAAACTAGCTCAGACCAACGTTCTTGGTACATGAGGTACGTTTCTATTGTGAAAGTCTTGACTATTTAGAAAAAAAAGTCCTGCTATTGAAATGGCTGAACAAGAACTGTGGCCACTCCACTCCTGGTGTTGCAGTATTTTAAAAGAAAAGTTTGTTTGTTCTGAGGCAGGTCTCACTGTAAAGCCCAGCTGTCTGGACCTCAGGAATCTCTTGCTTGAGTTTCCCAAATGCCGAGATTATCCATGTAAATCACCACAGCCAGCCCCAGTGTCTTTTCTAGTGAATCTAGTTGATCCTATCTAATTCCATTTTGTTTCATCCGCCCACTAAGTAAAATCCCCTTTTACTTGGGTACTTGTGGGTGGGGAGCTGCTAGGGACATTAAAGAATGTAGGTTAAACTGTAGATTTGTGTCAGGCTCTGTCTTAGGGTTTCTATTGCTGTGAAGAGACATGACAACTCTTATAAAGGAAAACATTTAATTGGGCTGGCTTATGGTTCAGAGGTCCATTATTGTCATGGTGGGACATGGTGATGTGCAGGTAGACATGGTGCTAGAGAAGAAGCTGAGAGTTCTGCATCCAGATAGACAGGCCTCAGGAAAAAAAAAAACAACTGAGCCACTGAATCTGGGTTTGAGCATCTGAGACTTCAAAACCTGCCCCACAGTGACACACTTCAACAAGGCCATACCTACTCCCCATAATAGGGCCACTTCCTCTGGATCAAGCATTCAAACACACGACTGTGGGGGCCATTCCCATTCAAACCACCACAGGCTCTGTGAGACTTGTGGGTCATTTGGCCCAAGGAGATAGTTTTTCTGGGCTGTTAACAAACACCGGTGGTCTCTGAGTCTTGTCTGTGCTTAAGCCATGGAAAAACTAAACCCAATCTCTACCCTGGAGAACCAGGGACATTGACTCAGATATTGGGTGCCTGTGCCAAAGCTAGGGAGTGACTTGAACAGTCATTGGATGAAAGGATGCGAGTGAATTGCATCAGCAGCAGGTGGAGATGGTGCCTTCTCGGGACCCTCTCAAAGAGGAAGGCCCCATGAATCCATAGCTTATTTTTTGTTAGCCATCAATTCATGGGATCTGTCTGAGATTGGAGCTTTCTTAGTTTTCAGATGTTATACTCTTTGACATCTTGTTTAGTGTGATTTAATGAGGCTTCAAGACGAACTGAATGGCTGACCCTCCCACTCGTCTGATTGGGCTTTGTAGGAAGTGACTGAGGTAATAGAGTTTGCTGTAGACCTATAGTACTCTGCTGAGTTCTTTCTCCCGTGCCTTTGTCAGAAAGAAGCTCTGTGAGAATGAGACACACAAGCTCTCTAGGAGTTTACAGGATCTTCGCAGTCTCTTAGGGCTCATTCCGTCTTGACGTAGGCCAAGGTATTAACTTTTAAGTCAGCATTCCTGAACCTTCAGAACATTAGCCAAAAGCTGTCGTTCTACCTTTGGGTCATTTGAGGAGTCTTGTCCTTTTTAGTGTTGAAGGCCTGCCTGTTTTGAGGCCTGAGTGTTACCTGCCTAGCAGACTGTCACCCTTCCAAGTCATCCTGGCCTCCTTGGATCATTCAGGAGGCCTCTGGAGCTCAGCCCTTCATTGTAGTCACAAACGTGCCAGCATCGCCGGGCGATGCTGGCGCACGCCTTTAATCCCAGCACTCGGGAGGCAGAGGCAGGCGGATCTCTGTGAGTTCGAGGCCAGCCTGGTCTACAGAGCTAGTTCCAGGACAGGCTCCAAAACCATCGAGAAACCCTGTCTTGAAAAACCAAAAAAAAAAAAACAAACGTGCCAGCATCATCTGGAGTAAAGGGGATTGGAGACATAGAATCCTAGGGTTTGCCGGGTGTCTTGACCATCCTGATTCATCCTGACAGTAGAACTGAAGACAGAAATGAAGCAGGAAGCACCACCTGGCTTCCTCCCTCCTGACACCTCACAGCTCAAACAAGACAGACAACAGTTCCAGAGTCGAAAGAGGCCTTTTGAAGAGAATCGGGGCCGTGGGTACTTCGAGCACCGGGAGGACCGAAGGTGGGTACATGAGACACAGGCACTTTTGTTGTCGGTCTCCACTCACTGAGTGGGGCTGAGTAGAGTTCTCTCTTCCCTGGTATTCCTTCCCTCACTGGCTGCCAGATTGAATTTACCTAAGCTTTGATCCTTCCGTCCGCTCCTCCCTGCTTATTACCTGCAGAGCAAATTCCAGAGACTTTAGATTTTTACCTTTAAGAGTCTGCCTCTTCAGCCCTTCCCCTTACTGCTTCTGTAGCTTTGCAGTGTCCTTTTGTTCTTTGCCTTTTTCCTTTCTTTTTAAGACAAGTTCTCATTATGACTGGCCTGAAACTTACTGTCTTCCAGGCTTGCCTCAAACTCACAAAGATGTTCTTGCCCCACAGCCTCCATTCATGACTAGTGTCTGGCTCTGGATCCCTTAATTTGAAAGCTGTTTCCCCGACCTTACTTCCCAGCACAACCCCTCCTGCCCACCCCTCATCTAGTCAGCATTCATGAGATGCCTCTTGGGGACTAGACACTGAGAATATAGAAGCTCTTTGGACAGTGGGCCTGCCTTCTGCTCTCCCATATAGGGCTGGGGATGGACTGTTACAAGTAAAGTGCAAACTCAAGGTGAGCAGCCAGAGATGTGAGTTTTGGGAGCTCACAAGAAGGCGTGGCTTTTTCTCTGGCCATTTTCCTTTAGGACAAGCCCTCCCCTTCCTTTCCCTCCAGGCCCTGTTCTACCCTTCCCTACTTCCCTCCTTTTGACTCCTGTCAGAAGCCTTTTCCAATCATGGAATCTAGAATAACTACTTGTCTAGTCACATTTTATTTCCTATCTGGGGAAGTCCTCTTCTAACTAGTTTATTACTCTATTTAAGAGAAGGGGTGGGGCTAGGTGTAGCTCAGTAGTAGAGCTCTTACCTAGCACTTATTAGGCTCTGGGTTCCACCCCCATCATGGCAGAAGAGAAGAAATGGAATGGATCTCCTGGATGGTAACTGAAATTAGGACAAAGAGCCTATATCATGCGAATTTCTTCTTCCTTCCTCATAACCAGGGTCAGGAGCTACATACTGATGAAGAGCAGAGGACGGGCATTAGCTCTAATTTGGAGTTGTTGGGGAAGGTATAGACTTAAGTTGCCATGAGCCTGACATAGTGGTGCAATGACTGTAATTCCAGCATTTGGAAGGCAGGTGGATTTCTGTGAGTTCCAGGGCTACGTTGAGAGACCCTGTACTTTTTTGTTTGTTTTCCAAAAAAAGGGTTTCTCTGGGTAACTTTGGATCCTGTCCTGGAACTTGCTTTATAGACCAGGCTGACCTCAAAGTCACAGAGATCTTCCTGCCTCTGCCTCATGAGTGCTGGGATTAAAGCCATGCACCACCACGGCCCAGCCAGAGAGCCTGTCTTTAATAAGTGAGTAAATAGAGTTGCTGACTTGGACCAGCAGGGCTGGGTGGCGCTTCCCTAGAAGAGCTCCTGCTGTGAAGAGTGTCCCAGCGGAGATCACCAAGGTGTTAACAAAACACCTTTTTGTTGTTGTTGTTGTTATAGAAAGATGCCTTGTTCATAATTAAGGATACTTTAAATGAGTGAGAGGCAGGAAAAAATGGAGCATATCATATCCTTTCAAATGCAGGATTTTAACAAGCCTGTTATATGGGTACATGGCAATTTCTGTACTGTGTCCAGGCCTTTCCCTTTCTTTGCCCTTATGATCCCAGCTTGAATACTGTGGCCTCCTCTCTGCAATATTCAGTAAGGGCAGCAGTTTGCAACAAACGTGCAGAAAGTATGTGTTAGAATCTTAGGGCGTGAGAGAAAGATCTGAAAAGAATCAGTGAATGATTCTGATGACCTTTACAGAGCAGTCCATTTGTCTTTGTTTTGTTTTGTTTTTGTTTTTTTAAGATAGGGTTTCTCTGTGTAATGGCTCTGGCTGCCCTGGAACTTTGTAGTCCGGGCTGGCTTCAAACTTCCAGAATTCCACCTGCCTCTGCCTCCTGAGTGCTAGAATTAAAGGCTTGTGCCACCACTGCCCAGCCCATTTGTCTTTTTCTTAGGCTGGGAATTAATACTCATTACCCTCGGCAAGTATTTGGTACTCCCCTGGGAAAAAGTGGTGATCCAGAAAACAGTTGTGAGCTACTTGTAAATCTCAGCAAAAATTTTATTCCTGTTCCTCCAACTATTGCATGACTTACCCTCTTTCCAACACAGGGGCCGTTCTCCTCAGCCCCCTGCTGAAGAGGATGAAGACGACTTTGATGACACCCTTGTTGCCATTGACACATGTGAGTCCTGAAAGTGCCCATCTGACTCTACCTTCTTCCAGTCTGTGTTGCAAGGCCATGCCCTGATCTCCATCATCCCTTTCTAGCACAGCTCCAGAGCCAGGGCACTAGTGTGGAGTTAGGCCTACTCCTAAGTGTTTCTGTCAGGTCCTAGGCAAGCTCTTCTACTTCTCCCTACTGCTTTACAAAGAGGAGTGATGCTCCCTTCCTACCTCAGGATGTCCAGTGAGACTCTTGAGATAAGGTCTAAAAAGGAATATGAAAACCCTGTACCACCCTGTGTGCAGAAGGGGGTTGTCTCTAATCAGGGAAACCGGAGTACTACTAGGGAAACGTAACTCTTTGACAACTGGCTTGCCAGTTTCCATCAGCTGCTCACGTTCCTAATGAAACCAATGCCACTTAGACTTTTGAGACACTGGCCTTGTTCACTCCAGTGTATAAGTGGCTCTCACCTTGACTGCACATCTGACCACTCTGAGAAAAGATTATGGAGGGCCTGGGCCACCAAAGTCAGTCTAAGTGGTAGAGCCAGTGAATGTTTTTACACACACCCAGAAGTCTACTCACCTTAAGAACAGTGTACCTTATCAGGACAGCCGGTGTTTATGTATTGACAATAGTGTTTCAGCCTGCCAAGAAATGAGAGCACCCACAGGAAAGGCTTCCCTGAAGTTGTGACGAGTTCTTACAGAGTCAGCAGTTTGCATGAGACGGTAGATGTCTGCCTGCTGTATTCCTGGATGGCAGGTGTGGTTCAGGTCAGAAACTCACACCACAACTGGCAAGAGAAAACTGCTCTTAAACAGTCGGCATTGGGAGGTGGTTAATGTATGTGGTGCTGGGGGTAACCCTCAATATCCTGAAATCTCAGTTTGAATCTATAAGATTGTTGACCCTCTCCCAGGGTCATGATACATTCCCTTCAAAGGTATTTACTACTGTTTCTGAGGGACTTCCTGAAGCCTATTCGGAATCCCAAACATCAGCCAATTTCCTGGGGTTTTCCTCCACAGATAACTGCGACCTGCACTTCAAAGTAGCCCGAGACCGGAGTAGTGGCTATCCGCTGACGATCGAGGGCTTTGCATACCTGTGGTCAGGAGCCCGTGCCAGCTATGGGGTCAGAAGGGGGCGTGTGTGTTTTGAAATGAAGGTGAGTGGGAAAGAAAGACAAGACAGAAAGCAGGTCTGTCGTTTGGAATAGTCTATCACCAGCTACCTTGATAAAACTTGTGACTGTAAGATAGTGTGTCTTTTCTGTGTGCCTCCCCGAGGTCACGTAGATGTTAACAGTCTAGGGAAGGTGGTGTAATGCTCGGGAAGTGCACGCGCAAGGAAGTGACTTCCACCCTCAGCATTGGGGAAAAATTCTTGTGTATTCTTTGTATGTCCAAACCAACTTATGATAGTATCTGTAGAGCCCTTCACACATAGATAGTATCAGTGCAGTGCTGAGCTCTTCGTGTGAATTATAACATTAATCTTACAGTGTTACCATGAATAAGTACTCTCACAGCCCAGTCTAGAGTGCAGCTGAGACAGGGCTATTCTACTGAGTGACACACCGTCGATTGAAGACACAGTATTTAATGGGCCACTTAAATACTGTCAAGCTACATGACTTTCTTCTGTGGTTGAAAGATGAACTGTTCCTTCACAGGTAGATAGGGAGAATGTCTGGAAGTCAGTGAAATGTAGTATCTTTCTAAGGCTACCGCCAGTTCTGGTAGATAGGGAGGGAGCCATCATGATGTAATTGGGTAGCACAGAGTATGGAATTAAAAAGCAGATATTCTCCTGTGCTCCCATTCTATCCTTTCCCTTTAAAGGGAGTTTAGAGGGAGAGCAGGGCAACATGGATGTTAAGTGTGCTTTTCTTTCCCTGCTTCTGTTACTTGCTAGTGTGTCTTGGATTTTTTCATACTCTTACCTTAGCACTCCCTCATCTTTTTAATTGGTTTTTGACTTTGCTGTACCATAATGTACCTGGTTCCTTATTGATGTTTTTCTTCCTGGCTTTTATAAAATAGTGTTACCCTTGGTATCCTTGCACACCCACACTACAGTCCTTGGCACCTAGTAAATAGGGATGGTCTAGAGTGCATGGTTACAAAGTGTGTGCACGTACTGTCTTGTTTTTATAATGCTGGGGATCCAGCCTCATACATGCTGGGCAAGCGCCTTTTCCAGTGAAAGTTTATTTCCTCTGCAGCAAGTATTAAGACTGAAGAGGAGGGGTGTTTGGAAACACTCTCCATGGTGCCTTAGAGTCCCTGCCATCATAATAGACTGTTGGGAGCTGCTTGAGTTCCTCTTCCAATAATCAAGTCTTTTCATTTTTTTTTTTAACTTCTCTATCTTTTTGTCTGTCTGTTTGTCTATCTACTTATCTACCTATAACTATCTAGGCAGGGTCTCACTGGCCCATGCTGGCCTCACCCTCACTGTGTAACTCAAGCTGGCCTTGAATTTGTGGCTGTTCTCCTGCCTCTGCCTCCTGAGTGCTGAGATACTGGCATGAAGCACCATTACTGTTTTATTGCCTGATACACTTACCTTCTACATTGCCTCATAATCCAGCAGCTTTGAGAGAATCAATCCTGAGCCTTGTTATGTTCTGTCCTCAGATCAATGAGGAGATCTCCGTGAAGCACCTTCCATCTACAGAGCCCGACCCCCACGTTGTCCGTATTGGCTGGTCCTTGGACTCTTGCAGCACTCAGCTAGGTAAGAAGTCAGCCAGGCAGTGCTCAGTATAGAGTGATCACCCTTCCTCTGGATTCTCGGGGCTCCTAAGCTACTCTTCCCATTAGCGGACTCAGAACACCTGGAGACAGGTGCAACTGATGCTACTGTGTCACTCACTGCCTGACTTGAGGACCTGCCACAGAACAATTCTTTCAGAGTTAATTCTTTCACTTCTTTTAGAAGAGGGTCCAAAGTTCTCTACAGAGAACTGTTCCCCTTTATTTTAAACCATTTCTGCCCTCACACCATACTGAAATAAATTCTTAAACCCTGTTAAGTTCTTTATGGATTTTCTGTCCAGAGTAGGACATTCCTTTTGGTCGGTCTGTACTTCTTTTCTTTTCTTTTCTTTTCTTTCTTTCTTTCTTTTTTTTCTTTCTTTCTTTCTTTTTCTTTTTTTTTTTTCTGTAATGGGTGCTGGGAGTCAAGCCCAAGACCTCACAAAAACCCTACCACTGAGCTACATCCCGGCCCTATTGTATTTATGTAACAAGTTTCCTTTTGTTGCTCATTTAAATTAATTACATCTTTTTGCTTGGATTCCTATTCTTGTAATTACTTGACAACTTAAGCCAAATTCTTAAAAGTAGATATGTTAGGTTAATCCTCAGCACTACACACACAGAAAGATACATCAGGTTAAAAGGCCTGTAAGGACTGGAGAGATGGCCCGGCCAGTAAAGAGCAGTTGGTACGTAGAACCCTTGTAAAAATGGAAGAAGAGAACTGACTCTGCGAGGTCATCTGACCTCTCTACATGCCCATTCACACACAATAATAATAGCTACTCTTTTTGCTTTTATATGTGGCAGCATTCTTTAATTTAAGACTCTTAGGTTGAGGGACTGGAGAGGTAAGCCGCTTAGCAGTTAGGATCACCGATTGCTCTTTCAGAGGACCAAGATTCAATTCCCAGCATCCACGTGGCAGCTCACATTGTCTGTAGCTCTCATTCAGGGGACCTGACACCCTCACATAGACATACACGCAGGGAAAACAGTCCACATTCAAATGAGTAAATCTGAGCCAGGCAGCGGCACGTGCCTTCAGTCCCAGTACCTGGGAGGCAGAGACGAATCTCTGAGTTCGAGGCCAGCCCGGTCTACAGCAAGTTCCAGGATGGCCGGGGCTACACAGAGAAACCCTGTCTTGAACTCCCACTCCCACCTCCAAAAAAACTTTTTTTTTTTAAAGAATTATTTTTTAAAAGAAAAAAGTGCAAACTGGGTAGTAGTGGAGTATGCCTTTAATCCCAGCACTCGGGAGACAGAAGCAGACAGATCTCTGAGTTTGAGGTCAGCCTGGTCTACAGAGCAAGTTCCAGGACAGCCAGGGCTACAGAGAAGAAGCCCTGGGGGGGGGAGGGTACTTGTTGCTCTTACAGAGTAGCTAAGTTTGGTTCCCAGCCCCCTGTATCAGGCAGCTCACAACCACCTGTAACAGCACCTCAAGGCACCTGGACCAGCATGGTCACGTAAATTCAAACAGGTTGACACGCGCACACACACACACACATAAAAATAATGTTTAAAAGTCTGTAAAAAGGGCTGGAGGGATGGTTCAGTGGTTAAGAAGCTCTTCCAGAGAACCCAGGTTAAATTCCCAGCGCCCACATGGCAGCTCACAACTTTCTGTAACTCTTAAGATCCGACATCCTCACACAGATAAACATGCAGGCAAAACACCAATGTACTTAAAGATAAATTATTTTTTAAATGAAGGAGTGGTGGCACACACTTGGGATCCCGGCTTTTGGTGTTGAGGCAAAAAGGATCAGAGTTTGAGGATAGACCTGGCTCCATAATGAATTTGAGGCAAGCTGGGCGGCTACTTGTTATCCAGTCTCAACAAAACATACAAAATCATAGGTGCAGTCGTAAACTAAGTACCAGCTAGCCAGGAGGAAACGGTCATCTTAGTTTGTCTTCATTTTGAAATGGCGGCAGTGACATGGTGTCATACACCCTTGATGCCAGTACTTGGGAGGTAGAGGTAGGTGGACTTTTGTGAGTTTGAGGCCAACCTTGTCTACAGCATGAGTTCCAGAACAGCCAGGGCTACACTGTGAGACTGTCTCAAAATAGTAAAGACAATGACTGTGGCAGCTGTAAAGGTGTTGTGTCCATCAGAGATTTAACCTGCCTGTGCCTTCCTTCAGGTGAAGAGCCTTTTTCCTATGGTTATGGAGGCACAGGGAAGAAGTCTACCAATAGCCGCTTTGAAAACTACGGAGACAAATTTGCAGAGAACGATGTGATTGGCTGCTTTGCGGTGAGTGCTGGCAGCCTGTGGGAATTGGCAGGGCCAGGTGCCTGATGTAGACTTTTTCAGGGTACCTGTATCATTGTCAATGCTTATCCAGCCACTCTCTCCTTATGTTATTGTCTCTGGTGGTTTGATATTGTCTCCTCCAGAGTAGGGATTGCTGACTTGTGTGAGATTCTGCCATCTTTTCCCTTCTCGTCTTTATGCAGAGCTGATTATGGTACCACGAAGATTTGAGGACTTCCAAGTGTACACAACTCCCTCTGTCTATAGTTACCACAGTGACATTTTCTAATCAAACTTGAGAATTTCTTCCCTCTGTTGGGAAATAGCCAGTGTGCTTTCAAAGGCATTGTATTAGTGTTGGGCCCCTATTGGCATCACTTTATCTTCCAAATTGTTTTTTGAACTAATCTTAGTTGAGCTGACTTCCTATTGTGCCCTGTCCTCTGGCAGAGCAGAAGCATAAGATGGAGGGTGTGTGTGCTGCTGCATTAGTTCTGGAGAGTGGAGACCAGCAGTCACTGATTGGGTGATAGCTTTTGGCTCTGCACCCAGACTTGCTGAGTTCAGCTGTTGCTCTAAGGCTCACAGCGCTGGACAACTTCCCTTTGAGTCTCCTCCAAATAAGAATCTTTGTACTTACCTCTTCTGTGTTGAGTTTTAACCCATTACAACCACTTAGAATAATAGGAGGCACATAGTAAATGCTCAGTAGCACCCTTCCATATAGTCAGCATCGATAATCACAAGCAGTCTTATGAACTGTGTCATGAGGTCCCAGAGGAAGGGACTGCCCAGAGAATATGTCCCTGGTATCTTATCTTTTGCCCTTATTTGTTCACATAACTCCTTTTAAAAGAAAGTTCCTCTCCTACTCTCTCTCTCTCTCTCTCTCTCTCTCTGTTAGCTTGGAAAATTATTTCAAACTTACAGGCGCTGGGGAAGCTGCTCAGTTGATAGAGTGCTTGTGCTTGTTGGGTATGTGGAGCCCTGGGTTCAGTCTTCTTTATTGCATGAAACTGGGTGCAGTGATGTCTATTATCCTAGCTCTCAGAAGAGATAGAAGGACCCTAAGTTCAAGGTCATACTCAGCTCTATAGTAAGTTTAGACTAGCCTGGACTACGAGACTCAAAAAAAAAATCAATAAAATTTTTGATTTTGTTTTTTTCAAAATGATGTTTCTCTTTATAGCTCTGTCTGTCCTGGAATTCATACTATAGATCAGACTGGCCTTGAACTCAAAGATCTGCCTGTCTCTGCCTCCTAAGTGTTGGAATTAAAGGCATGTACCACCATCAGAATAAAAATAAGTAAAAACACAAAAGGATGCCATCACTCCCAAAACAAAACAAAAATTTTACAAAGATAAGAATAAAGAATTTTCAGGGCCTTTTACCACTTTCACCGTGTGTGTGTTTTTGCTTTTATATTTGACCCATTTGAGAATAGACTATATATATCCTATCCAAAATATTTCATATATATTTAAGTCTACCATCTTAACAGTGTTTCCCAGATATGAGATTGTTATACTACTGTATCTCAGTGATGGCAGGTGTAGCTACCATCAGCCCACATTTAAATTATGTAAGTTGTCCCATTGGCTTGGTTTAGTACAATTGAGTATTTTTGATTTAGGAGCTGACCAGAATGTGTTGCTTTCTGTTGCCCTGTCTTGATTCCTTAAGTTTGAAACAGATTCCCAGTCTTCCTATGTATTGTGTGATCTTTGTGTTTGTGAGAGAGAGACGGGCTTTCCTGGAACTCAATTATGACCTTTGTTTTATATTTTTAAGGTAGGATCTAACTCTCTGGCCTGGAACTTTCTATATGGTCTAGGGTGGCCTTGCATTTTTAGATTCACCTGCCTCTCCATCCCAGTGCTGGGATTAAAAGCATCCAACCACCATACCATGCTTTTCTAATAAAATACTTTTTTTAGATGAAAATTAATGATGGTTATAATCTATAGTCTTGAATATAGTTTTTCCAATTAATAGTATGTCTGTCCCTGTAATTTTCCAGTGGCCATACAAGTGATACAGAGCTAACTAAGAACCATTTTTAAAGTTAATTTGTGTGATTTAAAGAGAGAAACAAGGACTTGTTTAAGAGTATGTAGCTCTTGTGTAGCTTTGGAGCCTGTCCTGGAACTATCTCTTGTAGACCAGGCTGGCCTCAAACTCACAGAGATCCGCCTGCCTCTGCCTCCTGAGTGCTGGGATTAAAGGTGTGCGCCACCACCGCCCGGCGAGTATATAGGTATTGTCCCCACCCATTGTTTCATTTATTCCAGCTGCACCAGGAGCCACCTGTTCTAGGGTGAATCTGAATACAAGAAAAAGGACACTTGTTTTGCTTCTTTAACATAAACGGTAGCGTGTTTATTCTATCCCTTGCTTAACTGTATTCCTTAAGATCTTTTTTAGGACTATGGGAACCAGAAGGCCCTCTTTGGGTTTTGATTGGGTTCTTTTTGTCATGTCTGTAGTCTCACCATCATACTTGATGTAGCCTTTCTCCTTCCAGTTTATCAGCTATGGTAGGTGCCGCTTTTGTAGGTACCGTTTTGCCACTTGCCAGGGTCCCTATACAATTCACTCTTCCCACATGGAGCAGCTTTCACATATATCTGTGCATTCTTCTTTTAAGATTTATTTATGTATGCAGTGTTCTGGCTACATATATTTCTGCACACTAGAAGAGGGCACCAGATCTCATTACAGATGATTTTGAGCCACCATGTGGTTTCTGGGAATTGAACTCATGACCTCTGGAAGAGCAGCCAGTGCTCTTAACCTCTGAGCCATCTCTCCAGTCCACATCTGTGCATTATTATGGACTATATATGTAGTGTTTCTTCCTAAGTTAACTTCTGGTTATAAGTTGTGTGTAGTGGAGGGTAGGAATATGCATATATACATTTTAAAACAGGATTTCACTGTGTAGTCCAGGTTGGCCTCAAACTAAGAGATTTCCCTGCCTTTGACTCTCTGGTCCTGGAATTAAAAGCATATGACACCAAACCTGGCACTCTTCTTTACTTTTTTGAGACAGGGTCAGTGTCATTGAACCTGGAGTTCATCATTTTGGCCAGGCTAGCTGGCTGGCAAACTTTAGGTCAGCCTCCTGTTTCCTTCCCACTCTTAGAGATTACAGGTGCATGGCACCACACTTGCTTTCCACCTGGGGCCTGGGTATCCAAAGTTGGTCTTCATGCTTGGTAAGCACTTTACTTACCAACTGATTAGTTCCGTAATCTCAAATATTGACGACCAGCTACCACTAGGACTGCACTTTGAAGAGGTTGAAGGCATTAGTATCTGTTTGTGATCATGTTTTTCAGACCCTTGTATCAGTATTATGTTCTTCGGGCAAGTGACAGTACAGAACTTCAGGCTTTTATCCTATTTTGGCCAAACCATTTCTCTACCTAGTTTAAAATTTTCAGGAGAGTTTTGTTTTGTTTTTAATTTTGTGTATATGAGTGTTTTACACACTGTGTATGTGCCTAGTATCCCTGGAGGCTGGAAGATGGTAACCTGGAACTAGAGTCACAGGTGTTTGTAAACTGCTGCCTGGGTGCTGGGAGTTAAACCTGTTCTTTGCAAGAATAGCAAGTGCTCTTAACCACTGAGCCGTCTTTCTGGGCCCAAATTTATTTTATTTTGTATATATGGATGTTTTGCCTGTATGTATAACTGTGCACCATTTACATGCGGTGCCTATGGAGGCCAGAAGAGGGCATCAGATCCTCTTGAACTGGAGCTAAAGTCAGTTTGTAGCTGTCATGTAAGTACAGGGAATTAAACCCAAGTTGCCCATGTCTTCTTCTGCAAGAGCACCGTGAATACTTTTTTCGGGACAGGGTCACACTTTGTATGTAGCCCTGGCTAGTCTGGAACTCACTGAAGAGCAGGTTGGCCTCAAACTCACAGAAATCCACTACCCTCTGCCTTCCAAGAGCTGAGATTAAAGGCTTGCACCACCAAATCTAGTCTGGTTTTTGAGACATGATCTCAAGCTCACTTGAATTCCTGTTCCTCCCTCTACTTCCCAATTACAGGGATTGCAGATGTAAGCCACTGTACCAGCAAGGAGCCGTCTCTTAAAAAGTTCACACCCATTCTTTCCTTGAGCATCTTTCTCTCCCATTAACATTCATACTTAACCCTGTATTTAAACTTTTTTTTGTAAGATCCAATTCTGTTTAAGGAAAGGTTCCACATACAATTCCCTTTTATTAGAAGATGTCATAACTTTAATGAGAGTTCATAACAGGGTGTTGAAAGGGAGTATAAAAATCAGGATCTGGGAAGCAGAGGGAACATGTTTGTATCAGATCTCTTGACAGAGAGAAAGAACAGAGCAGTGAATTTTCAAGTGAAGAATGAGCAGATGGTATATTTCAAGAGTAGAGTGCAGTACAGAGGTATGTCAGCAGGTACTTTTCATAACCCTGCCTTGGACAGGTGGCTATGTGGGTAGACCTGTTAGCTGTGGGTACTGGTTTCTTTGCACTGTGGTAGTTCTTCTCATAAAGGTGATGCCCTAGGTAGGCGACACTCAAATTATTCATTTGCATGCTAGAGCAAAGGTGACTGGGACCATCTGTCTCTGTAGAAGATACAGCAGACTACTGCAGGCAAGATTCCCTTAGGCTTGTGTTGGCCTGTCTGCCCGTCATGGTCATAACCTGTGGTGTGTAAGGAATTAGCAGACTTGGGGGATGCTGATAGAAAACTGGGAAACTCCTCAGAAAAAGGATACTTCACTGGTCCTTGAAGGGGAACTTAAGGTGGTCTCCTAATCTCAGAAAGAATACTACATCTTGTACCATTTTGTCAGAAACTAGAACTTATACTTGGCTTCAGTCTGCTGTCTCATCCTGAGTTTTGAAGCTTAATTGTAACCTCCTCCGTAGCGTCAGTGACCTTTCTGGAGCAGCTTTGGCTGGGCCGCTATACTTAAAGCAAGTCAGTGCTCTGCTCCACCACCAGCAGTGGTTCTGACCTCTAGAGGTAACTTGGAAAGCCTTTCACATCCTAAGGACGACTCCTCCCCCACAATTCCATCCCCAGCCCCTCACACCCACAATGCCCTTGTGCTTTAAATGCACTAGCTTACAATATTCTTGGGATGACTCTGTGTATTAAATACCACAGATATCCCTTTTCCCCATAGAGAAACAAGATAGAGTAATTAGCTTAAGGCCACAAAACAGGATCCACTGAGCTTCAGCAACTCAGTAGACAGTTGAATGAATCAGTCCTTCCCTGCATGTCTGAGATTACTTTTCTCTTGCCTTTTATGTGTCCCAGCAACAGGTCTGTATTCTTTTACCATGAGGTTTGTACTCATGGCTCGTTTCTGTCTATTGATCAAGACTTAACTTAAGTTCCCTCCAAGAAACCCATGAGTGGTTTTCTTGAATTACAATACTGAGTCTTTTCTTTGATTCTCCATTGGCCCCTGAATTCCATGGGATCTGGATCAGCACAGTCATGTACCAGGAAGAGTGTGTGAACTCTAGGAATGTGTATTAAACGAAGGAGAGGATTCATCTTTAGAGCTGGACTGAGCTGTTAAAATGCCTGCTCTGGCTTCTCTTATCTCTATTTGTATAGACTGCCCTGTCAGATTGGGAGACAAGGCAAGATAACCTTTGTCTTCATCTTTATCTTAGCCTAAGCATAAGACTCAGATATGTTACCAGCTTCAAGATCTTTGGTTAGGAGACAGTAAAGTATCTCTGAACTTTGCCTGGTACTGCCTAATGTGTGTGTGTATACCAAAGAAGAATGTACTGGGGTCCAGAAAAATGGTTGTTTTACTCCCTGCGTCGACTCTCCCATTTGTGAGCCCCAGTACCTTCAACTAAGAGTTTACAGTTAATATCCTAGCATTTGTTTGTGGTTTTGTTCTTAAGACAAGACCTCAGGTAGCCTAGACTGGTCTAAAATTCATGCCCCTCCTGCCTCAGCCTACTAGATACTGGGATTACAGATGTCTACCATCACACTGGTTTACCCTTGGCTTTCTCTCCTAGGACTTTGAATGTGGAAATGACGTGGAGCTTTCTTTTACTAAGAATGGCAAGTGGATGGGCATTGCCTTCCGAATCCAGAAAGAAGCATTAGGGGGTCAAGCCCTCTACCCTCATGTCCTGGTGAAGAACTGTGCTGTGGAGTTTAACTTTGGGCAGAGGGCAGAGCCCTACTGCTCCATTCTCCCAGGGTTCACTTTCATCCAGCATCTTCCCCTCAGTGAGCGGATCCGGGGCACCATTGGACCAAAGAGCAAAGCAGAGTGTGAGGTAAGTAGGGCCAGAAGAGCTGCACAGGGCAGAGGAGAGACACTGAGTAGCTTATATGTGCTGAAAGGGACAGATATTTGAATAAACTTGGTCCTCGCTCCTTAGGGTTGAGATTGGAGTTGCAAAGCAGTTTAAAGAGTGAGGTCCAAAGGGAAGTGACTTCACTACTCTTCAGCAAGACTTTGAATCTGGGAAAAGAGGCGTCCTCATAGCAGAATGGTGTAGGAGCATACTCTGTTACTAGTCTTCTCAGAGAGGGCTGAGCAATTCCACCTGCCCTCTCTGGGTTACAAATACCACAAGTGGCTCAAGTAGCTGGACCAATGACCTTTGTTCCTTTTTGTTTATTTTTTATGAGCTAGGGTCTCTGTAGCCATCCTCCTCCAGCCTCCCAGATGATGTAATTGTGATTTTGTATTTTCTTAAGAGATATATATCTTGGGACTGGAGAGATGGCTCAGCAGTTAGGAGCACTGACTATTTTTCCAGAGGACCCGAGTTCAATTCCCACCACCTACATGGCAGCTCACAGCTGCCTGCAACTCCAGTTCCAGGGTACCTGACACCTACATGCAGGCAAAACACCAATGCACATTAAGAAAAAAAAAGATACATATTATCATAAACAATTTTTATTTGTTTTAGAATATTAAGAAATGTATAGAAATCTTAAAAATTTCCCGTAATTGTACCGCTAACAAATAAATTTATCTGAAGATTTTGGTGTTTATCCTGTTTTTGATATTCTTAATTTATTTATTTTTTTTTTATATTTTATTATTTATTATGTATACAATATTCTCTTTGTGTGTATGCCTGCAAGCCAGAAGACTCCATTACAGATGGTTGTGAGCCACCATGTGGTTGCCGGGAATTGAACTCAGGACCTTTGGAAGAGCAGGCAACGCTCTTAACCTCTGAGCCATCTCTCCAGCCCGATATTCTTAATTTATAACAGATCTCGTGACAGGCAATTTGCTGTCCTGTCCTTTTACATACTTTATGATCTATGTCCCATTGCATGAAAATCTCCCTTTATACATCTTTTTTCTGACAGTCTTGCTGTGTTGCCCAGGTTGATCTCAAAACTCCTGGACTCTGTCATCTTCCTTCTTCAGCCTCCCCGGTAGCTGGGACTATAGGTGTGCACCACCACACCTGACTATAAACATTCTAGTTGTCCCAGAGAAGACTCATTAATTACCCTTATCCTGCATTTAGGTTACATGTAGTGTTTGTTGAATTCAAAAGATGATGATTAAATGGAATCCATGACCTGTGGGCACAACTCAGTTCCCATTTTCAAACTCTTGAGATTGTACAATTTTCTCATACCTATCCATAGTTCAGGGTCATGGTTTTCTCCTGCCAGAGTCTAGGAAAAGTCATCATTCTATAACCTCTGTTGGTGGGATGTGACATAGTTCTTACCTATCCCAGACCCTAGACTCAGAAGCTAACAAGCCTTGTCTTTGACTCCCAACAGCAGCACTGAGATAGATGCTATTGCTTCCATTTTCCAGAGGCTACCAGGAGGTCAGAATCATCATCATGGGCACCATCAAGCCAGGGTGGCACTATGTCACCATGCTACATGCTGCTGCTGTTTCACAGCACCCTTCCCTGTCCTATTCTTGTAGATTCTGATGATGGTGGGCCTGCCTGCTGCCGGAAAGACCACATGGGCCATCAAACATGCAGCCTCCAACCCTTCTAAGAAGTACAACATTCTAGGTACCAATGCCATCATGGATAAGATGCGGGTAAGGATAACCTGTGGATCACTTTACCCACCTCCCAGCTTTTGGGAGCTGTCCAGTACCTCGGCTCACTTGCCTTTCATTACCTCTTGCCCACAGGTGATGGGTCTACGTCGGCAGCGAAACTATGCTGGCCGCTGGGATGTCCTGATCCAGCAGGCCACTCAGTGCCTCAACCGTCTCATTCAGATTGCTGCCCGAAAGAAACGCAACTACATCCTAGATCAGGTACTTGTGACCAGCAGTGCTTGGGAGGGAAGGAGCCTACTCACTGCATGGGAATTCCCCTCCAGCCCTTTTTTCCTTTCTTCATAATGTTCTTTAGCAGCTGTGCTGGCCAGGGGTACACCATACGTGAGAATAGCTATAGACCCTTCACATTGCTTTCTAAGCCCTGTCTGGTGGGATTTGGTACCACAACCCAGACCTACTGGCTAACTGATTCATTCTTAGACAAGAGTCACATAGTCAAATGAAAGTGGCATTTGTTGTTGTTGTTAATGTATGTAGGTGTTTTGCCTGCATGTGTTTTAATATGCTACATGCATGCCTGGTTCCACACAGGCCAGAAGAGGTATCAGAGCCCTGGAACTGGAATTACAGACAATTGTGAGCTGTCATGTGGGTGCTGGGAGTCAACCCAGGTCTTCTGGAAAAGCAGACAGTGATCTTAACCACTGAGCCATTTCTCCAGCCATTTCCCCAAGAGGCAAAGATTTTTTTAAGCCTCACAGGCTGGACTTGAACCCCAACTCTGTTATTTGTTAGCTCTGCATTTGTGAGCCGCCAACCTTATGTGAATCTTGGCGTTGTAGTTTGTAAAATGGAGAGCCTAATGGTGCCACACCTCCACAGCACCTAGCTCAGCAACTACGTGCTCTGCAGAGTAGGGGTGGTCTAGCTGCTGGGCATGTTTTTATGAGTGGGGAGCACATATTTAACTCATTGTATTCTATCTACATTTCAGTTAAGGGTGGGGTTTGGTCACTTTTGACTTGGATTAAAAACATGCATGGTTTTAGCATTGTCAAAAGAACAAGTAGCCTTAAATAGCTTCAAATCCCTATCTAATGAGTTTCATATGTTTGTTGCCTACGCAACATTGTGCTTGACATTTGTCATGTAGGCTCCATGGGGTAGCAGCAGAGGTGTTTATTTGCTTTTCTCTGGATCTATAGTTAAACCTTACATTCATGCTTTCTTAACCTTTAAATGTACACTTTTAATCCCAACACTTGGGAAGCAGGCAGATCTCCGTGAGTTCAAGGACAGCCAGGGCTGCACAGAGAAAAGGGAACCTAAAAATAAGCAAGGAGGTCACCCTGTAAGGCCCACTGTGTACTCTAGCTAAAGTGCCTCTTCTTTGCACTGGGAATATAATCTAGGACCTTACAAATGCTGGGCAAGTGTTCTCCAATCAAACTGTATCTTCATCCCTCCCCAGCTCACTTTGCCCTATTCTCCTTGTTAAAGTATTTTGGGATTTTTAGTCTGTCTGTGCCCAACTGGACTTATTGTTCTGAGAGGCCACACAGTGATGTTAATACCCTAAGGGTCCTCTTTTAGGGTCCCCAGAAAGAATTCCTTGTCTGTCTATCTTTTTCTCATTTCTCTGGTCAGATTTGCACACTCACCACACTCTATGTCATTTCTGTCCTGTAGTTCAGCCAGGTACCAAGTAGAGCTGAGTATTCAGCCTTTAACCTGGTGCTGGCTTGTTTGGAGCTCGAGTCAGACTTAGGACTGCGCCAGGTTGCCTATGGTTTTCAGCCTGCTGACCTCGCAGAAGGAATGCAGATCAGGCCATATGATCCAGGCCAACCATAAAGCAAAGCTCCTACCCTCCAAAGTAAAGAACACAGTTCTCTAGTTAGCCCAAGGCTGGATCCAGGGGCTGAAGCTCTAGGTCAGTGAGGCCAAGAAAGGGATTTAAAGCCAGTGGGTTTTTTCTTGTTTTAGCCTAAACTCTAAAAGTGTGTTCTAGAAAATTGAGATTACGTAAAAGGGAATGTTGTATGACTGTACGCTAAGGTTTAGAAGAGATGTCAGCTTTGCCCACACCATTATCTGTGGCTGTGAGGATTACGTTGATAATGCATAGCTGTCTTAAAGAAACTAGCACTGCATGCTGAGTCCCTGTATTCCCAGATTCTCGGCCTAAGTCATACTCCCTGCATTTAACTCTTCAGTACCTATTATATGTACCAGCTTCAGACGTGTTCATTCTTGGAAGAGAACTCAAACCTGTATAAGCCTGGTGAGACTGAATGGCCAAGATTCTACCTTTGCCAGGCCCCAACCTCTGCACTAGAAATGTATTTGATAGACATAGCTCTCATCCCATAATGATCTCAGCAGCTTCTTCAAATTATGTAGGTATCAGAGAGAAACATCTAGAACTTCAAAAATAGAGGTATTAATCCTAGCACCTAGGAGACTGGCATGCAGATCTCTGTAAGTTTGAGACCATCTTGGTCTACAGAGAGAATTCAGGCCAAGTCTGCCCAAAGAAACCGTGTCTTGGGGGCAAAAAAAATAGAGGTAAACTAGAGGAGAAACAAAGTCTCATAAAGGGGAGGAGCCTGCCCTAAACTTGGGCAGGATCTTGTACTGGTAACTTAACTTCCCAAGTAGCAGGATGCTGGGTAGTTGGATATGTAGTGGACCTAGAAAAAACCTGCAAGAAGGTCAGCCTGTGTAAAGAGAATGAAAGAGCGAAGCCTCGTCCTCAGTTCAGTGTGGTCATATGTGCAGGGGTGTGGGGTAAGGAATATGACTAAAAATGCCTGGCTACTGAAAGCCCCAGGAGGAGCAGGGAAGTCTTGTGGCTTCAGGTGGCCCTGTTATAGTTGGAAATCCACTAGAATGAGGTTTCTAACCTGTCCCTAGGCTATCAGAGGATAGCAGGAACTGTGTGTTCTAAGTGATAACGAAGTTGTTTTACCCATTTGGACTTGGGGGCTACAGTCTATGGGATCCTCCCAGGAGTATGTCAGGGCTTAGGCCAGGATGGGCAGTGGCCAGTCAGGACTGGATACAACCACGTTTCTGTCTTAGTCTCCCACTGACACTGTGGTTCTAGTTGAGCATGATGATACATACTATAGCCCCAACCCTCAGGAGATAGGAAGCCAGCCAAGACCACGTTGTGAGACCCTGATCCAAAATACAACAAAGAACTTGTGGTTCTAGGCCTGCTCTTGTCCCTGTTGGCAGGTACATTTTTTCTTGACACAAACCTAGGGCTAGAGTGGAGCCCCAAAGTAAACTGTGGCTTGTTAGCAGGCACTGAAGGGAAGTTTCTTTCCTCCACCCCCACTGTCCCTAGAGCCTCAAGCCTGCTCCATTCCTGGCAATTACATCAGTCCTCTTCCTATGTGTGTACACTTCCGTCCACTGGGATTCACCTTACTCAACCCAAAACAAGCTTTCTTTGCCAAACATAATCCTCTGGAACCCAGCCATGCTTCTGCTGCTGCCAGACTGGCCCTGTTGACTATGACAAAGAGCAGACAGATCAGACAGTGGGCCTTTGAAAGAACTCAGAATATCAGTAGAAGTCACCAGCTATATCTGCTGTGTCCTGAGGCCCTCAGTCTGTCCCACATCAGAACTAACCAAGCACCCTGTCTCAGAACCCCATCTCCCTTCTGCCCATTTGCCGAGGTTAGTTAGTCTGCTCTGGCTGCTCTTTTGGAGTTAGCTGACATCCTCCAGCATTTTGGAACTGGAGGAGCAAGAGCTGGGTAGTGAATCTCGGTCTGGAAAGGCTGACTTTGCTGTTATTCTTGTCTCCTAGCAACACCACAGAGCCCCCCAGAGACAGAGAGTGCAGGGCTCTGACCTCATTGTTTGCTTTGGTAACAGCCACCAGAACTTCATCCCTTTCCTCCAGGAAAGCTGAGCTTTGCATGGCTCCTCTTCCCTTCCTAAAGCCCAGGAAGCAGCAGGAGAGATAGGCTCTTAGACCTAGTCCAGAACAGGGTCCTCAGTACTTGAGTGCCCAAGGAGACGCCTTAGAGTCACACCTCATCCCAGACAAAGGCCAGCCACTGTGGGTGCAGTCTGCTCTGCCCTTATCTCCTATATTATAAGCTACAGAGATTGGCTCTTTCGTCAGGGTTACTTCTTTTGTCCCTTTGGAACTTTGACAGGGCAAGTGTGCCATCACGGACCTCCAGAATATGTTTTTCTTTGCCTTCCCAGGTCACAGGAATAAGAGCAGGATCACTTGTGGGCACCAGCAAATATTCTGGGCCACATTTGCCCTGATGCCCACCACCCATTTTGGCTTTTGAGTCAAGAGGAAACTTAATAATTTTGCTGAAAGAAGCCAAATGTTTCACATTTAGTGTAGGTACTGAAAAGGAGTACAATAGCAAGGACCTACCTTTACCCTGTAACTATAACCTGTGTCTTGAAATCATTTCTGACTCGAGGCTACAGTATGTAGGTGTCTGCCTTCCATCCATCACTGTGCTTTCAGGAAGTTCTGGGCGTAGGGAAGATTGTTCAGCCTGGCATGTAGGTTGGTCCAGGGAGCTCATTGGTTTAGAACCGGAGCAGCTGCACCCACAGCTTGGATCTGCCACTACTCTGTCATGGCACCCTAACCTCTGCCATCCTGAAAAAAGATCCCGTGTACCATCTCGTCCTCGGGTTGAGTTTATCCAGGTGTTTGCATTGGGAAGCCTCTCTGATCACTATTGGGCCCATGGGCATTGAGTTGAGATCCATCCTGTGCACTGACTTCCTTCCCTGCCACATGCCACAGAATCCTTTGCAGAGCCAGCAGGAGGGCCTTGTGATCCTCATCTCTCAGATGCAGTTTGAAGCTCAGGCTAATTAAGGGACTTGTCTACAGACTCACAAATTCTAAATGACACAGCTAAGATTTTGTCACGCAGCTTCTCCAAAGCCTGTGCTCTTTCTGTCTGCCTCACTGTTTTTCTACTTGGGAGACCACTACAGCTTACCCTTGCCCTTTGGTCTGGGTTGTTTCAAGTCAGCATCATGGTATAAATATCCACAGCACCCCACCCAGTGATGACTGTTATCAGTGGTGGCGCATATCTGTTGACATAAACTTACTCTATCTTCACAATAGTGAGCGTGAGGCTTTCATACTGTTTGCCAGAAATGGAGTAAATCCACAGCCAATGATTTTACAGAGTAGCAGGCTGAAGGTCTAACAAAGGGCCAGGCTCTGCCAAGTCATACCTCTCTTTGAGGCTTTTCCTGCCTGATAGCTGCCACTCAGACTTTGTCCTGCTCTCTGTTCATGTTTCCCAGCCTGGCAGAGGGATTGACTGGCACATGGCAGGTGTTGGTCACTGGATGTTGTTATTGCTGCTCCCAGGAGCCAGCTGCACCTTGGAAAAGCACAGACTGTCACTCTGTTGGTCTTCTTGGGTAGACTTGTGGGTAAGACCAATGGGTGAGAGGACCAGAGGAGAAGATTTAAGGTGTTGAGAGGAACAGTTTACACAGTGTCAGAAAGACTGGTGGGTTATGTTCTTTCCATTGATGAACTGTTTAAAGGAAAAAATACTGGACGGCATGGTAATGCACACCTTTAATCCTAGCACTTGGGAGGCAAAGACAGGTGGATCTCTTGTGAGTTCAAGGCTGGCCTGGTCTACATAATGAGTTCCAGGACAACCAGGGCTACATGCTAGACTTTGTCTCACAAAACCAAAAAACAACAATAACAACAAAAGTTTCAAACTGTAATGTAATCTTGGCACTCAGGCTGAGGCAGGAGGCTTATGAGTTCAGAAGAATGCGCGCAGTGGAATGCCTGTTCATATTAAGCAAATAAAAGTAGTTCTGCAAGTGTATATTCGAAATCCAGTGTTATCTCTGGGAAGCATGACCGATGTTGAGTGGTTGGAGAGGTTTTTGCCTTAAGCTGTGTACCTTGTATGGTGAATATTTTACCGCAAGCACATAATCCTTTGAGAACAGGGGAAGAATTTGTGACCTGCAGTGCTGGTAACGAGTAGTATCAACAAGGAAAGCCCCGCTATTAGGAGTCAACCTCTTTGTGTTTTCTAAGTCAGTTCATTTGGGACATGGGTCTGTTTCCTGAGTCTCAGCTGGGAAGGTCCCTAGCACACCTTTCTCGGCACTGCCCTACAGCAGAGATGGCTCTGAAGATCCCATTTGTCACCTCTTACCTACCCTTAGACAAACGTTTATGGGTCAGCCCAGAGACGGAAAATGAGACCATTTGAAGGCTTCCAGCGGAAAGCTATTGTAATCTGTCCAACTGATGAGGACCTAAAAGACCGCACAATAAAGAGAACTGACGAAGAAGGGAAAGATGTCCCAGATCATGCGGTCTTAGAAATGAAAGGTAGGAAACAAGTGGCTCCTGACATCTCAAGAGAAGGGCCTCTTTATGGGCACCACCACAGCTACCCCCCAGCTCCTGACAATTCCCTCTGTGGTCTCTTTGTTTCTGTTTTGTCTCTCCCACCACCCACATATGAGGGAATAGGCTCCTGGTCTCAGTCTGGGGAAGAGCTTTCCAGATAGATGGGGATGGCTGTCATGAGGGAAAGTATATGTAGAGCCCAAGCCAAAAGGCCTGCACCATCTCCCGCCTCTGGCAACCACCAGTTTGCTTCACAGTGGGAGAAAGGGATGTGGCTGCACTTGCCACCTTGGCTCCCTTAGGTGAGACTGGAGAAACCCAAAGTCCTCTCTGGTAAAGGGAGAGAGAAAGAGTCTAGGTTATCCCCTGCCAGTGTTCACACCAAACAATTGGGGGGGTCTCATCTGTTGACTACTGCATTCCTTCAGCCTTCCTGCTCTAGCAGAGGGTGAGGAGGGCCAGGTGTCAGAAGGTGCTGACCTGCTCCCCGTTTACTTCCTCCTAGCCAACTTCACTTTGCCCGATGTTGGGGACTTTCTGGATGAGGTTCTATTTATCGAGCTCCAGCGAGAGGAAGCAGACAAGCTGGTGAGGCAGTACAATGAGGAAGGGCGCAAGGCCGGCCCACCCCCAGAAAAGCGCTTTGACAACAGAGGTGGTGGCTTCCGAGGCCGTGGGGGTGGCGGAGGCTTCCAGCGTTACGACAACCGAGGTCCCCCTGGAGGCAACCGAGGAGGCTTTCAGAACCGGGGAGGAGGTGGCGGTGGAGGTAGTGGTGGAGGAGGCAACTACCGAGGAGGTGAGCCATTTACTTCCATCAGCCTTTCGTCCCAAGGCCAGGCTGTA
This sequence comes from Microtus oregoni, assembly GCF_018167655.1. Lineage (NCBI taxonomy): Eukaryota > Metazoa > Chordata > Mammalia > Rodentia > Cricetidae > Microtus > Microtus oregoni. The sequence continues at coordinate 54,726,226 of NW_024543065.1, read as the reverse complement.
GGGGAGAGCTGTCAAGAGTCAGTATTCTATAACCTCAGGAACCTTTCCACTGCCCAGCCTCCCAACCACACTGCTTCTGAAGCCCTTGGCCCATTTGCACACAACAGTGCTAACTCTTTGTTGGTCTTCCTTGTCTGATCATATGTTCCTCTGAGGGATCTTGGGTTCCATCTCTAGATCTGACAAAGGACAAATATTAGAACTGATTTTTGGTTTAAAGTGTGATCCTAAGTTAATAAACATGGGACTGCAGAGATGGCCCAGCAGTTTCCAGGGGGCTCAAGTGTGCTTCTCAGCAACCACATTGAGCTGCTCACAACTGCCTATAACTCCAGCTCCAGGTACCCATTCCCCTCTTCTGACCTCTGTATGTACCAGCCACATATGGCACATACACATAAAATAAAATGTGTCTTTGAAACAAACACACAAACAAAGCAAGCATGTCCTAGAACCTACTTCAGGCCCCAAGTTAACCTTCATGTATACAAGGGAGTACCTCAGGAAGGCCCTACCAAGCCTGTTTTTTTGTGTGTTTGGGGGTTCAGGTCCAAAAAAAAAAAAAAACAGTTGTACAAAGGTTCAGGAGAGGCCACTTGGCCCAACCTGTTGAGGACTTCTATTAGGACTACATCTGGCTTGTGTAGCATCCTTCCTAAACATCCTTTCCAGTTTGCTGAACAGCTGTGTTAGAGTTGGACACACCCAAAATAATCTGCCTTGTCAGCTACAGTCCAGTGCAAGATAGAGACCTGTCTGCAAATGACTCTAGGTGTTGTGCCAGGGCAAGGACAAGAAGTGTGCCAAGGCCTGGGGCAAGCTCAAATGGGTCACCTATATTTGCTTGCTTTATTGAGCTCAACCTTGGGCATAGCCATGCTGAGGCCTCTTATTACATGTGATTTTTTCTTCCTTTTTTAAAAAATGTATTTTATGTACATTAGCGTTTTGCTCACATGTATGTCTGTGTGAGGATATCAGATTTTGGAGTTAAAGACAGCTGTGAGCTGATGTATGGGTGCTGAGAATTGGGTCCTCTTGAAGAAGTCAGTGCTCTTATCCACTCAGCCACCTCTCCAGCCCTTACATGTGATTTTTCAATGCAGGTTTCAACCGCAGCGGAGGCGGTGGCTACAACCAAAACCGCTGGGGTAATAACAACCGGGATAACAACAACTCCAACAACCGAGGCAGCTATAACCGGGCTCCCCAGCAACAGCCACCACCACAGCAGCCGCCACCACCACAACCACCACCACAGCAGCCGCCGCCACCACCCAGCTACAGCCCTGCTCGGAACCCCCCAGGGGCCAGCAGCTACAACAAAAACAGCAACATCCCTGGCTCTAGTGCCAATACCAGCACCCCCACAGTGAGCAGCTACAGCCCTCCACAGGTGAGGTTATGTGTGTGTATTTGTACACATCACTTGTGTAGATATGGGGCAGGCCTGCCACAGGTCTACACTCTTCCCTGCAGCCTGCCCCCCCCTTTTTTTGCAGCTACTCACTAGACATGGCACATACACGCATACACACACACCAGCGCAGGAGGTAGCTGCAAGCATTGGCTCCCATGAGCAAGGTCATGTCACAGGCCTCACTGGGTCTGTAAGAAAACACTCAGTGAAGTCACCTCTTGTCCATCATGGGAGGCCAGGGGCCCAAGATGGTTGAGAACCTTGCCCCTGAGCAGTTCCAGGTCCTGTTCCAGTTCTTAGAAAGCCGGTGTTTGGGCTCTTTTGTGAACCAGAGCAGTCTCTTTTATTTCACAGCCGTTTCATGAGGACATTTTACATGCCAGGGAGTAGCTGGTAGCAGCTGCCAGGAGATAAATGATTGCTTCCTAGATGCCATCTAGCCATTCCTAAGAGTTTGGCAAGACTAAATTCAAAGCCTAGCCTCCCATGAGCCTGGCTTTGTGCTCTTGGACAGATACTTGACCCCTCTGGTCTTTGTGTTCCCCATAAAGGACCAGAAACATGACTAGAACTCACTTAAGAAGGTCCTGTGATGTGAACACTCCTACAGCTTAATTGAAGCTCTAGGACTGGGCATACCTGGGCTAGTCATTTTAAATTAACCTTGGCCCAACAACCTCACTGAGACTTACTTTTTAAGATTTATTATGCCAGGCAGCGGTGGCACATGCCTTTAATCCCAGCACTCAGTTTGAGGCCTACCTGGTCTACAGAGTAAGTTCCAGGACAGCCAGAACTGTTATATAGAGAAACCTTGTCTCAGAAAACAAAAACAGTTAACTATTATTTAAGTTAGTTGTATATACCTGAGTGTTTGCTTGTGTGTGTGTGTGTGTACATACATATCTGTACACCGCAAGTGTGCTGTGTATACGGAGGATAGAAAAGAATGTTTGGTTCCTTGAAACCTGAGTTACAGGTAGTTGTGAGTCACTGTGTGGGTACTGGAAACCAAACCTGGGTCATCGACAAGAACATCTGCTGTTCTTAACCACTGAGCCAACTCTGTATGATAGAGCTAATGGAAAGGATGCCAGAATTGCTAAGGAGACTGAATGAGTTAATGATCCATCCATCCTGTACATGAGAAGTTCTTCGTCTTAGGGATTCTGTTGGTGTGAAAAGACACCATGACCGCAGCAACTCTTTTGTTTTTTGGTTTTTTGGTTTTTTTTTTTTTTTTTTTTTTTTGATTTTTCGAGACAGGGTTTCTTCGTAGCTTTTGGTTCCTGTCCTGGAACTAGCTCTTGTAGACCAGGCTGGCCTCGAACTCACAGAGATCCACCTGCCTCTGCCTCCCAAGTGCTGGAATTAAAGGCGTGCGCCACCACCGCCTGGCTCACAGCAACTCTTATAAGGAAACATTTAATTGAAGTGGCAGCTTACTGTTTAAAAGATTCAGTCCATTATCATCTTGGTGGGGAACATGGCAGTGTGCAGGCAGACATGGTGCTGGAGAAGATGAGGGTGCTATATCTTGCAGGCAAGAGGAACTAGACTGTCATACTGGGCTGGTATCCTGAGCATAGGAAACCTTAAAGCCCTCCCCCACAGTGACACACTTCCACCAACAAGACCATACCTACTGCTAGCAAGTCACACCTCTCAATAGTGCCACTTCCTGTGAGATTGTTGGGTAGAATTACATTCAAACTGCCCCACTCTTGATAACTTGTCACTACTGCACTTCTCAGCAAACCTCATGGAGTCCACTGCCACCATTCAGCACTGAGCGCCTAGCGCTTTGTGCACACAAGCTTGTTGAAGGTCTCCGACGGGCCAGCGCACAGTGGCTGTGCTGAGATGTTTCTGTAGACTGAAGCAGGTTTAGAGTGCCACATGTCTTGCTGCCCTTGGGTCTCAGAGCTCAGGTCTAGGATCTGCTGCTTCCCAGACCATTAGCACAGTTGCCTCTGTTGGGGAAGCTGCCTCGGTACCTGTGTGTGCTGCCTCTCATGGAACTTTTGTCTTTCTCTACTCAGCCTAGTTACAGCCAGCCACCCTACAACCAAGGAGGCTACACCCAGGGCTACACAGCCCCACCGCCTCCGCCTCCGCCACCACCTGCCTACAACTATGGGAGCTATGGCCCCTACAATCCTGCCCCCTACACCCCACCACCACCCCCCACTGCCCAGACCTACCCTCAGCCCAGCTATAACCAGTATCAGCAGGTAAGTACAAGATGGGCCTCCCAGTGAGGCTTCTGGGAGCACTCTTGGATGTGTATTCAGACATGATTTTCTGCCTATTCCTGAAATATGGGTAGCTGCTTTGCCTCAAGCTAGTGTTCAAGGGCCTTTGGTCTTTGCTGGCTAGTAACTGGTGTGTAGCCACTGGCCCCTTGTGCAGGAAGCTGACCTGACTCAGCTGAGTCCGGCTTTGGCACCATAGCCAGGGGTGCCAAATGCTAATCCAAGTTGGTGCTGGGGCCACCACATCTGCAAAGGACAGCCAATAAGCCAGGAGACCACGCCTGCATTCCCTGATTGTTTATGTGACATCAGCTCAACACTTATTTCCAAAGCACTTTGCTTTCTGTCAAAGGGCTCATGTGTGGAGGGTGGACCATGAGAGGAGCGAAGGGACAGTCTGGAGTGGTGGGGAGATAACCTGGTATTCTTGCTCTCTCCCCAGTATGCCCAGCAGTGGAGCCAGTACTATCAGAACCAGAGCCAGTGGCCGCCGTACTACGGGAACTATGACTATGGAGGATACTCGGGCAGCACACAGGGGGGCACAAGCACACAGTAGCAGGTGCTGGAGCCTCCAGAGGCCCATGCCAGCTGCTTCTACTAGCGCCTGCCTTGGCCCCTCCACCCCTCTGAGTCCTGTGGTGCTGGGGACAGAGTTATCCCAGGGCTTGCCTCCCTCTAGCCCATATCTTCCAGAGGGCCTCTCCCTTCAAACAGGAACAGTGATTTTTTTTCTTTTATCTTTGTCCCCTCTACCTTTTCTCCCTGCCTTTTTGACTACAGAAGCCTCTCCTTTGATTACCCAGCGAGGCCGCAGTGACTTGGGGAGACCCTGCCCATCTGCCCCTCCCCACCCTGCTTTAGCCCCTTGGCTTCCCAGACTCATGCAGTTGGTTGTAAATTCTTCCAGGAGCTGTTTTAATGTCTACTTTTCAGGATTTAAAAAAAAAAATTCAAAAACTTTAATAAAAAAAAAAGTTTAAGAAGCAAATGTAGAGGAAGGAAGCAGTGACATATTTTTTGGTAATTATGCTTTTTTTAATTTTTAGAATTTGTCTGTTTTTACTGTGGGTCAGCCATTGATACTTCATCAAATAACTATTTCTTTGCTGAGTTCAGGTAACCGAGGAAGAGCCACGCCCTCGAAACAACAAAATCACCTTTACCTAACTTTTTGTATGATGTCTCAGTTCCCCATAACTTTGCACACAAGTGTCTGTTCTGTTGGATTGTAACTGCTTTTTGTATTTGGAGAGAGTGTGACTATTGAACTTGAAACCTTTTACTCCAGGAGTCTTGGTAGTTTCTGGTGGGCTTAAGTGGGTGAGAGGGTGAAGGGAAGGTGGGGGTGGGGCCTGCTTCCCTTTAACCCTAAAGTTCCTCCACCACCTCCTCCCTTGCTCTTCCAGGTGCCAGACCTCCAAAGTTTTACAGTGGTCCCTTTGATTATTCTCACCTTCTTTACCCATATGTTTTAATCGGATTTTAACAAACTGCACTTATTAAGAAATGTTTTACCCTGTTTTGTTTTACCTTATTCAATAAATGACATGGCACCTCCTATCAGGAAGGAAGCAGGGTTGACACCCTGACGTGTTGGCTGCAGTTGGCCTTTAATTGGGATGGGAGGCTTTCAAAGGGGAGCGCTTCACTCATTCATTTAAACAAAATGGTTCTCTACCTCGCCACCCACATGTTCTTCGGACAGGGGACAGACAGGTGGGACCTGTAGGGAAGAGACCAGTCTGGTTTGGAGCCATCCCTAGGTTTGTTGCCCACCCACATCCCTTGAGCCTGGCCAGGGTGCTACTCTTCTGGCTTGTACTGCCTCCCATATAAGCATTGACTGCCTGCTGTTGCCATCCTGGATAGCGTTAGGGACCTTGAGCAACTGCAGAGATGGTTCTAGTCCCTGTTCTTGAGGTTCCCCCTCTAGGGGATACATATTTGTAACTAGTGACAGCCCCAAGGGTTTAGAGAGACAGAGAGAGACACCCTGGAGTAATGGAAAGAGGGCTCTCTGGAGAAGAAAATGCAACATGACTCTAGCCCACCTGCTTCATTGTGCAGCTTCCTAGCTTCCTGTGCAGGCTGTGTGATTCACATCGACATGGTGTACACAACTCAGCCCTACTCCCTTGGAGGAACTGGGGAACCTTGTGAAGGGGCACAACTTACCAGAAGAGCTAGGGACATGCATCCCAGTTCCCTTGAGGTTTGCAGTTATGTAAGTTAATTCCCTGGACAGCTTAGACCCTGTCTCCAAAAGTGAGGGCTAATGCATATTGTTCACAGTGCACCAACAGGACCAAACATCAGGAGGGAAGCTGAGAAGTTGGAGGGTCTGAGGAGGGACCATGTCTGCTTAAAAGGCACTTGTCAGCTTGGAGGCAAGGAGGGGTGGGTCCTACTGTCTCTAGTCTGACAAGTCCTGCTCTTGGTAGGCGAGTGCTGAGCAGCAGTGCCCTCTGCTGACCACTACTGATAATGCAGCTGAGTAGTCACCACGCTTGGGGATGCAATCTAGTTCTTCCTCTTCCACTGTTTCTGAATTAATCACCACCTTCCTCACAGTGCTCACCAGTTCCTTTCCTTGCTTCCCTTCCTCAAACCCTATAGGCTCCAACAGTTTGTTAGAGCTAGGAAGCCCTGCCTGACCTGGCACTGAGGACCATGGCCTCACCAAGGTCTTGCTGTGTAGCCCTGGGAGGCCCGGAACTCACTAATGATCAGGCTGGCTCAAACCTTAAGTGATTTCCCGGCCTCTGCCTCCTGAGTACTGTATGCCCTGACCATAGTAAGCCATTCCAACATCTAGTACTACCCATGCCAGCCAAACTGCCCCAAATACTTCTTGACTTTTTTTATCCCTTCAGCTCTTATCTGGGGTCTGTATCTCTACCTACACCTACCCTGTGGTGGGCAGGTCCCTCCCCTTCCCACAGCCCTCACACCTGCAGGTTTCCTCCTTATTTAGAAACACAAAGGTCCTTTCCCTGATTTCATCACATGCCAGCCAGCCACAGGCTGAATGTGATGACAGAAGGGAGTCAAACCACGGAGGTGGGTGAGATGGCTCAGCCGTCAAAGATGCTTGCTGGGTAGCAGGGTGGTGCTGTACGCCTTTAATTCCAGCACTCAGGAGGCAGACTGGGTCTACATAGAGAAACCTTGTCTCGAAGTGTAAACAAAAAGCTTGCTGGCAGTCTTGACTGAGTTCTGTCCCCGAACCCACTCCCATAAATTGTCCTTTGATCACATATGCATGCATTATTTTTAAATTAAAAAGCATAGTCGAGTCTCCAGGTCCTGGAGGGTGCTCACGCAACAACCATTGTAAACATTAACTACGTGAGGGCCTGGAGTTACGGCAGCGATCAAATGACATACAGTACCCGATGGTTTTCAAATTTGCGAACGCTGAAGATTCATTCGGCCTAGCGCCCTTTTCATACCTGGTTGCTGGGGGATAGGCCACGCATGCGCAGAGAGGCGGGCCACCTTTGACCCGGAACTTTAGTGCCTGGGTACAGTTTAAGCAGTCGGTCAGTGACGCTTCCATAGCCGGAAATGGCTACGACTGCTTAAGGTCCGTGCTGGCTTCCTGACCCCGCTGCGGCGGTTAATGAGTCGGAGACTTGGGATGGAGGCCGTGGCAGCCGGGGCGGTGACGGAGAAGTCCGATGTTGGTGAGGCACTGAACAGGCACAGGCGTCGGGAGGGGGCTCTTGCGGTGTGACCTGGAAACGGTTCCGGTAGACTGTCTAGGAAGTGTAACCTCAGCCTCCCGGCATTTTCAGCACTTGGTCAGATTATTGCCTTGTGGCAGGTGGACAATTCCCTCCATTTTCTTAGAATCCCTTTCAGTGTCCCAAGCTAACCTATTTCTTCCCATGCCACAGCCTCAAGCAAATTCTTCACTGCAAATTCTTCTAGTCTCAGGCCAACCTTTCTTAAGATACCTCTTTCCTGAGCTTTTCTGTGCCCCCAAGCTAGCTCTTGTCCCATGCAAACTGACTTATGAAAGACCCACAGCGCCCATTGCATTCTAACTCCCTTGTCCCCAAAGTCTGCAGTCCGTCCTGCCTCCTCAAGTCTTTTCTCCCTCGCGCCTGCAATGCCTTTTACTGCTCTGCTGAATTCCCACAAGTACTGCCTGAGTGTGCGTGTCAGTCTTTTTCTATAGCAACTTGCCTTCCTCCTGTCTCAGCCTCCAAAGTGCTAGGGTTACAGCCCGGCGCTACCACCTGTCTTTAAAATGCTTTTTTCTTTTCTTTTTTTTTTCTTTTTTGGATTTTCGAGACAGGGTTTCTCCGCAGCTTTTTTTGGTTCCTGACCTGGAACTAGCTCTTGTAGACCAGGCTGGCCTCGAACTCACAGAGATCCGCCTGCCTCTGCCTCCCGAGTGCTGGGATTAAAGACGGGGAGCCACCACCCCCCAGCATAAATAAGTAAATCTTTAAAAAAAAAAAGAATGCAATACATCTTTGCATCATTAAACAAATATTCCATAGCATGAATGAATGCAGCACATCTTCAAATAATGTTCCACAACAGCCTCCCAAATACCTGCCTTCTCCAGAGTCATACACACTGCTCATCATTTTCTTTACCCATCACCTATCCTATACTCTGTGCCTGTTCAATTAGGATCCCCAATGGCATCCTCACACGTGCAGTTAAACATGGCTACTCCATCTAGTTCTTTGGGTTTTGTTACATTTACATTGCTATTCCTTTTTCTATAGCAACTTGCCTTTAGTTTGTTTATTTGAGATGGGGTTTTGCTTTGTAACCCAGGCTTACCTAGAACCCACCATGTAGTCCAGCCTGGTCTCAAACTCATGAATTGTTCTCTTTCAGCCTCTCTAGTGGGCTACAGGTGAGTGCCACCCAGTCCAGCATCTGTACTGTTCACAGGAGTCAGTACCCCTCCATCCTGGCAAGTTTGCTTTATGAAATAGCATGCTCTGGCTCCTCCCTGCTTCTTAGGCTGCTCCTTCTTAGTTAGCCCTTTGTGTTATTTCTCACAACTGCTGTACTGAATGACCCAAAAATGGGTGTTTAAAGTGAGCAGAAATGAAATCTAGACTTAGTATTACCAGACAGAAATAATCAGGCTACAAGGCCTGGCTCCCTCACAGGCTCTAGGCTGTTCCTCGTCTCTTCCAGTTAGAGATGGCACCGGCACTTGCTGGCTTGTGCCCATAGCACTCTGATGTCTGCCTCCACCGTCATAGCACCTGTGTGTATCTGATCTTCCTCTGTCTTTCTTGTTTTTATTATTATTTTATGTGTATGGGGTTTGGCCTATATGCATGCCTGTGCATAGTACCCACAGAGGCCAAGAGGGTGTCAGATCCCCTGGAACTGGAGTTATACATGATTATGAGCTGCTTTGTGGATGCTGGGAATCAAACCTGGGTCCCCTGGAAGAGCAGCCGGTGCCCTTAACCACTGAGCCATCTTTCCACACCTCCCTCAGTCTCTTATTGCATTTAGGACATTTAACTCAGAATAATCTCTCAGGTTTTCTGTTTGTTTTTGCTTTCTGTGGGTTTTATTGTTTTCTGAAACAGGGTTTCTCTGTGTAGCTTTGGAGTCTGTCCTGAAACTAGCTCTTGTAGATCAGGCTGGCCTCGAACTCACAGAGATCCACCTGCCTCTGCCTCCCGAGTGCTGGGATTAAAGGCGTGCGCCACCACTGCCCAGCTAATGTCTCAGTTTTTTTTTTTTTTTTTTTTTATTTTTTTTTTTCAAATATTTATTTATTATGTATACAATATTCTGTTTGCGTGTATGTCTCCAGGCCAGAAGAGGGCACCAGACCTCATTACAGATGGTTGTGAGCCACCATGTGGTTGCTGGGAATTGAACTCAGAACCTTTGGAAGAGCAGGCGATGCTCTTAACCACTGAGCCATCTCTCCAGCCCTAATGTCTCAGTTTTTAAGAGCCTTAATATAATTATGTCTGTGGAGACCCACACACGTTAAAAGTTTCAGCGGTTAAGATGTGTCTGTCTTTGGAAGACCTAGTTTTTAGCTTTTACAGGCATGCCCTCTGCCCATATGTCCAGTGTCATCTGCTTTGTGGTTTGTCTGCACACACTCCCCTCACCCATGTGTCGCTTCTCTCTGCCTGGCTCTGTATATGTGTACAGCTGTGTCTCTAGCACTGTACCTCTCTGGGGGTCCGGGAGGCCTATGTCCCAGCATTCTCTTAGATACAGCCTCTCAAACGTCTCCCATACCCATGGCTGCTTCCTGCCTCTGTTTCTGGGAGGAGTTTGTCCCGTAGGCTAGAGCCTTGGACCTACCCCTAACCCTCCCAGCCCTGCAGTCCCATGGCTTGTCCATTTAAGCATCTGACCCTCCTTGAACTGCACGGCCCCAGCCTCTCTTGCTTCAATGGCTGAAACCCACAGTACTTTACAGTCTGAATCCGCCACCGCCCCCCCCATCCCAGTCAGTTATCTAAAAATGGCATGTAATTCTCCCATCTTTGCTTTTCTAGTACTTGCTGAAGTTCCTTCCTGCTTCCACTGGCTTTGCCCGGTGTCTGTCTTTCCTGTTCTTTGCCTAGATCATCTTTGATCAGGACCTCCCATATCAGACTGGCTGCCCCGCCCCCTGCAAGGGGGGGCGCTATAGGGGTCCTCCATACTGGTTCAGGGCTTTACTTGGGAATGAATGGTTAGGGGATGTGGGAATACCTAAGGGGAAGTGAATAAGGATGTAGGTCACTGTCCTGTCACTATTCTGTTGCTGTGAAGAGACAACTGATGGTTTGAAAGAAAATGGCCCCAAAGGAAGTGGCACTATTAGGAGTGTGGCCTTGTTGGAGGAAGTGTGTCACTGTGGGGGTGGGCTGTGAGGTCTTTTTCTCAAGCTTCGCTCAGTGTGACAATCAGTCGACTTCCTGTTGCCTGTAAGATGCAGCACTGTTGGCTCCAGCATCACATCACGCTGCGCTGCTCCCCACCATGATGATAGTGGACTGTAAGTGAGCCACCTCAATTAAATGTTTTCTTTATAGCAGTTGTGTGGTCATGGTGTCTGTTCGCAGCAATAAAAAACAAAATAGACACCATGACTACAGCAACTCTTATAAAGGAAAGCATTTAATTGGGCCTCACAGTTTCAGAGATTTGGTCCATTATCATCATGGTGGGATGCCGGCAGGTGCTGGCACAGTAGCTCAGGGCCACATCTTCATCCGTTGACTGAGAAACTCTGGGCTTGGCACTGGCTTTTGGAACCTCAAAGCCTACCCCAGTAACACACTTCCTCCAACAAGACCACACCTCCTGACCCTTCAAGTCCTTACAATCTGCCCCTCCCTAATGGCCCAGCATTCAAGTGTAGGAGCTATGGGGGCCGTTCCTATTCAAACTACCAGTCATTGACCAAGTCAGTGGCTGTAACCTAATGTGATGGCCCAGGCAACCAGCAGCTCGGTAGGTCGGCCTCAGGGCTTGTGCTGCTGCTCCCTACTGAAAAGTTTTTATTCCAAAAAGTACAGAGGTCAGTCTCTCAGCACTTCAGGTTTTTACTCAGATAAAAAAAACTTGCTTAGTTTCATCTCGTATGTGTTGGTTATTTCGTCCACATTCATGTCTGCGCACCACAAGCATATATTGCCGAGGAGGCCAGAAGATGCCGCATCCTCTAGCACTGGAGTTACAGTTGTGAGCGGCCATGTGGGTGGTGGGAACTGAGCCTGGTTGTCTGGAAGAGCAGCCAGTGCTCCTCTTTAACAGCTGAGCCGTCTCTCCAAATGTCACTTCCTGGCAAGCTTTGTTACCCTCCATTGAATGTTGAGCCGCCCCCACATTCCTCCTGTCTTCTTGGGGTTCTCTCGTCACCATCAGTGATGTTTTAGATTTTTATTGTTGGTTTGTTTTCATTTTTGAGGTGCAGTCTCGCTGTATAGTCCTAGCTGGCCTTGAACTCACAGAGCTCCACTTCCCTCAGAGATTAAAGGTGCTGGACTAAAGGCGTGTGCTACTGTGCCAGGCTTGTATGTTTTGGCTTTTCTACATACTCCATGGTTTTGTTAATTAATTAGGGCATTGACTGTGCCACATCACAATGGGAACTCTTACCATGCTCTGTCCAGGGCCTGACACATTCCCCAGGATGCCAGGGGTGCTTGATGAGTACGAACTGTGTGTGCCAACACCCAACCACTTCCTACCTAATCCCTTCCCGATGCCCTCTTAGCCTTTAACTAAAGATGCCCCTTGACTTGCAGACTGTGTGGAGCCCAGATGTGTGCACTGGGGGGAGCTGAGCGAGGCTCCTGTTCCATCTGCACCCCAGAACAAGGAGGCAAAAGAGAGTATACCAGGAGTCCCTGATGGTGACACCTCCCAGGCTGAGAGTCCGGCCGTGAGTGCCATGCTGCAGGCCATCGCCGCCAGCCACCTGCCTGTGTGCAGCCAACAGCAGGGTGAGCCTGACCTGACAGAGCATGAGAAGGTGGCCATCCTGAGCCAGCTCTATCACGAGAAGCCACTGGTGTTCCTGGAGCGCTTCCGCACCGGCCTCCGGGAAGAGCACCTGGTCTGCTTCAGCCACCTGCGTGGGGACCACCGTGCTGACTTCTACTGTGCCGAGGTGGCCCGGCAAGGCACTGCCCGACCCCGAACCCTGCGCACCCGCCTGCGAAACCGACGTTATGCTGCCCTGCGAAAGCTCATCCAAGGTGTTGGGGGATGGTGGATGGGGGGGACAGAGGTGGGGAGGAAAGGGAGACTGAGGCTGAGTGAGCAAGACAAGGCCCAAGTGTAGGAACCCCAAGAAATCCATGGAGTTAAGTTTTGAGACAAAGAGAACGGAGACACAGACCCACAATGAAGTAAGGGAGAGAAAGATGAGCGGATAGGGCCAGAATTCAGTAGATGACAGGGTCACATTTGTTTGACAGAAGTCTCACTCACCCAGGCTGTCTTTGAACCCAAATTCCTCCTGCCTCAGCCTTTCAAGTGTTGGCAGAAGTGGCATCTTAGATGGCTGTGACTGAGGACACCATACAGAGCACTGTGATAATCAGGTGTCCTTAAGGACTGGGAGTTCCCATTGTCACACTGTGCACAAAAAGCACTGTTGGAAACCAAGGAGGGATATTCGTATGGCCTTGGGTATACACAGCCACCTTGAACAAAACACAGGTGAAAAGCATGAAGGGAGAAGAGCCTGGTGTAGCGGTTCATGCCCCAACACTCAGGAGGCAGAGGCAGGAGGATCTCTGAGTTTGGTGCCAGCCTGGTCTAGAGTGGCTCAGGCCTGGGTACATAAACATGCTCAGTCAGGCTGTATATTCAGTGCCCCTCTGGACCTCAGTCACCTGCGAGTGACTTTATCATGTACCTTGATCGCATACAAATGTAAACATCTCCTAAGTAGTTCACACACATACATGCCTGGACAGGTGTGCTCACCCCTAACCCCGTCTCTTGTGCACAGGAGGTGAGTACTTCAGCGATGAGCAGATGCGGTTCCGGGCCCCGCTGCTGTATGAGCAGTACATAGGACAGTACCTCACGCAAGAAGAGCTCAATGCCCGCACGCCTGCCCCCCAGGTCCCCAGGACCGGCTCCCCCAGCATGCCTGCCTACCCACTCTCTGACCTGCTCTTCCAGTCCTACCAGGAACGAGAGCTGCAGCAGAAGCTGCTCCGGCAGCAAGAAGAGGAGGATGCCTGCTTTGAGGAGGAAGAGGACAGTGATGAGGAAGGTGAGGGCCAACAGCAGGGCACCCTGCCCCAGGCCTGTTCCCCATGTTGTGGTACCTGGCTGGGCCCTAATCTGTGAGAATAGACACGATGTCTGGCCTCACCCTCTGCCCTGCCATTTCCTCCTGACCACTGCATATCCATTTTATCCACTGTACACCCCAGGAGGGCAGGCATGGGGCTGGACATAGGACGGTAGCTTGTCAGACACCTTCAGGTCACTGTCTTGGGTATCTCTACAGACCAGAGATCAGACAAGGACTCGGAGTCCTGGGTGCCCGACTCAGAGGAGAGGCTGATCCTGAGGGAGGAGTTCACCAGCCGCATGCACCAGCGATTCCTGGATGGCAAAGATGGGGGCTTTGACTACAGGTGCCTCCCATTCCCAGCCCAGCACCCATGGCCCTGGGCCACAAGCAGGTCCCTGTCTATCCTCACAGGCCCTCCCTTAGTGGGACTAGAGTGCTCTGGAGTAGCTCCCCACCATGAGTCCTAGTGATGTCAGTCACTCAGAGGTGTCAGATAAACAAGAGTTGATGGCTAGGGTCTCGGGCTAGCCTTGTCTCTCTCTCTCTCTCAGAGCCCTAGTCCCTTCATCCATAGGTAGAGAGGTACACCGACATTTAGCTCAGTGTTGACAAAGCACTGAGATGAGGCCAGTAGTGCACACCCATCCCATCCCAGCAGGTGGGAGGCAGAGGTGTTGGGTCTCTGAGCTCCAGCCAGGGCGATGTGATAAGACTTTGTCTCAAGAAGAAAGAAAAGAAAGATAAATGATAAATGGCTGTCATCTGAGCCAGTCTCTCCCTTATGATCCCATCATGGGCCTGGCAGCTCAGGATCCTGCTTATTCACATCCAGCCCAAGTGACATGTGACCTGTGTCCATGAACAGCATCAGTGGAACAGGGAGCCTGATTACCACTGCTCCAGAGGCCATGCTGGGATCCCACAGATCTGGAACCAGTGGATTCATCCATTGCTAAGCAGGGCACCTGTGAGCCAGCCCTGGTAACACTAGGTAACCCCAAGGATGTCAGGAGTGGGGATCTAACCCTGTGCTTTCAGGAGGGCTGCTATAGGGCAGCAGAGACCCAGATGTATCCCACAATCAATTTATGCCTCTGTATGCCTTCTATGTCCAGAATCAGAGTTAAAGCGAGGGGTAAGTGCAGCCAAGGATTCCCGGCCTGAAAGAGGCCCCCTTCTATTGATGGGAGACTTCATTAGTGGTGGAGCTTGGAAGGGGAGGGGCAGTGTGTTGTCAGAGCCTTAGTGAGGCATCTGAGCAGATCTGCCAAGAGTGAAGGTGAGGGACAAAAGGACACCGGTGCCAGGGTAGACCTGGGATTGCTGAAGGTACATCTTGGATGAGTGACACCTCGGTGACTCAGATCCACATGGGGACAGTCAGAGTGCCACATTGCCCCTCTGCAGGCCCTGGTGTTCTCACATCTTCCAGTCTACAGAGTAGCCAGAGTTTTGGCTACAGTGTTCTGCTTGCATGCCAGATCTTATTACAGATGGTTGTGAGCCACCATGTGGTTGCTGGAAATTGAACTCAGGACCTCTGGAAGAGCAGGCAGGGCTCTTAACCCCTGAGTAATCTTTCCAACCCTCAAAGCCAGTGATTTTATGTAGACTGATTGGGAAACATGTCTTTTGAATTCCAAAAGGCCCAGCATCCCCAGGGGGTCAGCTTCCCTGACCTGGGCCCCATGACCACTGACAGCCTCCTTTTCTGCAGCACGGTGGATGACAACCCTGACTTTGACAACCTGGACATCGTGGCACGCGATGAGGAGGAGCGATACTTTGATGAAGAGGAGCCCGAGGATGTGCCCAGCCAAGAGCTGGATGGGGACTGATGTCTCCCACTCTTCCAGCCAGTGACACACCTCGCCCATCCCCCTACAGGCAGCTGATTACAGGCTGGCTTAGTGACTCAGGGGCCATCAGGGCAGGCCCCGAGGCCTGGCACACCTCAGACAATGCCTCCACTTCTGTTTATGGGGTTCCCATTTTTCTCCTGGGAAGTCATTGCCCCTCTCTCCTTGGCCCTACCTCTCTGTCCTTTCTCTTTGAGATGGGGTCTCGCTGTGTAGCTAGCTAGCCTGTTAATTGCTTTGTAGCCCTGGCTGGCCTGAAACTCCATCCTCCTGCCTCCGCCTCCCACACACTGTGCATGCACTGGCCTACCAGTCTTGTTCTTATCCCCTCTCCCCTCTTTTAGCTTCTTAGGTCTCCAACATCTGTGCATCCACCCTTCTGCCTTTCTCTGTGTTCTGGGTGCTGTGCCCACACAGAGCCGTGAACAATTGTGGCAGCTGTCCCATGGATTCTAGTGTTTAGATCAGGCTGCGCCCAGATCTGGGCTTTTCCATTTCTCTGTGCCCGTGTTCTACACTGGTCCCCTCTCTCCTGTACCTCAGTCTTTAGGCCGGCCTTCTCGTCCCTTCTGTGTCTCCAGGCCTCTGCCTTGCTGTCTATCCCTGTCTCAGCCTTTATGGCTCTGCTCCTCTATGTCCCCACCCCCAGGCCTGGCAGCTATGGGCAGCAGAATCCTGGGTACCCAGTGAGACTTCCCTCTGGGTGGGAGTCAGGGGAACCCAGAGGGCACCAGGCTCTGCTGCTCCCTTTGGACCTTGGCTGGGAATCACAAGGCCAGCTTGAGTGTAGGAGGCACTTGAAGAAGGGGGCAGTCCCCTACCAGCCCCCCTTCCCAGCCACAATTTTCCTTTTCTTCACTTCTTCCACCTCCCTCCCCCTCTCCTGTTTACACTCTCCAAGTACGATAGGCTGTTATCATGTGTCCTAAGTCCTCTCTCCTTCCTCTCTCTCTCTCTCTCTCTCTCTCTCTCTCTCTCTCTCTCACACACACACACACACACACACACAGCCTGCCCTAGTGTCCCTGCCCCCAGCAGGCCATAGGGCCCGCCCCACAGAGCCCCCTGCTGCCTCCGACTAATGAGAGCCAGATGGCTGCCTGTGACTCAGCCATGGCCTGTGGGAACCCAGACGTCCTACCTTCCCATGCCCCACACCCGATCCTGCTGCCCCAGCAGATAGAAGGGACCTGCTACTGTCCCTTCTGGGGATGGGGGCTAGCGTGTCTGAGCCTGAAGAGGCAAGCTACTCTGAGACAGTTGTGGCGTTCTATTTGGCTATACCTGCAGGACCCTTAAAACTGCTTTGTCGAGCTAAAGTCCTGACCCCTGGGTCAACTAAACTCACCCAGAGAGCTACTGGGGACAGACGGTGTTGGCATGAAAGCTTGAAATATGGAAAAGACCTCAGCAGTTCCACCTGGGCCAGGCTGCCTAAGGCAGTAGTGACACCTCTTGACAACTTGAACCAGACTGTCAACTGCCACTTGTCACAAACGACAAAACAGCCCAGAAAGGCTGTTGAGATCACCTGGCCTCCCAGGCAGAACCAAGACTAGAACACACTCCTACAGCCACTCCTGCCAGCGTGTGTGGGGGCCGGACAACAGAGGGACAGAAGACAATCTGGGAGAGAAGTACCATGGCATGTGTACGACGTGCTGTTACAGCCCCTGCCCTTGTCCTCCCAGCAGGAGCAAAGAGTGCTCTCTGGGGAGCTGGGTTAGCTTAAGTCTTTTCCCAGTTGATCAGTGTTCTGTCTGATTATTAAATTGATTGAAGACAGAAAGGCCGCCGTCCATCAGTTTGTTATGTAACTTTAAAGAGAGCTGAGCCACACAGCCATTGAGTCAGGATCTGGGCTTAGTCAGATGGTTGAGTCTGCAAATGAGAGGTGGAGCTGGCCACAAGGACAGGGATTAGATGAGGAGACAGGAAGAAAGGTGGAGACAGAGGAGGGGGCAGACAGCAAAGGCACACCCTGCTTGAGCAGCCCCCCCCCACCCCCCCACCCCTGTGGTGGCTGGCGTCTCAGCCTCTGATCTGGTTCCTGGGGATGGGGTGGGCGGAGAGGCTGAGTCAGGGAGGGGAGAGCCCCTCTGTGGGTATCCGGCCCCCACCTCTATGTCTCCTGTCTGTCCTGCCCTGGCCTGGGCTCAGATGGCCGTTGCCCTATACCCTTGTCTACCGACACCTCTCTGCCTCCTGCTCCCCAACCTTAGCTCTTTTCTGGAAAGGTCCCTGTCTGACCCACACTGTCCCCATTTCCTTCCTCTCCCATCTGTGCCCCCATGTCTCCCATCCTCTCCTGCTTCTCCTGGGCTTCTGCCCTTGGTCCCTCAAACACACTTCTCTATCCCTTGTTGTTCACCAGGCTCTTAGCTCTTTTACTACCCCCTTCTCCCCCGCCGGCCTTCACCCTCACTTTTTCGTGTTCCTCTCCCTGCTGTCTCCTGGTCCATACCCTTACCCCATCTGTCTCCCAGACCCTGGGAAATCCAGGTCAGAGCTCCACTGGTGGGCCCTAGGAACCTAAAACAAGGGGTCACCACCTTGTCCCCACCCATGAGAGGCCAGCAAGGCTGCCTGCCTGTCTGAGCAGAAGGAAATGTCTGTGCTGTAGCCGGGTCACCCCGCCCCCCTCCAGGACCTGTTGGGGCCAACCCCAGGGCTCCGGCCGAGTAAACAGCAGCGGGCAGCCTGGGGATATTTATATCGAGGCTGGGCGTAAGGCCAGTGCCCACCACAGCCCCTGCCCTGCCGCTGCCACAGCCAGCCCCGAGCCAGCGTGGCACCCGCCAGCAAGGGGACACCGCAGACAGGCTCCACTCAGCACAAAGACCAACAAGCACTGGTGACACAACAGCCAATGGCCTCACAAGATAGGAAGTTCCCTCCTTTGAAAACACCAGCACACAGTTTAGCCCCCACACACCCGCCAATCCTAGTGTTGACACCTCCGAACACTCTCAAAAGTGACCCATACAGCTCACATATTGAAGTCACCAGCCTGATGCTGACCCCGCCTGCACGCTGACACCCACCCTCGCTGATGCCAGTCTAAAACGGACATGCAAGCCTCAGAGCCCACTATGACCGCTCACACAGACACCAAGGGCCACAGTGTGTCTGAGACTCACCGCGAGTACAAACTGAAATATGTGTTGGACCATGAACAAAACACTCTAATCACAAAATGCTGCCCTCTGGGCTGGGAGTGTGACTTGGTACAGTGCTTGCCTGGGGCTTCATCCTCAAATCTGTATGAAACGCGCACTGCCAGCCTTCTACAGAGAGAAGTGAGACAACTAGGAGTTCAAGTTCAAAGCCAGCCCAGGCTACACGTGACCCTGAGGCTACAGAGATTTCCCAGCACACCTCATGCCTGAACTTCTGCACTCGCCGTGGGCCAGAGAGATGGCTCACAGTTCTTCCAGAGGATCTGGGTTCTGTTCTCAGCCATGGGCCGGACGGTTACAGTTCTTCCAAGAGGACCTGGGTTCTGTCCTCAGCACCCATGTCGGGTAAAGCTCACTATTAACCTGTCAGGGGACTCTGACGCCTCGGACCGCCACCAGAAGCAGCACTCACATATACTTATGCCCCCCATATGTATAACTAACACACACATAGTTGTAACCCCCAAATCACCCTCCCACAAGGCACACACACTGGTGACTAGCATCATCAGAAACAGCGCATGTAAAACACACAACACCTTTCCAAAAAATCCTCACAGACCCACAAACATGCAAAAAAACACCCCGATTCCAAGTAGAACTGACACTAACTGCAAAAATTTACACCCAGAGAACTGTGAAGCTGCTTGGGGCGGGGGGGATCAGACTCGAAACTCGTTCCAGATAGGCAACCCACTGGTATGCCCTCTCACCCGCAAACAGTGCCAGCAGAGAACCCACAGAAAGTACCCCAGCTTGTCCAGCAGCAGATACGCAGCAGAAATGTGGCCCTAGCCACAAACGCCGAGCAGAACACACACTGGCAATACACACCCCAAACTGACAATGCCATGCTGTCCAGACAGACAGACAGACAAAGGGGGGAGGGAAGGGAGCACGTGTGTCCACACTCAGAACACTTATAAGGACACACCAGAAACACATTGGTACAGCGTATGCCTGGGTACTAGGCTTCAAGGGGAATCTGTTCCTGTCTCCCTTCCCCTCCCCCGTTCATCCAGACCCAGTAGGTCTAGGAGGGAGCAGGAAGGCCTGTGCAGGCCTCCTTGGCTGCTTCCTGCTCTAGAAGCTGGACAGGAAACTGGGAATCCAGCCGGAACCCGGGCTCCCTCCACAGCTTCCCCCAAGCCCCAGCTGCCTAAGGGCTTAGCTACCTGGCGACCCTGTGCCCTATCCTGCTTGAGATAGATGTTCTGGGTAGTCCCAGCTCTGCTGGGTCAGGCAACCCGTTGAGCCCAAGTGCCAGGGCATCAGGGCAGTGCAAGGGCCAGCAAAGGTGCTGAGTCTGCAAATTACCCTCCCCCATGACTGCCAGCAGCCAGGCCTGCCTAAGAGCAACAGGCAGTTGGGCAGGGCATGGGGCACAGCCAGCAGGCAGGCTCCAGGGTGAAGGGCTGGTGTAATGGCTTGGGAAGCCTGGGGGTGTGTCTGGGTGCGTGGGAGCTGCTACGTCTGGGATCCTGGGTGTGACTGTGTCTGAGTCTGTGAGGCCACTTGGGACTCCCCAGGCAAGTGGGTGTGTGTGAAGGGTGCCAGACGGTAGCTGTGACCTGTTGGTAGTCTAGTAGGGGTTGTGACGTGTATAAAAACCTCAGTGTGTGTGGTATGAGTGGATTTGTGATGGGTCACGCAATGACCATGACCCCGTGGAGGATGTTTGTGTAACTGCTGGGGGGGGGGGGTTGTTTCCCAAAAGGGCTCTGACGCTGTGGTGTGTGTCTGGTGCATGTGACTCTGTGAATCTGTCTGGCATGTGGTGGAACCATGGCCCTGTGATGGCCTTTTCTTTCAAACTCTCTCTTTATGCCATGTCCCTGTGATGCTCCGGGGCTGGGCTGTTTATAGTCTGTGCATGTGTGGTCTATGACCACGGCCAGGTGTCAGAATCCGCGTGTCACCAGTCCTGAGAGGTGAATGTTTGGTGTGGCTGTGGGACACCGTTCCTATTTTGGCTTCTGCTGGAGGTGGTGGGAGTGTTTAGTGGTTGAGGGGCTCCAGTGCCAACAATGTGTGTCCTTGCTTATGTCTCCCCCTCCTGGGGCCAGGCCTCAGTGGTGTGAACTAGTGGCGATGGTAAATGTCCTTGCAGAGTGAGCTCGTCCTGCAGTCCTGCCACCAAACCAAGTCCAACCTGGTCCTTGAGGCTCTCATACCCAGAATGGGCAGAGGCCAGGAGGCCTAGGGCCGACTTACCCGGTCTCAGGACTGTCAGCTTCAGAGCAGAGGCTCTGCCCTCCATCCACCCCCCTCCTGGACATTCCCTGAGTGAAAAGCAAGCCCAGAAGTCCTGGGGGCCTGAGAAAGGCAGAGGGTAGGGGCAGTGAAAGGAGGAGAGTAGATGGGGAAAGAGGAAGCAGGAAGAGCTCACAAGCTCACCGCAGCAGACAGGAAGGGACGAGACAGTACAGGGCGCAGGCCACGGCTATTTCTTGCCTAGATAATTTTCCCAAGGTTATGCTCACACCACATGCCTCCCCCCTCAAGTTTTCTCTCAATGACTTACCAGAAACTGAGCCCCTGAATTCAGTATCTTAGATCATCTGGTAATGCTCACGCTTCCATGTCCCCCAAGTTCTTTTGGGGTCCTTTATTCTTGGTATGATCAAGAAAGCAGTCTTAGGTACATGTGCAGACCATGGGTTCAAATCCCAGCTCTGCCACTCACTAGCTCTATGGCTTTAAAAAACTAAGGGCTCCTGCAGGTTGGGACTTCGATCTGTAAAAAGCAAACAGTCCCCACCAAAAAAGACAAGGTTTTGGAGAGAATGGGAAATACTGAGTCAAGACTCTCCGTATGATCTCATTCTGGTTGGCTTTGAACTTGCAGTGATCCTCCTGCCTCTGCCTCCTGCCAAATCTACAGGCATGTATCACCACACCCATCCCAGAAAAGTTCTTCTGAGGAACCAGGTGGTATTTTTGGCCCTGTGTACACTGGGCTGTGCTACAGAGGCGGCTACATGGCTGCAGACAGTTTGTGGAGGAAGGAGCGAGTGTGGCTGTGGGCCAGCAGAACTTATTTACAGAAACAGGCTGTCGGCTGACGTGGGCTTTGGGCCAAAGTCTGCCAACCCCTGCTCCCTTAGGCCATGGGAAGTCTGCTGTGAACCAGGGAGGACAGCCACACACCTGAGGTGTAGGAGAACTGTCACCCGCTGGCTCGCATCTGACTCAGCACCTAACACCTTTCCCTTGTTCTCCTCTGGTCACCAATGGTCTCTTTCCTCACTTGGTGGCACACCCCAAAGTGGTTGTCACTTCTGGTCTTCCAAGAATGTACCCCCATGTCTCCCCTAAATTCCTTCAAGTCTCAAATACCACTTCCTCCTGGGAGCTGTCTCTCCCCCAAAAGTGTCTTTGCACACTGCCACATAGTCACCACCCCCTCTGAATTTTGTTGAGATGCAGTCTGAGAACCCAGGTCCTCCTGCCTTCCTGGTGCTGGCATTTCAGGTACCACACGTCCCACTTTGAACCAGTAGTTTGCCACTAGAGACAGGATCTCACCATAGAGCCCTGGCTAGTGTCAAACTCAAAGATTCCCCTGCCTCTGCCTCCGGAGTTCTGGGACTCGTCATGTGGACCACCACAACCCGTGGAACCAGCGTTTTTAACAGTTCTTCACCCTTATCCCAGGCAACTGCAGGAACTCAGGTTCTCCGGGATTGTCTCAGCGAATGGTCCGAGGTATAAGACACTGTGAACAGCGCCAACCGAACTCGATCCCCGAGTCTAGTTTAATAGAGTTTCCCTCTGGGCGCCGGCATTGCCCACTTGGAACCCTGGGGTTTTCGTTAAGAACTGGAGGCAGCGGCACAGGGTGGTGGGACGATGCGCAGGAGCCTCAGTAAGGAGGGAGACGCAATCGGGTGCCCAATGACACGGAGACTACCAGTCCTCTCTCATCTTTAATGGACACCCCCATTAAGGGTGGGCTTAGCAGGGGTGCAGGTGTACTTAAATACGGGCCCCCGAGCGCTGCGGGAGGGGCGGGGAGCGGGGCCGGGCCTGCCGGGAGGGGCGGGGCGTGGCGGGGCGGGACCTCAGCTGCATTTGCAGGAGCGCACAATCATGTTGGACAGCTGCTCCACCTTGGGCTTGCGACCCACGTAGTACACGATGGGCAGTGGCTCCAGCGCCTGTGGCACACAGCACGGTGACGCCGAAGCACCCGGATTGTGTTGGTTGTAGAGGGCAAGAACCTGCGGGCGGGTCAGGGTCATGATCGGGGTCCACAGATTCTTCCCATTAGTATCTCGACATTTCTGTGTCTCTTATCTCTGAGTCTCCCCATCTGTGTCTCTCCCCAACTTCCATCTGTCTCCCTATCTTTCCCAATCTATTTCTATCTGTCTCTCCCATTTTTCTCTTCCCATTGCTTCATCTCTTTGTCTCTCTTATTTGTCATCGGTCCCCATCCCTGCCTATTTCTGTCTTGTTTGTTTCTCTTTCACCCTATGCTGCTGACCCACACTGGTCCAATCTCTTTCTCTCCCTACCACTCCAGCCTTTGCTCCATCCTGTATCATGAGTCAGACCCACCTTGCTGTACTGTGTGTCCAGGCTCCAAATGTAGGGACAGGGCCCCAGACAGAAGTTGGCATGGTAGCCCTTGGGCTCATGGATCCACTTCCAGCCCAGGTCCTTCCGAAAGTCAATGTACAGCTGTCGCACACAGCAGTTCTTCTCAGTGGAGCTGTGGGCAGGAGGAATGCAAGTCAAGAGCAGGGACAGGCCGGGCGGTGGTGGTGCACGCCTTTAATCCCAGTACTCAGTAGGCAGAGGCAGGGGGATCTCTGTGAGTTCGAGGCCAGCTTGATCTACAAGAGCTAATTCCAGGACAGGCTCCAAAGCTACCGAGAAACTCTGTCTCACAAAACCAAAAAAGAAAAAGAAAGAAGAAGAAGAAGAAGAAGAAGAAGAAGAAGAGGAGAGCAGGGAGAGACACGCTGCCTCTCCAGCCTGTCCATGTGCTGCACCCTAGGCTGCCCTCAGCTCAGCCTCCCCAGGATCCCTGTGACGACAGCAACACAGAGAGCAACCATCCAGGCTGCTGCGGAGAGCAACCATCCAGGCTGCTGCGGAGAGCAACCATCCAGGCAGCTGCGGAAGCCCTTCCCAACTTGGCTCACAACAGGCACTAAGAAACCCCAAGAGCACGCACATGGGAGACGTCATAAATCATGTCACATCCACACACGGAGCACAGAAGTGTAATCCCAGGACCCCACGTGTGCTGACATGTCCTATTTGTACAACCAATGTTTACCGAACCACTACTCTGTGAGGCCGTGACGCCGGATGACCGCTGCCTTCAGAGGCCTTCACTCGCCACAGCTTGTCACATCACTCTTCTGTCCCAGACGTGGCTCTGTCCCATTTATAGCAAAGGCCTAAGTTATCACCATGAGTCACAGGTGCGCCAGAACTGGCTTCCCTCAGCCTCCTCTCACCCACGTCATCAGCCACACAGGCTTCCTCTCTAGTCCCCAGACACTGGCCTAGCCAGCGTGGGAACACACACTTATAATCCCAGCACTTGAGAGGTAAGGCAGGATGATGAGAAGTCCAAGGTCCTCTTTGGATACATAGCAAATTTGAGGTTAGCGCCAGCTATGTGAGACTGTGTCTCAAAAAGTCAAAACACAGTCGGTCCCACCTCAGGGCCTTGGCACATGCTGTCTGCCTAGCTTCTTCTTTGCAGATATGCCCACTCTGCCTTCCCCCTCTGCTTCATTTAAGTTTGGCTCAGTGTTGACAGGATGCAGATAAGAGAAGACTGCCTTGAAAACCTGATGAACTAAGCGCGATTCCCCAAACCCACATGAACATGGAAGGAGTGAATAGGTTCCATAAAGTGGTCCTCTGCCCTCCTCAGGTGCACCATGGTACTTGTGTGCACTCACATAAAATGAAATAATAAAACGTGAAAATAAACTCATGCATGGTGGTGTGTGCCTTTAATCCTACCATAGAGGCAGGAGGGAATCTCTGGAAGTCCTAGGCCAGCTACAGCCACAGGGCGAGACCCTGCCTGAAAACAAACAAATAAACCAATATATAATGACGTGTTTTTTCCACCGCAGCTCAACTGTCAATCACCAGGGAGACTTAAATCCTGAAATAGTGCCTGGCATGCAACGGATGTTCAGTGAGTATCAATTACACAAATCAACACAGCCCTCTTTGATAGGCCTTGCTCACCACCATCCAGAGTGTCCATCGAAACAATTTTTCAATTCAATCCTGGGGATCTAATGCTCTGACTATTACAAGAAAATATGAATTTCTGTATGGTCTTTGGTGTTGTTTTGAGTTGGGTTTCTCTGCGTAGCCCTGGCTGTCACCAGATTCGCTCTGAAGACCAGCATGGCCTCAAATTCAGGGATGCATCTGCTTCTGCCTCCCAAGTGGTGGGATTAAAGGCATGTGTGCCACCACGTCCAACTTTTTCTATATTTTAAAGATTTATGTATTCATTTTTATTAGTGTATGTGTGTGCCTATGTAAGTTTATGTGAACCATGTGTGTATAATTCTCAAGGAGGCCAGAAGAGGGCATCAGGTCCCCTGGAACTGGAGATATAGATGTTATCCTTGTAAGTGACTGTGTGGGGTGCCAAGAACTGAACCCAGGTCCTCTGGAAGAAGAGCCAGTGCTCTTAACTGCTGAGCAATCTCTCCAGCCCCAAACTGTCCAGATTTGAAGTGGGTCAAAAATCATGATAATGTTGGAAGCTGGAAGATTATGTTACCTCTGTTGCTTCTGTCTACATTTGAAATTTCCACCATAAAACAATCTTTTCTTTTCTTTTTTTTTTTTTTTTTGGTTTTTCGAGACAGGGTTTCTCTGCGGCTTTGGAGCCTGTCCTGGAACTAGCTCTGTAGATCAGGCTGGTCTCGAACTCACAGAGATCCGCCTGCCTCTGCCTCCCGAGTGCTGGGATTAAAGGCGTGCGCCACCAACGCCCGGCCCATAAAACAATCTTAATCAGAATAGGAAAATTAAATAGTCCCAAATTATTGATATCTCTCCTCTTCCTCCTCCTCCTCCTTCTTCTCTCTCTGTCTCTCTCTGTCTCTCTCTCTCTGTCTCTCTCTCTCTCCTAAGATAGGGTTTCTCTGGATAGCCCTTGCTGTCCTGAAACTCACACAGTAGACCAGGCCGGCCTCAAATTTAGAAAGCCCTGCCTCTGGCTCCTGAGTGCTGGGGATTAAAGGTCTGCACCACCACCACCATCACCACCACCAGGATTCCCAGTATTTCTTTTGTTTGTCTTTTCTGAGACAGGTTTTCACGTAGTCAAGACTGGACTACAAGTCCCTTTGTAGCCAAAGCTGACCCTGAACTCTTGATCCTCCTGCCTTTGCCTCTCAAGTGCTGGGATCACAAGTGCATGCCTCCGCACTTGGCTTATGATATTCACTCTTTCTGGCCTGGCTTCTAACCTGGCCTCTCCACCAGACTTATTTTCCTTCCCAGAATTTTTCTTTCTTTCTTTTTTTTTTTTTAAAGATTTATTTATATTATATATACAATATTCTCCCTGCATGTATCCCTGTGTACCAGAAGAGGGCACCAGATCTCATTACAGATGGTTGTGAGCCACCATGTGGTTGCTGGGAATCGAACTCAGGACCTCTGGAAGAGCAGTCAGTGCTCTTATCCTCTAAGCCATATCTCCAGCCCCCCAGAATTTTTCAGCATTGTTTTTAACAATGATTGTCTGTCTGCCTCTCATCATAGGAAACTGTCTTTCTCTCTCTCTCTTTTTTTTCCTGAGACGAGGTTTCTTCTGTGTAGCCTTGGTTGTCTAGTACTAGTTCTGCAGACCAGGCTGGTGTGTGCCACCACCACCTGGCTGGGAAAGTGTCTCTTAAACTATGGATGTTAAGCAAATGCTGGGTACATAAGTTGGCCAATAAATATTACTACTATTTTTTGAAAGAGAGACTTTCTATGTAACCCTGGCTGTCCTGGAACTCACTATGTACACCGAGCTGGCCTCAAACTCCAGAGACCCACCCGTCTCTTGTCTCCTGGGTGCTGGGCAGTCTTTCATTCTTCAGACTGGGTTTTGTGATGTACACCAGGCTAGCCTTGAACTCCTTATAATCCTGCCTTAACCTCCCAAATTCTTGGATTACAGGCAATTACCACATCACTCTGCATGATCCCCAAAAGAAGGAGGATAGTTAAAACAAGATCATATCATGTAGCCTAGGTTGGCTCAGACTTCATGTAGCCCAGGCTGACCAGCATCTGAACACTTTAGCATCTGTGTAATGGCATGTATCATGTAAAGATACAGGTATAGTATAATTTAAATTCCATCACAAATAAAACTGCTAGCAGAACATGTATTAAAATGCGGACAGTGGGTTTTTATGCCCAGGAGTGCGATGGCTTTCTGGATTTTCCAAATTCTCAGCAAGAGCTGGTGACTGTTTTTAGAATCAGAATAAAATAACTCCAAGAAGGAAAATGCAGGCTTCATGACACCTGAAAATTAATTCTAAAATGTGGGAAAGGGACTGGGAGATGGCTCAATGGTTAAGTGCAGTGACTGTTATTACAGAGGACCTGGGTTCAATTACCAGCTCCCACTTGGAGGCTCACAACCCTCTGTAACTCCAGCTCCAGAGGATGCAGCGCCCTCTTCTGGCCCCTGTGGGCACCATGAATACATGCAGTGAACATACATCCATGCAGACAAAACATCCATGCATGTAAAATAAAGTCACAAAAATAAAGTAAATAAAAACTAAAAATTTGCCCAGGCAGTGACAGTGTACAATTCCAGCACTCACGAGGTAGAGGCAGGCAGATCTCTGTGAGTTCGAGGCCAACTTGGTCTACAAAGCGAGTTCAAGGACAGCCAAGACTACACAGAGAAACCCTGTCTCAGAAAACAAAACAAACAAAATCCACTAAAATTTGGCCTACTAAAAAAGAACATGTACCCTGGGAAGGCATGGCTGTGCACAACCATAATCTCAGTAATGAGCAGCAGAAATGCAAGGATCTCTGAGAGTCTGAAGCCAGCCTGGTCCACGCAGGCAGTTTCCAACCAGACAGGGCTCCACAGGGAGACCTTATTTCAAACAATAAAAAAGAAAGCATCGGAGGATATACATAAGTGTTCCACAGGGACAAATTCCGGGAAGAGACACACAGGTCAATGTGGCTAAAAGGGAGGTGACCACGAGCGAACCCCAGGACAAGAGCCACAGAATCCACAGCAACACTAAACACTGAGGTCCCTGTGGGCTCAACCTGTGCATTCCTGCTGAACCACGGGTGCTCTCCTGGTGACCATGGCACACCGGGACTTCCTGGAAGGCAGTCCTAGGCGTTGCTCAATCCCTCGCCAGTCTGCAGACTGTTACAGTGTGAACTGAACACTCGACCAGAAGAAGCTGTTCAGATTGGACAACGTTTTGGGATACGGGATATTTACACAGACTTTATCGAAGTTAAGTACCCTCCTCCTGCAACCCCCATTTATTTTAATGTTATTATTATTCATATTTTATGAGACAGGCTCTTCACATGGCATCCTGACATTTTCCATGTAGACCAGGCTGGCCTCAAACTCAAATGAAGACTCTGCCTGCTGAGTGTGGGATTAGAGATATGTGGCCCCAAACCTGGCTCTGTAAGAACATTTTTACACATATGAGTGTTTACCTGCACGAATGTGTGTGCACCCCATATGTACAGTGCCCACAGAGGCCAGAAGAAGGAATTAGATGCCCTGGGACAAGTTAGGGATCGTTATGAGTCACCATGTGGATGCTGAGAGCTGAATGTGGGTCCTCAAGCTCTTAACTGCTGAGCCAGCTCTCCAGATGCCCCGCCCTTTTCGATGCAGGGTCTAACGTAGTCTGGCTGCCCCAAACACACTAGATAACTACCAATGACTTGGAACCCTCCTTTGCTGCCTCTACTTCCCAGTGCTATTGGTATAGTGGTGTCCACCATGGCCAGCTAGCTAGATTTTGGACTTCTGAATTATGGATTTTTTTTTCTTGTTTTTTCGA
Organism: Microtus oregoni; assembly: GCF_018167655.1. NCBI lineage: Eukaryota > Metazoa > Chordata > Mammalia > Rodentia > Cricetidae > Microtus > Microtus oregoni. The sequence goes on along the minus strand of NW_024543065.1, from coordinate 54,697,683 downwards.
GTCAGGGTTTCTCTGCGTAGCCCTAGTTGTCCAGGAACTCACTCTGTAGACCAGGTTGGCCTCGAACTCACAGAGATCTACTTGCCTCTGCCTCCCAAATACTGGGATTAAAGGCATGTGCCACCACTGCCCAGTTGGATTATGGATTCTTAACAGTTCCCATGCTCACAATTGTGTCAACAGTAGCCAACTTGTAGCTAATTTCATTCTACCTACTTCCATTCTGCCCCTGTGTTCTTTTCATTTGTTTATTTGGCTTTTGTAGAATATTTTAAAATGTTAACCTGAGTCAAAAGTACAAATCAATATGCTCAGTGGCTCTAGCTCTGCCTAGAATCCCCCAATGAGGGGCTGGAGTGTGGCTCAGTGGTAGAGCCCCTGCCTAGAATCCCCCAGTGAGGAGCTGGGGTGTGGTTCAGTGGCAGAGTACTTCCCTGTCATGTATAAGGTGCTGAGTTCCCTTAAAAAGCAGCAACAACAATAAAATTCTAGATACGAATTTAAAAGGAACTTACTAAAAATCAAATACTACTCAAAGTTCACAGTTCCCAAAAGGTCCCATACAGTATGTCTCTTTTCCCTTTCTTTTTCTCCCCCCTCCTCTCTCTACCTCTCCTCCTCTCTTCCAGTGCTGTTGACGATATATCCCCCCATTCTTTGTACTGTGTTTGCTGAAGAAACTGACAAGGTTTCCGCCACCTGTGTTCTGCTGGGTGCATACCTGTGGTACAGCTTAATGTTCATCTGCCCTCTGTTTCAGAGAAACATGGTAGTGGCAGCTACAGTACCCATCAGATCATGGTTGTTCTATCTGGCAAACCTTCCTAAATGGCACTGTGTTCTTTTGTACACAATGGGTTGTCACAGCGGGGGACAGGGCTGGGTGAAGAAAGGGGTTACTGTGCATGAAAACTTGAGTTTTCCAGGGTCCACACAGACATCGGGCATAGGCAGAACAAATGGATATATGTATTTGTATATATATTTATCTATGTATGTATAAATATATACATATATATGAGCATAGAGAGAGAGGGAGGCAGGGAGGGAGGGAGGAAGGGACAGAGAGAGATTTTCATGATTTCCTAGGTTTGCTCTCTAGTGTGGAGGAACAGAGCTCACAGAGCTACCTGTTAATTAATTGTCAAGATTAATTATTATTAATCTGTCAGAACTTCTATCTGCTCCTATGTGAAGGCTGATGGCAGTAGGTGTTGAAGATGCCGAGGGCTGACATGGAACACAACCGTGCAATCTCAAGCAGGGAACGGCCAGGTCAGCTCACTGCTCTCAACACTCCCACCCTGGATTTCAACCTTCGAGGAGCAAGCATTTCAACTTCCTCACATCTGCAGCATTGAAGCTTCGTGTGGGTCCATCGTTCTGGAACCAGGTGGCTGTACACACCTGTAATTTTAAGCCAGAGAATTCAAGCCTGCCTGGGATAAATTCGTGAATCCGAGGCCAGCCTGGAACACACAGCGAAGCCCTGCCTCTAACAGAACAGAGCAAAGGAGGGCTCCAAGACGGCTGGGCGGGTAGAGGCGCTTTCTGCCGATCCCCACCACCTCAGTTCTACTTCGAGGACACATGGAGGAAGGGGAGAACTGAGTTCCAAAGATGGTCCTCTGACCTTCACACAAGTGTCATGTGACACGGATGCCCCTACACACTCACTCACACACACAATATCACTTAAAAACAACCAATAAAAAGAGCTTGCCAGCTGGGCGGTGGTGGAGCACACCTTTAATCCCAGCACTCGGGTGACAGAGGCAGGTGGATCTCTGTGAGTTCGAGGCCAGCCTGAACTACAGAGCTAGTTCCAGGACAGGCGCCAAAGTTACAGAGAAAACCGAGTCTCAAAAAACAAAAACAAAAAAGAAAAAAGAAAGGGGGAACAGCTTGCCATCCTGAGAGTAATTTGGGCACTCCAGAAGCCCCTCTTTCCAACTCTTGAAGATCTTGTCTCCTCAGAGTCCTGTATTTCAATGTCGTATTCCAACACACCAACACCTAAGCCTATATCTCAGGAAGTCCAACCTCCCAACTTCTTCAGGCAAGATCAAGGGTGCTGACCCTCAGGAGACTCCCATCCTGGCTTTCCCTACTTCCCACCTTGGCGCTAACATCCCCATACCAGATCCCACCATTCCACTCGGCAGTGGCCAACACCAAAGACTACAGTCTGCAGGAGCACGGGAACCTGAAGCAGACCACTTTTGATTGGAAACCCAAAAGCTAGGATCCCAACACTCCTGCTTTCCTGAGGTCAACACTCAACTGCTCACAATAAATCTTCTTTCATTAGAATCTCAACAGGACAGAAATCTACCTAGCTAGAACTTAAAATCCAACAAGACAACCTTCCAACAGACTTCTAAACTCTTGTGCCAGCCTTCCTGAATTCTCTCATCCTGCCAGTCCAGTAAGAAAATACCCCATATGCTAGGACTCTCAGCTGCCTATAGAACCAGGAACTCGTCCCCAAGCCCTTCAGGCTAAGAGCACCAGCCAAGCATCAATGGTGGCATACCAGTCCCACAGACTACAGTCAAGCCCCAGTCCTGCGCAGCCTCAGTGGAAGGCAGAGAAGTTCACCTGAAGCAGTAGTTGGTATCCAGGGCTCTGCGGTGCCTCGAGCTGTGTAGGTGTTGGGCCCTCTCCAGTGGGGTGGCCATGAGGAGCAGGAAGGGTCGGTTCATGTCTTGAATAGAGCCCAGGTCACCACGACGTTTGGGACTGATCCCTGTTTAGGTTTGGATGTTGGGGTGAAAGACATACACACTCAGAGGGATGCGTGGGTGAGCAAGGATACATGATTTCAACAGGCACACTCGCACAGACTACACCAGGCATCGGGCTCACCGTTGATTTCCACGTGGAGTACATTATCTTTGCTGTCACAAGAGCAGTGGGCGCTGAAGCGAAAGCCCTGTATTACGTCTGTGGGAGAGGGAAGGAATCTGAGGTTATGACTCACCCAGCTTGAGGGAGGAGGCCGACCGGCAGGAAGCTGCCAACCCCAGGGGCTCCTTCCTGTTGTCACCCCACATACTTCACTCTTGCTCCTAGTCTTTGAGTGGCTGGCCCCTTCTTGCCCTTATTCAGGGCTCAGCTCAACCGTCAATTCCTAGCAGAGGCTCCAAAAGAGACACATCCCTCTCACACTGCCATCCCTCCACTTTCTCCTTGGCAGGCAGAGGCTCTGACATTTCTGCTTGACTATTTCCGCCTTTCATTGTTCTCAGCAGAACAACATGCTCAGGGGAGGGACCCATCCCCTGCCTTCATTTCTTTCATTTAAAAGAAAAAAAAAGTGTGTGTGTGTGATACAGCACACATATTTGGAGATAGAAAATGATAACATATGGCATGTTTGTGTGTATGGTACATGCAGAGACCACAGCTGGGTGTTTGGTGGCCTCCGCAACCGCTCCCTCCTTTACGGCTTTGAGGCAGATCTCTGAACTTGGGCCTGCTCCTTTGGCTAGGCTAGCTGGCCAGAGTTGTGTGTCTGCCTGTCTCCACACCTACACTCCACCCCTAACAGTGCTGGGGTTTCGAACATATGCTATTCCTGGTTTCACATGGGTGCGGAGGATTCGAACTCAGGCTCTCATGCTTGGCAAGTGAAAGCTCTTGCCCACTGAACCATCTCCCTGGCCCTCTTTCTCTTTTGTAGCCTAGGCTGGCCTCAAATTCTCAAACTCACTATGTGGCTAAGAATGACCTTGAACTTCACTCCGGATCCTCTTGACTCCGGCTCCCAAGTGCAGGGTTTAGTAGGCTGTGTGCCATCATGCACGGTGTTGTGGGTCCGTTCTCTTTGTGCTCTGCGAAACCTGATCCTCAGTCATAAACATCCACGGTGACCCAGGGTCAGGAGCAATTTTGGTAATGCAGAAGAGTTCACACTTAACGCAGGTGCCGGGTCCTAATCTAAACTCTGCGGAAGGCCCTTGAATCTTCAAACACCTCACTCTTACAGGCCAGAAAGGAAGGCACACAAAAAGGAAGTGACCTGGCCAAGACCACACAGGGGGCCACAGGCAAAGGCACAGTGTAAACCTAAGCTGCCTGCTTTCCAACCCTGCACTGGTAGGGTTTTTTGTTTTGTTTTGGTTGTTGTTTTTTGGTACTAAATTGCTCATTTGGCCATTTTTTTCCCATTTTATTTATTTATTGTGGAGGGTATGCATGTGCCAGGGTGTGCATGGAGGTCAGAGGTCAGCTTGTAGGGTCCTGGGGATGGAACTGAGGCCATTAAGCTTGGCAGCAGACACCTTTACCTGCTGAGCCACCTCACTGGCCCAGGGAAGACGTTTCTTTTCTGTGTAGCCCTGGCTATCCTGGAATGCACTCTGTAGACTGGCCTTGAACTCAGAGATCCTGCCTCCCTCTACCTCCCACGCTGGGATTAAAGGCGTGTGCCACCACAGCCCGGCTGTGGGAGACATTTCTTGAGAGGATGCGTAAATGATACTAAGCTCCTACTATGTACTGGGCCCTACTGGATGCTTCAGACTCAGCATCAATGGAGAGAGAAGAGATACTTCTCAACTTCAGTCCAACTGGTTTCAAAGCCCTTCCTGGTGCCAGCCTGCTCAATCCCATCATGCATCTGGCTAAAGGACACATACCATGAGTCTCCCCATAGGCACTCTCATCCAGGAAGCCCTCCCAGGTCCTAAACTTCCTTGGGTTTCTCTGAATCTGAGCTTCCCTCATCTCAGTCCTGCCCCCTCTGTGGAGGGCTCTGCTCTGGCCTTCCTCATCACAGACCAGGACCCTGTGGGCCTTGTGATGGCAGGACCCAGGTTATGACTATGCCCCCTACAGCGTCCAGCACAGATCACTCACAACAGAAACCTGTGGCACTGATTGGATCTAAGGATGAGAGAGGAAGACAGATGAAAGTACTCTGGATAGACGGGACAAGATGATTCCCTCCTGGACAGATCGACATGTCAGGCTCTCCTGGCCAAAGAGCCTTGGTACAGGCTACTCTTGTATCTCCATTTCCTGACTGTTTCTGCTCATCTCACGGACATTACCTCACATGCCCCCTCCTCCTGGAAGCCCTCCTTGAACACAGACAGTCAGGACACCTCCTGAGTGCTCATCTCCAGCTCTCTCCCGAGTCACCACCACTTAGCTGAAGTCGTTTCTTCTTCAACTACCCAAAGGACCAGGAGTGCGGGTGAGCTGTTTGGGTAGCTGCTGTGTCCCTAGCCTCACTGGCAGAGTCTAGGTCATCACAACCAATCACCGATTCTTCGAGCGAGCGGTGAGAACTGTGGGGTACTTTTTAACTAGGGTACTCTGTGACATCAGTATCAGGTGTGTGTGGTGGTGAGGGATGTTAGGCTCGGTGATGCCAAGACAAACAATGGGTGACCCTGCCGAAGGTGGGCACAGACAAGCAACCTCACCTCCTTGGTTCAGCCACTGTCGGACGACTGTGGTAACGTCAAAAGACAACCACTCAGGTGTATCGGTGGGGGAGAGCAGTCGGTTACTAAGGTAACGCCAGGAATTGTTGCTGTATTTCTGAATGGAAACAAAGAAAGAGGAATGGGTAGGTGTCACCATGCCCTCAGAGACCCTGATAGTAACCCTATCCTGCCTGTCCCCATGAGGTGGCTTCTAGACAATCCCCAGACACTGGCTTTGGTCACATCACACTATGGGCCCTGCAGGTTCCACACTCATAATAGCCCCCAAGAGCAGAAAGCAGATGGGGAAAAAACAACAGTCCAAGCTGTGGTCAAGGCACCATGAGGCACCTCATCATTGGCATGTCTTTCCCTTTCTGGGCCTCAGTTTCTTTCATGGTGATTAGAATGCTCAGCCATGGCAGCTGGGATGGCCCACAATGCAAGATGGTTTGGCAGTTTGCACACTGCCTCTGAGAGCAGTAATTTTCTCATTAATGTTTTTATTTATTACTTTATTATAATTACTATTGTGTGTATGTCCAAAATGGTCTTCCCAATAGTGGATTTTTTTTTTCTTTTAAAGACCTGGTCTCTCTGTGTAGCCCTAGCTGTTCTAGAGTTAACTACTGTAGACCAGGCTGGCCTTGAACTCCTGTGTGCTGAGATAAAAGGTGTGCACCACCACAACCAGGCTTAAAAATATTATTTTTGGGGGCTGGAGAGATGGCTCAGGGGTTAAGAGCATTGCTTGCTCTTCCAAAGGTCCTGAGTTCAATTCCCAGCAACCACATGGTGGCTCATAACTACCTGTAATGGGGTCTGGTGCCCTCTTCTGGCCTGCAGGCATACACACAGACAGAATATTGTATACATAATAAATAAATAAATATTTAAAAAAATATATTATTTTTGGCCAGACAGTGGTGGCACGTGCCCTTACTCCCAGCACTTGGGAAGCAGAGGCAGGCAGAGCTCTGAGTTCAAGGCCAGCCTGATCTACAGAATGAGTTCCAGGACAGCCAGGGCTATCCAGAGAAACCCTGTCTCCGGAATAGCGACTCCTAAGAGACCAGAAGAGCATTTGAAACACTTAATTTCTTGGTCTGAACTTGAATGCTTGGGTTCAGGACATCCTCCTGCCGCTGTGTCCCAAGAAGCTGGGACACCAGGTATGACTACATATATCATTAGATGCATGCATGTGTGTGTGAGGGTGTCAGATCTTAGAGTTACAGATGGTTGAGAGTGGTCATGTAGGTGCTGGGAATTGAACCCAAGTTCCCTGGAAGAGCAGTCAGTGCTCCTAACTGCTGAGCCATCTCTCTAGTCCCTAGACCTGAATTTTTGATCTCATTTCCATCTCCCCTGTGCTGGGACAGCAGTTGTGCAGCATCTCACTTGATTTACGTAGTGCTGGGGATTGAGCCGGGGCTTCCCGCTTGCTGTGCAGACACTCTACCATTCAATTTACACCCCAGCCCCTCAGTTTAAAGTTTTCAATTTTTTTTATTTTATGTGTTATAAGGGTTTTGTCTCCTTGTGTGTATGCATACCTTGCGTGTGACTCCGAGAACTGGAATTAATGCTTTTGAGTCACCGCATGGGTGCCGCGAACTGAGCCAGAATCCTCTGCAAAAGCATTAGGTGCTCCCAGCTGCTGAGCCATCTCTCCAGCCCTTCAACTTCAAGTTTAGTTAAGTGAAATTACCACTTTTCCCTTGAGATAGGGTCTCATGTAGTCCAGCCCAGCCTCGGACTCCTGATCTCCTGCCTCCATCTTCCAAGAGTTGGGATTCCAAATGTGTGCTTCTAAAGACTCCAACTTCCTTTCCTTCCTCACTCTTCATTTTTTCTTCCTGTGCTGAGGGTGGAACCTAATGTTTTCTTTAGTCATGCTAAGCAATCAGTCTACCACTGAGCCACACCTCAAACCCTCACTGGGGGATTCTAGGCAGGGGCTCTACCACTAAGCCACACCCCAGCCCCTCACTGGGGGATTCTAGGCAGGGGCTCTACCACTAAGCCACACCCCAGCCCCTCACTGGGGGATTCTAGGCAGGGGCTCTACCACTAAGCCACACCCCAGGCCCTCACTGACGGATCCTAGACATACAAGCACAGATATCAATCTCCTGGCTCTTTCTGCATTTTTGGAGTTCAGTCCCCAAAATTCAGCTAATAGCATGCAGTCTAAGAGTTTTTTAAAAATACCCTAGGATTCAACATTCTGTCCTCTGTCCTCTACAAATGGCTATGTAGATTCTGTAGCCTTCAAACTGGGCCACCTGGCCACTCCTCGGCACTGATGGCCTGTGCCCCACCTCTCAGGCTCGAAGCCTCACCTGGTAGAGTTCCACGTGTTGTTCCACGTTTGACTTCAATCTCTGCAGACGCAGCTCTGCCCGGGACAGCAGTGGGGGTTCAGGCACTGCTTCACGAATGTCTGACGTATTGAAGAACATATATACACTGTGTGGGATGTCTTTGGTTTTTTCATAGATTGCTAGATGAGAAGAAGGAGAAGACATCAGGTGTATGACAAGGATGGGAGGAACAGGGCTTCTGAGCCATGAACCCTGACTCGCAGAGTCCCAGGTCGGCGGTCCACCTGATAACTTTAATTTTCAACTTTTCATTGTATGCTGTGTACCTGGGTGTTTTGGCTGTGTGTGTGTGTGTGTGTGTGTGTGTGTGTGTGTGTGTGTCTGTGTACAATGTGCATGCTTGGTGCCTGTGGAGGCTGGAAGAGGATGTAAATCCCCTAGAACTGAAGCTCACTGGCTGTGAGCTGCCATGTGGGTTCTGGCAACCCTCTGGAAGAGCAACCAATGCTCTTCTCCGCTGAGCCACCCTTCCAGCCCCCACTGATCATTTTAGCTGGCTGACCTGGGGTGGGGGAGGGTTTCTCCTTGTCTGGGTTTGCTTCCTCTCTGCTAAGTCCTGCCCATTCCATGAAGCATCACCTGTCAAGTTCCCTTCAAGCATACAGCTGCCAAGGCTGGCCCACCCAGGCTGCAGGAGAGCTAATGTCTCAAATCAAACAAAACCAAGTTGTGGTGTAAGGGACACAGGTATAGTTTGGGGGATCAGAGAGTCTCCCCGCCACTTCTCAGCTGCTGGCTTCAGGTGCTCCTGCACTGAGCCACACCCACAGCTCCTCCCCTGGCAGGTTCTAGGTTACCAGCTCAGCTGCTGAACCACACCTCCAGCCCCTTTGTGGTGGGCCTTAGGGACGTGCCCTAGCGCTGGGCCAGTGTCCCCTTAGTCTTTGGAGAAACAGTGGTACCATTAAGTTCTGACACCCAAACCCAGACAGTCCTAACTGATGCACTGTGTAACCTGTGGTGATCAAATTCCTCTTTAACTGTAAAACACCATCCAGTTCCAGGATTACAGGAGCAGATGAGACAGATGTGAGACAAAAGCTAAAGATCTGACACACACATCAATAACATGGATGTTAGCCTGTGCAAGTCTGCAACCAGCACGGAGGAAGCTGAGGCAGGAGTATTTTGAGGAAGTATTTACTGAGACCATATTTTCTGTTTTTTTTTTTCTAAAGGGGTGAGGGAAATACAGCAAATGGTAAGGATATCACTTAAAGCACTTTACAAAGACAAAGACATTGATACTTCACAACATGACAAGATGCAAGCCACCTGGCTCCAGGGATTGATTTTTTTGTTTACTGTTTCTGAAGACAGGATCTCATAGCTTAGGCTATCCTCAAAGTCATTATGTATCTAAGAACTTTTTCTTTTTTCAAGACAGGGTTTCTCTGTAGCTTTGGTGCCTGTCCTGGAGCTAGCTCTGTAGACCAGGCTGGCCTCGAACTCACAGAGATCCTCCTGCCTCTGCCTCTCACCACCACGGCCAGGCTCCAAGGATGGTCTTGAAATAATCACCTCCCTTGGGCTGGGATTAGTCATGGACCACTATGCCTGGCCGACTGTGATCTGAATCCCTAAACTCTTGTTACTTTCTGGCCAGTGTGATGTTACTATTATCCATGTATCATCGGTCAAAAGTTACTTCCTGCTTTAGCCCAGTTCCTGCACAGTTCGCAGCGAAGGGCGTTTCTAGGTACGAATGACCGAATGATGGGAGCCCCATTCACCAGAGGGCGTCCTAGGCTAGAGGATGTTTGGGTTGGGGGCGCGAGGGGGTAAGATCCTGAATTCCTGCATCAACTAGGGCAACTGCATTTGGCTTCCTGCAGCGAGGATGGGTTGACGTCCCAGACAGCTATTAAGGGCAGAAGACACCTCTTCCTTGTGGCCCAATTCTTGGTTCAGTTGTTACTCAGCAAACCTCAAAGGAAGGGTAGCATCTTAGCTGGGGGAAACAGATAGGGGAGGGGGGGCAGGAAGGACTATGGGTGTCACAGAGGGAGGTGGACTGACATAGAGATGAGTAGGTTACGTGGGAGAGAAATGGGGAGGCAAACGCCCGAAGAGCTATATGCCTATGAGAAGAAATACGGACAGACTCAGGAGAGAGAGAAGGACTTCTCCACTGAAAGGGTCACATTAAGTAGTGGTCAGAGAGGGGTGTCATTAGGCTGGAGCCACAACTGGGTACAGCAATGTGCAACCCGGAGGGACTACTGCCCCCTAAAGCTGCAGGGTCATGCAAGGTGCCTGGGTCCCGCGTGGGTGCCGACAGGGCGGGGCCGTGAGTATCCCCGCCCACTGCTGGGGTGAGGAGAGCGGGAGACTAACAGCCTACGGAGGGCGGAGGGCGGGATCGGGACCTGCCTCATCTCGCCCTAGGCTCCGTGCTCCGCGCGCGATCCCCCGCCTCCCCCCTCCCGGGCACGGGAAGGAAAGGGAAGGGAGGAGGGCTAGGCGGCCGGACGCTGGGTTTTCCCCAGCCTCCCCAGGAGGAACTGGGACTCTGGGGGTACAGCCGACCAGGATTCAGCTCTATGGGGTCCTCTTACTCTCTCAGGAAGCGCAGGCTCCTCCCCACACGCGTGGCACCCACGTGGCGCTTTCTCACCCTTACTGACTCGGTTTTCTCTTTTGGGTTTTGCAGACAGGCTCTCCCCCAACTTTTAGCCGCTCCCCTAGGGCTCGACTCCTAGGGCTCAGCCACTCCCTTCCACGCCCAGGCGAGGGGCGCTCACCACTCACGCCTGGATGGCATGGTGTCCCTGCTCCACCCGCCCGCCTACCTCGCTGGGCCATCTTCCCACGCCATAACTCTTTTCCAATGACCCGGTATTCTAGATTTCTTGGGGACTCGCTCGCTTACTCTACTGGGCTCCGCCTGCCCGCTAGCGCGCTCTTTTACGTCCCTAAGCAAAACACCCGTGACACCTCCGGGCTCATTTTCCGCACCCTCTCTGCTCCTCTCCCTTTAGATTCCTCTCAACAACTTCGCTTCCCTTTTTTAGTTAACTTATCACTTGGAACCCCACGGTGACTCCACGAATTCCCCCTATCCAGCGTGCGCCTGGCCCCTTCTGGAGATGAGTCTATTTGAGAGTTTATCTGGCAGTTGTAGGGTCCTCATCCCCTAGTTTTTGTCCTTGAATCTCTTCTCTCCATCTCGTGACCCGATCTAGCGTCAGCTGTTCACGCTGCCTCTCCTTTCCCAAATGTTGGGCGCCTTCCATTCTCCTGAGCCGGGCTCTACCTTTCTGAAAAGGGAACCCAATGAGCCCTGCGTTTTTAAGCACTGTAAGAAGAAACTTAAAACAACAAAATCTGCCAAATGTTCCTTCTAAAAAAGACTGTCCCCACGATCTTGCTCCCCTCTAGAAGAGGTCCACTTTTGCTTACTGTCCCTTCCTCTCCGAGACCAGGCACCTGGGGTAGAGACTAAGCGCAATCCTCTTTGGGGTACCCATGCATTCGTTCCCGGAGCCCCCAGGAGTCCCCTTCCTCCAGCCAATTTCCTCTACCGGTAATTTCCTCCCAGTGACCCCTGCACTCCGGCGCCCCCTGCGGGCTCCCTCCCGGCTCCCTGGCCCCCTCCGAGCTCACGGTTGGCGCGATCCACCATTAGCACGCGGGTGACCTCTTTGGCGTAGTAGTCTGCCTCGGGCTCCGGCTCCGGGTCGGCGCTCTCGCCAGCTACCCGGTCGCGGGTGCTGTTGTACAAAGCAAGCACGGCCTCGGGCAGCGGGCCGGGCGGCACCTCCCCCTGGCTCGGGGGACTGGCGAGCCGTAGTTTGGACAGGATCTGACCACGGATGGCTTCGATGCGCTTCCGCTTCACCAGCTCCATGTCGATGGTCTTGCAGGTGGAGAGTCCCGCGGCTGGCCTCCCGGGCGTCAGCACTAGAAGCCACGGGAGCGGGAGGAGAAGCGGCAGTAGCCGCAGCCCCGAGGGCGGCATGGGAGAGGCGGCGCCCCGCGGCAATGCGAAGAGCGCGAACCCCGGGCAAAGGTGGGATGCGGAGGCCCCGCCCCTTCAGGGTTTGGGGGGGGGTCTCCCAAGGAAAGGTAGCAGAGAGTCCTGAGTAATTTGAGGTTGAGGGAGAAAGCAGCAGGAGTCACGGTGAGGCTCTGACACAGGGTGTCTCAGTATGCCACCGGGGGAAAAAAAAGAGATGAACGCTCTCTCTGGGACCAAAAAGTGAGTGTTCTTAAATAGGGGAGCTACTGCCAGCAGATCTGAGGGAGATCAGCCTCCTTGGGGAGAGAGGGTCCTGGGATGCGGGGGACTCAGGAGGCAGGCTGGGGGGAGGGCGGCGTGCAAGGGGTGCGCCCCGGTTTTGGGGTGAAGTCTTCGCGGGAGGCGGGGCTTGCGGCTCTCGAGGGCTGGTCCGGGATAGGGGCGTCTGAGGAACGCCGTGTAGCGAGCGAACTCCACGACGGTGAGCCGGGCGGTCTGGAGTTCCTAGGTTCTGCCTCTGTGGGACAGCGCAGCGCCAAGCGGTCCCCGCGTCTCCGGCTCGCAGTAGCAGCGGAAAAGTCTCAAAACTTTTTCCTCTTCTCCCAACCAGCTCGTCCCTCCTCCCCCTCCTCCTCCCCCTCCTCCCCGCGGTGGCGGCGGCGGCGGCGGCGGCGGCTAGACTCAGATTCTGGGGCCTCGGACGGCTCCTCGCCTGCTCTTTTGCCGGCTCGGGCGGAGGTGGCTTCGCGGACGGCTCAGAGCCGGGGGTGCCCCGAAGGGGCGTCCCCCCTGCCCCGGCCGGGGGCCTCGCTGTCTGGAGGATCCGCGGCGGGAGGAGGAAGGGGACGGCCTGGGGCACGAAGGGCGGCGGCGGCGGGGACCGGCTGGGGCGGCGGGGGGTTTTGAAGCCGCCCCGGCCCCACCCAGGAAGCGCGCGCGGGGCGGGGGCAGCCCCAGGAGGAGAACATGGGGGGGCCACCGTCTTCATCTAGCGTGGGCGGGCTCCGAGGGGGGTCCCTTCAGCCCTGCGGGAGGAGGCGGGCACCCCGGCCCCGCCCCACCTCCAGGGTGCTGCCTCCTGGCGGCGGAGCTCTAAGAAAGCGCCCCGTGGCTTTGGGGGTTGATGAAGGGTCAATGAAAAAATGGGGACTTCGTGAGAAAATAGGGTCCCAGAGGAGATATTAGAGGTGGGGACCTAGTATGTAGAGACTGAAAGGCTGGACAGACTTTGGGTCTACCGAGAAAGGTACCAAGGAGGATGAGGGAAGAAGACGTTGGACATCTGAGAGTTGCAGTGGGAAAAGGAGGCACCATACACATGAAAACCGAGAGCTTTTATTAAGTGCCTCTCATAAGCCCAACAGCCAGTTCTCCTCAAGTCCCTGTAACCCACAGTCTTACTACCGGACAGTTCGATGGAGCAGGGCCTTGTAGTCCTAGGTAGGATAGCGGGGCCATGACTTGGGTAAGGTCAAGACTGACAGTCTTCAGAGTCCATGTTCTTGACGGCTGTGCCATCTTGTGCTCAAGAGTTCCCAGGGCTGTAGATGATGGTGACTATAGTGGCGATGAAGTCCCTCAACACTCCACACCATAGTGATCAAAATGGCGCAACAGCAGGCCAATACCAAGATGCACCGTGCCACCTGCGGCTGTGTGCAGACGATAGCGGTCAGCCCCACTGTAGATGGTGTCTGCGTGCAGCAGCTGTGGCCCACCACCCACGAAGGCACGTGCCAGCTGTTCCCGCCAACTGCCCAGGGGCCTCCATGTGGGGCAATCCAGCTGGTGGGTGCCTGGGCTACTAGGCACGTGGCAAAAGCCATAGCCAGCAAGCTGGCAGCGGCCAAAGCTGTCCTGGGACCACACCTGGAGATGGAGTCGAGGCCAACCTGCAGGACAAGTGCAGTTAGATAAAGGAGAGATGAAGGGAGGCAGCCACATGCTCCTGGGTTCCCATCTCCCTGAAACCACTAGAGACCTTGACCCAGTCCTTTTGCCTTTGATTATTGCCTAAATTTCCTCTCTGGGTTCCCATCTCCCATCCACACCTCATACACCACAGGAATCTATATAAATTCACATTACCGTCCTGTTCCAAACCCTTCCATGGCTACCCTGTGCCACAGAACAAAGTCCAACCTCTTGAGCGTGAAAAGCCTCTGCTGACTTGGCTTTGTGGTCTCCTCTGTCTCCCTGTGACAGAGCCCACTGCACTCCCAGCCCCCTCTCTCTTCATGGACCTGCTTTGTTCTTCCCCAGAGCAACCCACCTCTCCCCTTCATTAGGTTTCTAGTATCCTCAAAGCACAGCTGAACTAGTCAGAGCTCTTGGAGTGAGCCCATCTCCCCCTCTACCCTGGGCTCTTCCTGTTGGGTCCTATTCTAGAAGCTGGGGACATGGCGATGAACACAGCAGACAAAAATTCCTGCCCCGTGCAGCTGACATTCTAGACAACCAACATAGTAAATAAGAAAATTACAGGGTATGTCAGATGGTGATAACTGCTATGGAGGAAAATAACGCCAGGGAGGGAGGGGTGGAGATGGAGTTTGGGGAAGTGGGGGGAGAGTAAAGGAAGCTTTGCTACGAAGGTGACATTTGGGGCTGAGCACCACGGTGTATGGCTGTCATGAAGCACTTGGGAGGTAGAGGCAAAAGGATTCCTGAAAGTTCAAGGCTAGCCTGGTCTGCATAATGAGTTCTAGGATAACCAGGGCTATACAGGAAGGATGGCCTTAACTGTAAGGGTGACCTTTTTGTGCACACTTGGGATGCTGAAGTTCCAGGCTAGCCTGGACTATGTTCAGAGGCTCTATCTGAAAAACAGACAAATCAACCAGGAGGCAACACGTACACAAATGCTTAAAGGGAGCAGGCCATCTAGGCATCTAAGGGATGGGAGATCCCAGCCAATGCAGAAGTCCTCAAGCAGGAGTTAGCCTGCTGGGACCAGTGCAGCTAGAAGTGGGGGGGAGTGGGAAGAAAGAGACAACAGCCAGGTTACACAGGGTCATGTGACGGCAGGGAAGACACCCGCTTTTATCCTCAGTAAAAGGAGAACTGCTAGAAGGTTCTATACACACGAAGGCAACGGTCAGACTTAGGTCCTCACATGCCCCTGGTAGCTGCATGTGGGGTGCAAACCCTAGGCCTGGGTCTGGGAGCTCAGTGAATAAAGCCTGAAAGAAGGGTCCAGCTAGGAGAAGATGGAGGAAGGGGGTGAGGAATGGAGGTTGGGGTACATTTCAAGTGGGATGTTAGAACCAATAGGATTTGGTGGTGGGCAGAATGGGGGAATAAGAAGAAAGAAATCAAGGGGGAAGCCAGCTTAAGGCCAGGCCTGAAGAGATGAAGGTTTATTTCTCCACCTCACCCTCTAGTATGTCCCCCAGCCAGAAGCCAGTGAGATTGTGCACAAGCAAAATCAGGTCCCCAGAGCCCTCAAGAGATGGTCTCAGTGCCTTGGCAACCAGAGCCCTGCATTCTGCTCCCACACAGCGGCTCCCTGCCCCTTGCCCCCTCCCCCACAGCCATCCAGTGCCTGGCTTGCTCATCACCCAGGGCCTTCTATGCACCCCAGCTCTCTGCCTTGATGCCTCTTCTGTTTTTGTCCTTGGGTCCAGTTAGCTCTTCTTGGCCCTGTATAGCAAAGCTCCAAAGGTTCTCTGTCCTAGCAGGTCATGTAACCACCCAGAGACTTCTAGGTTCCCTATGGCCTCTGTGCTAGCCCCATCTGAAAACTGGTCTATCTTCTACTTGGAGTCCTGTCTTGATTGGGGAGTCCCTCCTCGAGCTGGACAGGCACAGGCTCAGTCAACAAACAGCCCTGATAGCTGAACGGCCCAGACCATTTCCCAGCATCTGCGTGTTTTACCGAGAAAAGCTGTGCCCATGTGATCCCCTCCTCCCTCGCACACTCACTTCCCCTTTGAGTGGGGCCTCTGCTTTTGTGAGCAAAGGCAACTGGCCCACTTCCCACCCCTCTCCTCATCCAGCTCTCTTTACCCCTTCCAGCCTCCTCATTGCCCTTTACTGGAAGGCAGCCCCCCTCCCACTTGACCTCCCACTTCCTGATATCTCCTCTGCTCCAACCTCTGTCACCTTCCACGGGCCTTGGATTTTCTAGAGCTCAGGTCAGGCCTCAGATTTACCTCTCTAGAGGAAGCTGTGCCAGGAAAGGGATTCGCAAAGTATGGGGAGCAGGGACAACCATGGTGTTCTGAGCCCAGCTCCTCCAAGTTTGACCGGCCCCACTCCTCTCATCCTATACCTACCTTGGAGACCTTTAGTGGCAAAGTGCAGGTCGATGGGGTGGGACCAGTAGGCCATATCCCCTATCTGAGGTGTGTCTACCTGTGTTTGGCCCTCCCGTACACCTGACAAGAGCTTCCACGCAGCCCCTGTAATGAGAACCATGACAGATAGGGTTGACAGTGAGTAGCAGCCTGCAGAAAGGGAACCCCACTGTGGCTACAAGAGTGTCTTTCCCTGGGGGTGGGAGTTACACAGTGTGAACTCTAGAGCCAAATATCTAGATTCAGATCTTGGCACCAGAAGTACACACTTGCAATCTTGGCACTTGGGGGTTTGAGGTCAGCACAGGCTAAAGTGTGGGTCCCAATCTCTAAAGGAAAACTGGAGGAAGATGGAGAGTGTGAAAGAGAATAAATCCTGATACTATTTCACTGAGCAGTGGTAGCACACGCCTTTAATCGCAGCACTTGGGAGGCAGGGGCAGGTGGATCTCTGTGACCACCTGAGCCTGGGCTGGGCGGTGGTGGTGCACGCCTTTAATCCCAGCACTCGGGAGGCAGAGGCAGGCGGATCTCTGTGAGTTTGAGGCCAGCCTGGCCTATAGAGCAAATTCTAGGACAGCCAGGACTGATAGAGAAACCTTGTCTTTGAAAAAAAAAAATTCCCTATCTACAAAATAAGTGACAAATAATACAATCTCATAATTTTAGAAGACTCATAGCAAGTATGGAGTATTGATTTTTTAAGTATCATTCACTTATTAATCTTTATGTATGCCGCTGGGGATGCAACCCAGAGCCTTGTTACATACTAGGCGCATGTCCTACTGATGAGCTGTAAGTCAAAGCATCGAGTGCTTCCTTTTTTGAGACAAGGTCTCATATAGCTAAGGCTAATCTCAAATTTCCTATGTAGCTGAGAATGACCTTGAACTTCTTCTGATCCTCTTGCCTATGTCCCCCAAAGTGATGAGATTCCTTACTAGTCACACCCCACATTTAGAGGCCTAGTTCAAAGACTAAGAAGAGGCTAGGCACCATCCAAGAGCACATCTCAACTCCAGTGAGGAATAGGAAAAAGAATAGTGTCCACACACTGAGCGCTAAATGCCAGTCACTAGGAAACTGGTTCATGTCATCTGCTCTCTCTGGGATCCTTAATCCCATTCACCCCACCTCAGCTTTCAGATTCCTCAGCATCACCAACGAAGCCCCAGGTATGCCATGGCTCCCATCATCTCACTGAACTCACCTTCCTCTCCCTCACCACCCTTTAGCCTCACTGGTCCCATTCCTGCTCGCTTGCCTCAGGGCCTTGGCAGGGGTTGTTCTGCCTGGAAAGGCCTGCTACTGGATGGCCCTATTCCTGGCCTTCTTTATCCTGGGCCCAATTTAAATGCTGTTTCTCTGATCCCTGACCCCACTATCCCAAATCAGCCCCTATTACATCACTCAGGTTCTTTTCTTCCTAGCATTTACAGTGATCTCATAATTATTCTGTGCTCTGTTCTTCGAGGCAGGGTCTCTTGTCACATAGCCCAGGCTGGCCCCATTACTTGCAATGTAAGGCTTCCTGGGTACTGGAATTACAGATGTGCATCATCACACCCAGCCTGTCTACTGTCCTGAGGACTGTAAGTGACTGCGTGTGTTTTATCTCACAGCCCCCAATCATGGGGCTTTCAGAGGGTGGTATAATCCGAGAGAAAAGGATAAAAAAAAAAAAAGCAGACAGTATGGTCTGAGTCAGGAGTTCACTGGAGGGTAGAGGAAAGAAGACAGAGACTTAGGCTGGGGGAGGGTACCGGGTATTGGTTAGGAGATGAACCAAGCCTGGGAAGGTACCTGTGTGGATACCCCACTTGCAGAAGAGGCTGTTTTCAGAGAAACCGGTGGCCCCTATGATCTGTCCGATCACGTGCACTTCAGCCATGGTTCTAGGAGGGGAAAAATTCAGTCACAACCCTGTGAGCTAAGTGTATTATCATTTACATTGGACAGCTGGAAAAACTGAAGGAAAGAGCGGTACTGTGATTCTAAGCTAATTCCATCAACCCACTGACAATGCGGTCGGTCTTCACCACCGGCACAAGCCACCTCCCCTGAAAAGCCCAAGAAAAACGGGGAAGACACTCAGAGGTGCGGGGAGTCTGCACAAATAAACCAAGTCTCAGACCCTAGGAAGCCCCGTCCCCATATGTATGGCCCCTCCCACACAAGCAAGGCCCCGCCTCTTCGCGGCAGAGGAGCCCAGCTTCAAAAGGCGCATGCGTCTCGGGTGCAGCGCCACTTTAGTCCCACCCCTAGGCGCGGCGCGTGCGTTATTCCTACCTCCGCGTACTTGACCGTTAGGAGCGAAAGCTGCCACGGGGATGGTAGTTCACAGGTCTGTTCTCCTTCTCTTTGCGGGCGCCGTCGAGGCTAGTCTCGCGCCTCGCCCTGGCCCTTCTGGGAGGAGGATAATCTATGGTGGATACCTCCGCAGCTGCGCTCTCCGCGGGTGCCCCGCTGTTGCTGGGGCAACAGCAGGCTCCTCCCCTTGGTGCCCGCCCTGCGTTTGATGATTGGCGCTATAGCTGCCCTCTGGGGGCGGGCGTAGTTGTGATGGACACCTTTTCTCGGTTCGTTTTGGGAAAACTGCGTAGGTCTCGCTCGCTCCCGCGACCAGTTGCGGTTGTGGCTAGGCACCTTCTTCTAGATAGCAGTTGAGGAAGTTTAAGCGCCAACTGTTTCCTCCCCATATCTTCGTCGTATAATAAGCTGTTTGCTTTCTTAAAAAAAAAAAAAAAAAAGCGATGGGGTCGCACGCCTTTAATCCCAGCACTCTGGAGGCAGAGGCTGGTAGATCTCTGAGTTGGAGGCTAGCCCGGTTTATAAAGAGAGTTCCAGGACAGCCAGGACTGTCACACAGAGAGACCCTGTCTCAAAAAAACAAAAACAACAACTTTTCCTGTTCAGGACCATAAGTCAGAATGGAGCCAGCCAGCACCTAATGGGTACCTAAATTTAGGACTCCCAACGTGGGCCTCTCTCTGTGTTATAACTGGAGGCAATTAAAGGATCTCCGTGTTCTGATACTAGAGAAATTGAGAAGTTTTCTCTTCCGTTTTCAGGGCACCCCCAGTATTCTCAAGAACTAAGTTCAACTTCTTTCCCAGAGCTACTGCTAAGTTCATTTTTAACAGCAGGTTTTGAACTAAGAGGATGGGGTAAGGATAAATGAGGAAGACAGGACAGGAGAGATGGTTCGAAGAGTGCTTGCTGAGGAATTCTGGTCCTGGTATTCTGTAACTCCGACTCCAGCCAGACGGCGGCCCTCTTCTGGCTTCTCTGAGGACCACCACATATGTGGCATACACAAATAATAAAAATAAATCCTACAAAAAGAAAGGAAGAAACCCCTTTGCAAAAAATGCTCTGTCGGTTTTTTCTTATTTTTTTTTTCACTAGAATACAAAGTTTAAAATTGAAAACATTTTATGATGGGAATGATGGCGCTTGAGAGACTGAGACAGGAAGATTGCTGCAAGTTCAAAGCCAGTCTGGGCTAGGAGTGAGTTCCAGAAGATTGCTGCAAGTTCAAAGCCAGCCTGGGCTAGGAGTGAGTTCCAGAGATTGCTGCAAGTTCAAAGCCAGTCTGGGCTAGGAGTGAGTTCCAGTCCAAATCCTCTTTAAAAAGGAAAAAACAAAAACCACTAGACAAGAACAACTTTGTGTGTGTGTTTGTGTATGTTCAGGTGTATGTTGCATATGTAGAGGCCAGAAGTTCCAGAAACCAACAGCTTCCAAGTCTGTCTGTCCCTCAGAAGCTATGCACGGTTTTTCCTTTCCAGTTTTCAGTGTATGTGCTGCCAATACTAATACCACCTTTTTTGTTTGTTTGCTTGCTTGCTTTTTTTTTTTTTAATTTGTAAAGGTGCCTGCCAAGGCTGGCAGAGGGCATCTGGTTTCCTGGCGATGGAGTTACAGGCAGTAGTGAGCACCCAATATGGGTGCTGAGAACTGAACTTGAGTCCTATGCAAGAACTGTCTGTATGTGCTCTTAGCAACTGAGCCATCTCTCCAGTTTAGCCGTACAGTATTTCTTGTGTTGACTTATTCATTCAGTAATACTGTCACATAGTGTTACCCATATTGTAAAGCTAGTGTCAGAATTCCCCTCCTTCAGAATGCCACAGGGCATCATGGTGACTAGACACTGCATTTTATTCAGATGGATAACATTGATGTGGCCCCAGTCTTTTGGCTACCGCTTTGGACATGCAGCCTCTTTGGAACCTTCCTTTGGGTCCTTCTGGCCGTTTCCCTGGAAGCGGGATTTCGGAACTATAAATCCTGTTTTAGCATTTTAGAGAAACAGTCATGTTGTTTTCCATGGCAACTGCAACATGGTTTCACACCTTGCTTTTTTTCACTCTGGGACTCATCTTGAAAATAAATTTCAATTACCCTTTTCAAAGGGAACGTTTTCTAAATGTTCTGTGCAGAAAAGCATACAAGTAATAGATGAACATCTTGATGAATTTCACAAACTTGAATACACCTGATATGAAAAAAAAACAACAAGGTGTGGTGGTCCTGGGGACTGTGGATAGTTGTATAACTGTTTCCTCAGAATGGAAACATTCTATGCAGGACAAAGATGCATAGGAACCAGGAAGTAAACTGAAAGAGGGCTCAGTTAAGAGTCCTTGCTGCTCTTCCAGACGACCTGAGTTCAGTTCCCAGCACCCATGTCCAGTGATTTATACCTGTAATTCAGATCCAGGAGAACTGGCACAGCACCCTGTCCTGGCCTCTGTAGCTTACACTCAGACACATATACATAAAATAAAAATATAGCCGGGTGGTGGTGGCGCACGCCTTTAATCCCAGCACTCGGGAGGCAGAGGCAGGCAGATCTCTGTGAGTTCGAGGCCAGCCTGGTCTACAAGAGCTAGTTCCAGGACAGGAACCAAAAAGCTACAGAGAAACCCTGTCTCAATAAACTTAAAATAAAATAAAATAAAAATATATACACATATTTTTGTATATGTATGTTTATGTTCAAATGTATGTATTGAGACAGGGTCTGTCTTTATTGCCCTGGCTATCCTGAAACTCACTCTGTAGACCAGGCTGGTCTAGAACTCACAGAGATCCGCCTGCCTCTGCCTCGCAAGTGCTGGGATTAAAGGCATGCGCCACCACCGCCTGACTTGCATTTTTTTTTTTTTTGCACATCATGTTAAGGACCATAATACACAGTGAGGGGTTGGGGTGTGGTTCAGTGGTAGAGCCCCTGCCTAGAATCCCCCAGTGAGGGGCTGGGGTGTGGCTCAGTGGTAGAGACCCTGTCTAGAATCCCTCAGTGAAGGGTTGGGGTTGGCTCAGTGGTAGAGCCCCTGCCTAGAATCCCCCAATGAGGGGCTGGGGCCTAGCTCAGCCTGATGGAAACCCTGCCTAGGCTCCCCCAGTGAGGGACTGAGGATATGGCTAGGACACAGTTGCCTATTAGTATGCAGGAGTTCCTAGATTCTCTATCAAAACACACACACTTCACATTTTAGGCCTATCACAAAAATAAGATCTGAGACCCAGGGCATTTCCTCGTCTTCGGGAAGAGGTGGGCCGGTAGAGTCTACAAGGATGATGGTAGTCACGGTTCTAACTTGACTAGAATTCATCTCTGCACGGCAAGCGGAGGATGGGGTGTCCCTGAGCTCAGTGATCTGATGAAAAACTGAGACTGGTTGGAATTCATACCCTCATCCTATGAGCCTCAAAGTAAGACTTCCTTTGTGCCAAGCACTGTTTCAGGCCCGAGGCCCTGCCATAGCAAAAGAGAACAAATCCTAGCCCCCAGGGCTGGGCTGATGCTAATGAGTGCAGTCAGGAGCAGCACACAAGCAGAACACGGTGGCAGTTCTTACATGGTGCAAACAACAGCTAGAACAAGAGAGAGGTACTAGTAAATCCCCTCTGGTGAACACCATTCTGCCCCTGCTCCTGGCATTACCCCTCCCGTGGGTCTCCCTGCCAGAAGCTTGGGCTGAGCCAAGCGCACTCCCAGACGCCATCTGCTCTCCCTGAGTGTGGGGCCCGTGCCAGCTTGAGCGTCTGCACTCCTGGCACAGTGCCCTGGCACCCTAGAGCTAGGGAACTCCACCGCGGCCCTACATCAAGCCAGGGAATCCTCCCGTCTGGCAGATGGAGGGCTGCCGGAAAAGGAGGCAGTGCAAGCTGGGTGGGCTCCCTGAAGGACGAGGTGGCTTGGAGGGCCAGGAGGGTTCTTTGTCAACTAAAAGGACACGAATTATGAATAATAACTTCGATAAGCACATTCCACATGTTCAGCTGTTCACTGTGCTTCCTTTGCCAGGCTTTGGGTAAATGTGTGGGTGTTTGTTGTCACCTCTAAGTTGAATCCATATGTTGAACTGTTGGAATGATTAAGTGAGAAAGAGAGCTTGCCGCTAAGTCTGATTATCTGAGTTCGAGTCCAGAAACCCACCGGGTGGAAGAAAAGAACTAACTCCTACAAGTTGTCCTCTGACTTGCTGGAGAAGCACCACACTAAATAAATAAGTAAATAAACGTAATGAAAAAAAAATAAAAAAATTAAAGATATGGGGTTTGGAGAGATGACTCAGAGGTTAAGAACACTGACTGCTCTTCCAGAGGTCCTGAGTTCAATTCCAAGCATTCACATGGTGGCTCACAACCATCTGTAATGCGATCTGGTGCCCTCTTCTGTCCTGTAGGCATTCATCATTCATAGAGGTAGACCACTGTATACATAATAAATAAAATCTTTAAAGATTTTTTAAAAATAAACATATGTGTGTCATCATCACGTCTAGAAAGCTGGGTATATGTCCTGAGTTTTCAGATGAAGACATAAAGATTCAGAGAGGTGAAGCTCTGGTCCAAAGTTTACACATCAAGTGCCTTGAAATACCTGCCTGTGTGTGGGTGTGGAGAGTCCGACCCTGAACCACGGAGCACGCCTGCATTACTATAGGACCTGGACCACTCCTCGGCCTCTGTCCTCTAGAAGCGTCACTCAACCTTCCTTCTTTGGCTTCTTTCCTTCCCTTGGGGTCAGCAAGGGATTCTGCCTTGGGTTACAGTCTGCTGCTGCAGGTCCCAGGGGCTTACCTCGGCACCGGAGCCAGTGTCTTAGCCTCAGTTTCCGGACCTGCCCAGCAGGGGTGAAAACGGAGCTGCTGAGGGAAAGCGCCCAGCACAGGGCCTCGTGAACTGTGTGCTCTTCTGTGTGCTCTTGGACTAGTTACTTCAATTCTCTGTGCTCTTTGCTGTCGTGAAAAGACGACCATGCACAGTGCTTCTTAGAACTGTTCCGTGGTTGTGAATGTAAGCACCTAGAACAAGTCACAAAGCTGTAGCTAATGTTACTGTTATTATTTTTGGTTATTACTGGACCACCTTTTCTGGAGAGGTGGGATCCAGCCAGGAAAGACCTAGATAATGGGGGGGGGGGTGCTCCATCTTCTAGCCAGCAGATTTGAGCCTGGGCTCAGGGAGAAGAAGCTGCTATCTCTGGGATTCACCCCCCACCCCCGCAGAGTCGGAGTCTGCCTTCAAGGCCCCCTCCCGAGGAGCAGCGGAGGGGCGGAGTCTGGAGCTGTAGCTACGCCTCTCTCCTCCCCTGTGCGCTGCGGGGCTGGGACGCAGAGA
Source organism: Microtus oregoni (assembly GCF_018167655.1). Taxonomy (NCBI): domain Eukaryota; kingdom Metazoa; phylum Chordata; class Mammalia; order Rodentia; family Cricetidae; genus Microtus; species Microtus oregoni. Next base: position 54,673,961 of record NW_024543065.1, on the reverse strand, counting down.
CCAGACCGCAGCGCAGCTGCCAGACCCCGCGCCAGGTACCCCTGAGCCCGATCGCAGGGTTCAGGTTTGCCCATCTCTGGGCGGCAGGGCAAGGTGGGCGTCCTATGAAACTGGCTGTGGGCGGTGAGGAGAGGAGATGAGAACATTGCTCCTCCCCCGGGGTCCTGGCGTTGCGGCGGGGTGGAGGGGGCGAGAAATGGATGGGGGTGAATCTTTGGCGAGGATCTGGACTAGGAGGTCTGGAACGATCTGGGGCAGGGGATAGTAGAACGAGAAAGATCTTTCTGGTTGAGTGTGAACAGTACATATGCTGAGTTTGAGGGTGGCGGCGTTAATGAACCAGGAGGGCTAAGGTGACAGGTCAATGGGGAGATGTGTGGCGCCGTGGAAAAGGGGCAAGGCAAGGTACAGGTTGAGTTGAATAGGTGTGCAATGGAAGCGATAAGAGCTGAGAAGCGTGGGGGTGGGGGTGGGAGGTCTCTATGTTGGAGGTGTTTGCGTTTTCAAATGCTGCAAGGGTGAGGATTGATGGTGCAAGGAGGCTCCGGGGTACATAAGAATATTGCCGGCCTCAGACACGTTCCCGAGGGGAGCCGCTGTCATTCCCAGCAAGTGTTCAAGGAGACCTTTGGCAGATGACAGGGTGTGGGTGTGGCGGGCTTACCTTGAGAGGGCCCTGGGAACTTAGTGTGAGGACTGGACTATGTGTGTGTGCACTAGGGTGGAGTTCCTAGGTCACTGGGGGGTAGGAGATGGATGAGCATATTATAGGAGGAAGGGTGTGGGCCTGAGTGGGTGGTAAGGGCATGTGAGCCTGGGGATGGAGTCTGTGTGTATGTGTGTGTGGAGAGGGCTCAAGGAACAAACAACTGTGTAAGACATGGTTTACAGTGAGTATGCAACAGGTATATAATTGAGAGAATCCCAGAATTGATCGCCTGGGACCGTGAATTATCTGTGAGTTAAACAAACCTGTTTTGTTCTCCAGTCTGTTTACTACCTGTAAAATGACTCTGGGGGACTTTGAGCTCACTCTGAAGCCAACAGTCAGAGGGTGATGGATAAAGGCAAGATTTTTTGAAATTTGAATTTGTTTTCCTCTGTCTTCAGGAACCCCCTACAACAGCGCCCCTGCCCAGCCATGGACAACCCCAGCATACAGGAACTCCAGCAACCCTTGCTGCCAAGCACAGCCTGGGACCTCCTGTCCCCCAAGACTGACAAAGTAGAGCTGGGACCCCCTTTCCCAGAAACAGTCTTTGTGGAGTCACTGAGAGGCCGGCAGTTCCTTCTCTCACCTCTTTCTTCCGTGAGCGCTGGCCTGGGGGAGCTGGAGACCCCTGACCTTGAGGTAGGGGTGTAGGGCAGCTTGCTGGTGTTATCTGTCTAGGTCTGGAGTCTCACTTGACTATGCAGGGCCTGACTGGGAGTCTTGGAATTTTTGTTTGTGTTGAGACAGGGTTTCTTTGTGAAGCCAGGACTAGTAGACCAGGCTGGCCTTGAACTCAGAGACCACCACCTGGCTCTAGAGTGCAGTTTTGTTTTTCTCCAGACCCCTCACCTTGTCCCTTGATCTTTGTTTGCTGTCTTCCTTCTGTGTTCTCTCATTCCAGAACCCACAAATGCTTGGCTTCTGCTGACCCAGTTTTTCAAGTGAAGGTCTTTAATTTTTTATTTGTGCGCTCGCGTATGTATGGAAGGAGGCCAGGGCGCACATGCAGTCGACCTGGAGTCAGATCATTAGGGTTGATGGTCAGTACTTCGCCTTTGCCTGCTGACCCATCCCACTGCTGACCTTCCCCATGCTTTCAAAGTTTTTTTAAAAAATGTCAGACTATCATTTTGTTTTTAAGCTTTTATTTTTATGTGTATATGCCTGTGCGTTATATTCATGCAGTGCCTGTGGAGGCCAGAAGAGGGAGCTGGATCCGCTGGAACTGGAATTACAGATGGTAGGGAGACATCATGTGGGTGCTGGGAATTGAACCTGGGTCCTTCATCAGTGCTCTTAACCGAGCTATCTCTCTAGCCCCCACTATTGTGTGTGTGCTTGTATTTTCGCTATTCAGATCCCCTGGAGTTGGAGGTACAGGGCACTGGAATCCTCCCCACAAGGAAGCTGAGAACCTGACTCAGGGCATATACAAGGGCAGTAATCACTGTGCCATCTCTCTAGTCCCCACCCCCCTTTTCTAAGACAGGGTCCGGCTTTAAATTCACCCTTCCACCTCAACCTCCAAGAATGCTGTCATATTCCTTGCACATATTGTGAAACATGTCTTGTATTTTTATTTTCCAATTTAATTTTCTTTGAGACAAAGTTTGTTCTTCATGCTGGCCTTGAACGCCTCAGTTCACATTCGCCTTTTGACCTCAGCTTCCTAACTGGAAATGCAGGCCTGCGCCATCCATCTGGTTTCTCTCTTTTGTAAGACCGTCTCACTGCATAGCCCAGACTAGCTTCAAATTTACCAGGTACCCGAAGATGACCTTGAACTTCTGCTCCTCCTGCCTCCACCTCCCCACTTGCTGGGATTAGAGGCAGGAGCCACCACCCCTGGCTTTCCCATTTTACTCGAGGAAGGCTCTGGTTAAATGCCCAAGTTGACTTTGAATTCACTCTATAGTCCAGGCAAGGTTTGGAATTTCAACCCTCGGGACTCAGATCTGATTTACTTACTTTGTCCTAGGAAATCTTGTAGAGTTACTATGTGACATTCTGTTAAGGAAGAGGGAGTTGCAGACCTGGCCAGATTCAAGGGAGGAAGAACCTACGGCACAGCTGCTGGGGGTGGGGAAGGAACATCAGTCATCTCAGAAGAGCTTTTGGTGTATATCTTTAATTCCAGTACTCAAAGCAGTCAGATCTCTGAGTTCAAGGCCAGCCTGGTCTACAGAATGAGTTCCAGGATAGCCAGAGCTACATAAAAGAGACCTTGTCTTAAGAAAAAAAAAAAAGGCACTTGGAGCCAGGTTAAGTGCCTGCCTATAATCTGGGCACTCAGGAGGCTGAAGCTCATGGCTTTACAGAACAGCCTGGGGCAACACAGGAAGACAAGACAAGCAGGTGGGGTGGAAAACATCCTGCCACAGTTTTACCATCTCTGACCCTAGCAGTGAAGACTTGAAGAACTACATTGTACCTCTAAGGTCCTGCTCACCATTTGTGTGTCTGTTATATTTGACTGTGTGCTGGTCATTTTGTTTGAAGAAAGTATTTTTAGGATCAATTATTTGGAGGCCTAGAATGAAGGTGCCATCTTCCAGAGAGGATTTGTTTTGTTCCTGCTGAGCTACCTGGAGACAAACAGTGAAAGATTTTGGTGTCCTCCCTCCCCTCACAGGTGTCATGTACTGCAGGCAGGCCTCCTGAGCCACCTGCCTCTACCTCCCAAATGCCGGGATTACAGGCATACCCAGCTTTAGGATCATTTTTGGCTGGCAGGTTTGTCTTAGCAACTCAGGACACTAGAGCGTTCACCTCCCATCTCTCACGCAGGTTCTTCTACCCAAAGCAAAGTCTGCCCCCACTTCACAACTTCCCATTTAGGGATTACAAGCAATCTTCCCATAGTTAGACCCTTGAGAATGAACTCAGCATCCAGGAGGGTAGATCTCTCTAGAAGCCCGCAGTATCAATAGCTCCCCCACCCCTCCTGGGATCCAGTAGACTGAGAAGTTTAAAGCCCACCTTGTTGAATGTTTTTGTCTCCGGAAAGGCCGCAGAGAAGCATTGGTCCTCAGGGGTGATGGGGCAGAGAAGGCAGGTGGGGATATCCCCACCCAGACTCTCTCCTGTCCATAGGACACATCATCCAGCGACAGTGACTCAGATTATGATGGAGGTGGCCGCCTCTCACCTCTTCTGCCCCATGACCACCTTGGCCTGGCAGTCTTCTCTGTCCTGTGTTGTTTTTGGCCTGTGGGCATTGCTGCCTTCTGTCTGGCCCACAAGGTTAGTCTGTGTTTGGGACTGGGAGGGTGCTGGGTTAAATAAAAAAAGGGGAGGGGAACAAGGAGGAGCCACACTGTTTGGTGGTGTGTGGGGGGGACCATGGGGGGAGGTGGCTGGAGAGAAGCCTTCACAAAGAAACACAAAGGCGTAACCTGATATGGTGGTGACAGTAATCCCAGGTAGTCTTGGGAGACAGAGGAGGAGGTTCAAGGCCAACCTAGCTACAAACTGAGATCTTGTCTCAAAAGAATGAAGAGCAAAGGAACAGAGCTGAGGCTATAGCTCAGTTGGCAGACTGCTTGCCTAGCATGCATGAAGCCCTAGGTTCGATGGCCAACAAATCGAGATGGAGACAGAAAGATCTAAATTCATATTTATCTTTGGCTACAAAGGAAGCCCCAGGCAAGCCTGGGCTACCTAAGTCTCTGTCACAACAAAACAAAGGAAGGAAGGAAGCGTGTGTGTGTGTGTGTGTGGGGGGGGGAGCCAAGATGCCGCCAGGAACCTAGAGTGGTGGCTTTGACAACCGTCCCTGTCAGACCTGGGAAGCCAGCGAAAGCTGCAGGTCTCCCTCACTAGTCAATGGAAATAACCCCCATCTCAGGGCCGTTGTACAGATTAACTGAGTGAAAACACAGGCATAAATTAGTGGTATGTGGCAACACTTGTTTTTTTGGGTTTTCTTTTTTCCAAGACAGGGTTTCTTTGTGTAACCCTGTTCTCAAACTCAGAGATCCACTTGCCTCTGTCTCCCAAGTGCAAGGATTAAAGGAGTGGTCACCACCACACAGGGAAATGCTCTTTTATTGGTTGCTCAGTTGGTGCCCCAATTGTAGTTTTAGACTAGATAAATGAATTAGTTAGACTGGGATTGTGGAGAGCCACAGGAAGCAGGGTGGAGTGTCAAGGGACACTTTGGTTACCACTGCCCACTGCCTCTACAGACCAAACAAGGCTTGGGCCAAGGGGGACATCCAAGGGGCAGGGGCCACTTCCCGCCGAGCCTTCCTGCTGGGGGTCCTTGCTGTAGGGCTGGGCCTGTGCACATATGCTGCTGCTCTGGTGACCTTGGCTGCCTACCTTGCCTCCCGAGACCCGCCCTAGCTGCCCTTCAGCCCCCACTGTGAATGCAGAGGCCAGAGGCCCCCCAGTGAACCCATGAGAGGAACGGATGATCCTGATGCAAATGGTGGTGACAGCGAGGACCACAGCATCCAGAAATGAGAGTCTGCTACTTTCCTGGCCACCCCTACCCAGAAGGAAGCAACGTGAGAGATTAAAGAGTCCCTGAAGCCAAACCCAAGTGTGTCTGTGTGTTTGGATGTGTCCAGGGTGGACTGGTGTGGGTGCCCAAGAGTAGGAAGGACTGACCAGCAAGGTCAGCCTCAGGCTGTGGCTGACAGCAGACCTCAGAGCTTGGGGTGTGATACTGCAGTATTTTCTTCTCCACAGCAGTGAGCAGAATTAGAGCCAGGCTTCCAGGTCTCACTTAACCCTTCCCTCGGGCCGAGCAAGGTCCAAAGAACCCCAGGTGTGTGTGGTGGCCTGCTGCTTCCCTCTGAGCTCTTCCCACAGCAGATGGAGAAATTATCCAGTTGTCCAAAATCAACAGGAAAGTGTGGTGGTAGAGCCAGACCTCGGAGCCATGCTTAGTATACTGGTAACTCAGGAGGCTGAGGCAGGAGGATCACAAGTTCAAGTTGACCTAGAGATGAGCTTAGCAGCAGAACTATGCCTAGTACATACGAGGTCCCAGGAGATGAGCCAGCCATGGCAGCTTAGTGAGACTGACAACACACAAAAGAAGCTGGCACTCCCAGCACCCGGGAGAGGCAGGTGGGTCTAATAAGTTTCCAGGCCAGCCAGGGCTGCATAGTGAAACCCAGCTGCACGTGGTTGTGGTGGTGAAGAAGACCAGAGGCATGGCTCATCAGTCAATGCTTGTTCAGAATTTACAACTCCCTTAGTTCAAACCCCAGAATCAGCTAGGGATGATGATGCATGCCTTTACTCCCAGCCCCGGGGGGGGGGGGGGGCAGAGGCAGGAGGATCTCTGTGAGTTCAATGCCAACCTGGTCTACAAATGAATTCTAGGACAGTCAAGAGCTACATAGTGAGACTGTCTCAAAAAACCAAGTAAGCCTGGTAGATGTCTTTGATCCCAGCACTTGAAAGGCAGAGGCAGGTGGATCTCTTTGAGTTTGAGGCCAGCCTGGTCTACAGAGTGAGTTCCAGGACAGTCAGGGCTATTACAGAGAGAAACACAGTCTCTAAAAAAACAAAAACAAAAAAAAAAGTTTTAGAGTTACCAAAACATGAAAAAAATTGTACCCGGGTTTCAATGATGTGAACATAGCTCCCTCTGCAGACACAACTTCTCTGGGGGGGGGGGGGGGGTGGGAATCCTGACTGACAGCTCAAATCATCTAGAGACCAAATACCTTCCTTACAAAATGGCCTTCCAAACCCACTTCAACCAAGTCTCTGCAGAATGGGCCTCCAACTCAGAGCCACTTGCCTCTGCCTCCAGATTGCTGGGACCAAAGGTGTGCACCAGCGCTGCCTGGCTATGTAAGGGGTGGGTCCCTGAGGAAACAAAGAGCTGGTGGTACTGAGTAGGTGAGCAGCTTTCTCAGCACTTGGCCAACACAGGGAGTATTTGCAAAATGAGGCCTGAGAACATCAAGTAATGAAGAGGCGGGGTTTGGCTGTTAAACGCCACACCACAATGAAAAAAAACAAAAAACAAAAAACAAAACCCCTTTTCCACTCACCAAGCTAAAGATACCTGTGCATTTCTTTCCCGGTTCTCAGGAGTGAAGACACCGGTCCAGCGGGTGGTGGTGGAGAGAATGGAGTGTGAGGATCTAGATCTAGCATGTGAAGTATAAGGCAGAATGGGCGCAGGACATGGAAACAAGCGTCTGGGGCCTGCTGATTTGGCTCCATGTTGACAGGTTGTGGGAGTTAATCTTTACAGAAGTTCTTAAATGCTTGGTTCCAGTCCTCTCAATACCAAGAGAATGGGAACACCAGCTGGATGAACTCCAATGACTTGGTGCTCCCAGAATGCTGGAGTTACCCTGAACAGCCTGGTCTCTGGGACAGGAATCTCATGGTCCTTTGGTCTTCTGCAGGTTAGCTGGTGACCTCTGGGCTCTTCTGTTTATGTCATCTTCAAGTGAGGACTCTATCACCCCCATTTCATGGGGTGAAAATGGACCTCTAGTGTACTGCTGGTGGCCCTCAAAGTCCCATGTGGATGTGTTCCTCCCTGCCTGTATCTCTGGAGCGCTCTCCCATGCTACTCCAGAGCTCACTGCCACACTTTCCTCCATCACGGATAACTTCAGCTGTACCACCCCTGCCTGTATCCTGATACGGAATTTACTTCCCCTCAAAACTGATCCCTCCTTTAGAGTGTGTGTCCAAGTGCCCAAAGAAGCCAGAAAAGGATGTCTGAGCCCCAAGAGCTGGAGTCATAGTTGTGAGTTGTCTGTTTTGAGTGCTGGAAACTGGAAGAGCAACAGGTGCTTCTAACTGCTGAGTCCTCTCCAGATCGCCTTCTTAGGTAGCCCAGGCTGGCCTCACTATGCCAGGTAGGACTGTTGGCATGTACCACCATGCCTATATCTTACCCTGAACATGCGGTCTGGGTCTCTCGTTCAGTGCCAGCTTCTCAACACCAGCAGGCCTGATGAATGGATGCTCACCAGCCATCAGAATCGGTGGCTATGACTCATTCAACACAGGTGAGCTCCTTTTAATGGTGTTCTGGCACAGGAGCCCCTGCTGTTACAGGACTGGAGGTCACATGGGCACAGTATGAGGTAAAGTGAGGAGCTGGCATGTGACGGCTGGAGGCGGTGGGCGTGGTGACTGGAGGTGCACCCTGCCCTGGCTTGTCTCAGCTTTTCGAGTAGCGCCTCTGCAGCGATTCCCGGTAGAAGCGGAAGATGTGCTGTGAGGCAGCCTGGGCAGCAGCCAGGCACTGCTGGAGCTGGGAAGGAAGAAGCCAGTTAGCACCCAGGGTTACTCCCTAATGAGCCTCTAAACCTAGTGCCCTCCCCTCCATTACTCCTCACCACAACAGCCATTTCCTGTCTCACCGCCTAACTCCCACCCCGTAATGGCGCTGGTGCATACCCGAAATGAGACATACATACATAATGGCCCTGAAAAATCCTCCTGCCTCAATCTCTAGAGTACAGTATATGGTGCTGGGGGGGGAACCCAGGTCTCATGCACGTTAGACAAACCTCTATCAATAAAGTCACATCCTCAGTCCCTCTCCTTTAAGCTTGTTTCCCTCTTTTTTCTTTTTTTGAGACAGAATTTCTTCATGTAGCCTTAGAGGTCCAGGAACTCACTGTGTTGACTAGGCTGGCCTCGAACTCACAGAGATCCACCTGCCTTTGCCTTCTGGGATAAAAGGCGTGCGCCACCACTGCCCAGCTACTTCCCTCTTTTAGTATGTAATTTACAACACCTGTGCACTTGCATACAGGCATACCCTATGGAAATAAGAGGATAATTTGGGGACTTGATTCTTTCCCTTTACCATGTTGGTCCTGGGGTCTAAAGTCAGGCAGGTAGTCGGGCCTAGCAGCAAGTCTTTAATTTCAGAACCATCTTCCCAGCCCTTAAGTTTTTTTTTTTTAAATATTTATTTATTCATTATGTATACAATATTCTGTCTGTGTGTATGTCTGCAGGCCAGAAGAGGGCACCAGACCTCATTACAGATGGTTGTGAGCCACCATGTGGTTGCTGGGAATTGAACTCAGGACCTTTGGAAGAGCAGGCAATGCTCTTAACCACTGAGCCATCTCTCCAGCCCCCAGCCCTTAAGTTTTATCTTAATGAAAAGAGCATAAGGGCATTGGGGACCAGACTCTGAAAGCCACCTGAGATCAGAGTCCTAACACCTTGGAGGAACTTGGAGAGCTGGAGACCCCGAGAATTAGAGCCATAACCCTTTAACCCTCAAATCCTTTTCATTGATGTTTGCCTGAGACAGGGTCTCAATACATAGCTCAGACTGGCCTGGAACTCACTATATAGCCCAGGCTGGCCTAGACCTGTGTAGCTCAGGATAATCTCAAACTTAGTGATTCTCCTGCCTTAGCCTGCAGAGTGCCGAGAGTAAAGGTGAGAGCCACTAGACCTACCTAGCACCTCCTCTCCCTTTCTGAAACAAGTGTTTACTATATAGTCCAGGCCGGTCTGGAGTTCACAGCAGCAAGCCACCATGTCCAATCCAAATAACCTTAAGAGCCATGAAATTAGAGATTTAAATCATTACCACCACATAGGCTTAGAGCCACAGGGCCAGAGAAGAAATACAGGTGCAGCCTAGTTTCCAAACCCTGTTCCTTGGAAACCCAGAATTCTAGGTGGCACTGTTCTGTGCTGACGACTGGGGACCTTAAGATAGAAAACTGGGGGTTGGCTCAGTGGTTAAGAGCATTTCCTGCTTTTCCAAAGGTCTTGAGTTCAATTCCCAGCAACTACATGCTGACTCACGACCATCTCTAATGGGATCTGGTGCCCTCTTCTGGTATGCAAGCAAAACACTGTATATATAATAAATCTTTAATAAAAAAAATAGACACACCCCCTCATTCAAGGTGAATCCTGTTTTCTGATCTCATTATTCAGGCATTCCTTTAAAACTGCTACATAGAAACACCGTTTTGGTTTTTTTGTTTGATAAGGCAGGATCTCACAATGTTGCCCGGGCTGGCTTGGAATTCTCCATATAGACTAGGCTGGCTCTGAACTCATCTATGCTTGCCTTTCTTTCCCAAGTGCTGAGATTAAACTCGTGACTCAGGACCTTGGGCATGCCAGGCAAGCACTTTAAGAACTAAGTCCCAAACATGCATCCATCCACCCAACAGCGATGCAGAGAAGGGCTTGCTGTGAGCTGGGATAAGATGTTACGTCAACAGGAGAAAAAATTGTGGATACCTCGGCATCAGAATAGAGCCCCTTGGTGGTGGACATCAGCAGTTTCTGCTCCACGCTGTCCAGAGCAAAGGTCAGGATGGCCCGGGCCTCCTAGAAGCGTAAAGTAGAAGGTAATAAGTGTCTTAGGGCCCTCCTCTTTAAGATCTCAGCCAGTCTCAAACAGGGAGAACTGAACCCTCAGCCTCTAGGTCAATTGAAGTTGTATGTTAGATTCCACTCTTGGGTAATTGTTTCTCTTCTTTGTCTTTATTCTGACCACTGTTCTCCTGTCCCATAGGGGGAGCCACAGTGCTGGTCATTTCCTGAGTGCCTCTCCACTGCCCACTCTCCCTTCCTTGCTCTGCACTACACAGGCAAGCCAGAGAGATCCAGTCCTCATGGCTCCCTTCCCTTGTTTCCCCAGTTATCTGAGGGGGGCCCAGGAAGCCCCGAGAGAAGTATCGAGGTCCCCACTCTGACAGCAGTAGTTGCAGTAAAAGTGACAGTCACGAGGAGGGTTCTGAACTTCCACATCCAAGACAGAACCCCTGGATTTTCCTGTGTGTACACCTGCAACCAACTGTGATGATGTCGTGGCAGGGCCAGGCTGGGACCCAGGCTTCACTGCTGTCACCACCCCTGCCTAAAGCCTTCCTAGAAAGTGCTGAGAAGAACATGCTTCCTTAACTGTCATCACCATGACCAGCACAGGGCACAAGAACCACGGATCTGTTCTACAGTTCAGAAGTGAATGCTAGCAAGTTTCTTTTCTGGCTAGTGCAAGTGAGAGTTGGGTGTCTAGCACTTAAAGCTGAATGAACCTTGATGAATGGGACAGAAGTTGCCAGATGGACTAGGGTGCACGAGCCAACTGACTCACACAGAAGTAAGGCCTGCAGGCAAGCAGACCTACCTGGCTACAGCTCTTTGCCAACATTACCTTTCCACACCTACCTTTTCTTGCTTGGTCGTGGGGTCCAGCACGAGATTGCCATCAGAGTCCAGGGCACAGCTGACCCCGCAGAAGAGAGCCCGCATGGGCACACCTGCATCCACCAGTGCCATGCAGGCAGCATTCAAGCAGCAGGCCAAGAGCTGAGCATCACAGGGAGGTTAAGAAGAGTGTCTTCTGTGGGACTGGCCAGCAGAACACATCCACACTTCCCTTTACCTGCTAATGCCTGTGGCAGACACTGCTAGCTGATCACAGAGCAGCAGCATGGTATGATGGCTAAGTGGTTCTGGCACCAAGTACCTGCCAGTGCTCCATACTGGGCATAAGCACCTCCCTCCCTGTGTTAAATGAGATGATGCTAGGGAACAGATACATACACTAAAGGATGTACCAAGGATCTTAGAGATGGGTGGGGGCGGCCCTTATCTTTAATCCCAGAATTTGGGAGGCAGAGGCAGGCGATCTCTGAGTTTGAGGCCAGCGTGGTCTATAAAGCGAGTTCCAAGACTGCACACAGCGAAACTCTGTCTCAAAAAAAAAAAAAAAAAAAAAAAAAAACCCAAACCAAAAAACCAAATAAACAAAAAAAAACATATACACACAAAAACAGAGACAGGAAATCTCCCAGTCTCTTACGGAAGACACTGGCAAAGCCAGGTCCACTACCTGGGACTCTGGTGGGCAGTATGGAGCCAATGACCATCTTGCCAGCTTGGTGCTTCCCCAGTAGAGCCAGAAACTCATGCCAATGTGCAGAGAAGAAGTCACTGGCTCAGGCTCTGGGCTTGGACACGCCTGAGCTTGAGCCTCACCATTGTAGCCTTCTGGCTGCCACTGTCCTGTTCCCTTGGGCAAGACACAGTCCCTCTCTGAGCTCTAGTTTCTTTACCCCAAACTCGGCAACATAAGGAACAAACATACTGGAGCCCTTAGGCTCTCGAACTGGAAAGCCCGAGACCAGGCCTTCAGAGCTACAGGGGAATTACAATGCTCCCCAGGACAAGTCCTGTGGGAACGAGACGACAGCGCTGACAAGTGCTTGAGTGTCCCGCATACGAGTCCTGCCGGCTCATTTCTAAAAACCGCATCTGTTTGTTTGTGTGCCCGTGGCCAGGTGTGTGCTGTGTGCTCACATGGTTAGAGGACAACCTGCAGAAACTGGTCCTCTCCTTTCAACACGTGCGGCCGTCAGGCTCGGCAGCAAGCACCTTTACCCAATGAACCATCCTGTTGGCCCTGGCGTTGTTTTAAGTTCTCTGAGCTGCCTCCTGGCATGGGTTCTGCGTGGCTGAGGGAACATTACAGGGTCACCAGGAGGGAAGCCAAGGGAGGCTCCGAGCACGTCCTAGAGTGTCCGGGAAAGGATACGGAGCCGGTGTCGCTCACCACCTGCAGCACCACTGTGATGGAAGTGCGGGGGTGCAGGCCTCCCAGAACCACTGCTTCACAAGTGTTCCTGATCAGCCGCTCCCGGCTTTTCTCAGCCACACCTGGGGAGGGAGACAGGAAGTTATCAGACTCTTACCTCATCATCTTGTTCTGCTCAATCCAGCCCGAGGGAGACCCCAGGAAGGGGCTGTCAGTCAGCCTAGGATGGCATGCATACTCCCAGGCGAAAGAAGGCAGGGCCCACAACTTCCCAAGGGTCTACCAGCCAGCCACCCAAGGATGAATACCCAGGAGCGCTCATGTCCTATGTTACTGGCCGTATTGACCCCATCAGAGTGGGCCCATCCCACTGTACATAGGGAGTTTCAGTAAAAGGGCAGAAAAACAAGTTAATGGTAAGGAGAAATGAAGGCAGAGAAGGGAAGAAAGAAATGGAGACAAAGAAGCAGCTCAAGAGAAGGCGAGTCTGGTGGTGCTGGTCTGCAGTCTCAGGACTGGAAATGCTCAGGAGAGGGGATCACAAATTTGAGGGCAGTCTAGGCTACAGAGAGCTCAGTACCAGCCTAGGCAACTTGAGACCCATCTTAAAAAGTATAAGGCTGGTGGTGTGGCCCAGCCACATAACCTGAGGTTCACCAGGGAAAGTACTGTGGCTCAGTACTAGAATGCCTGCCTGGAGCCCACCAGTGAGGACCTGGGAGGCCTGAGCCCAGAAGAGGGCGTGACCAGAACGCACCAGTGAGAGCCCAGGCTCCCTGGCGAGCATCTGTCTAGCAGGTGTGAGGCTCTGGATTCCATTCCCAAAGCAGCAAAAACTAAAACAAAACAAAGAGCTGGGCAGAGGGAGGTGAGCAGGGCAGTGGAGACTGGATGTAGCAAGCAGCAGGGAGGAGTTGGGCGAGGTCCTAATAGATCTTTGGAGGTTTAGCTGAGTCCAGTTACCAGGCAGCCCAATCTTCGGCCTCAGGATCACTTCGAGTGTAGCCTTGTTGAAGATTTCTTTGCTGACCTTCACCTCGGCTGGCCCGTACACTCCAGCCAGGACAGAGGTGTCACCTGGGGAGACATCAGCGGAGGCCTCTGCCACACCATGCCACCCTCACCAATTCTCTTCTCTGCTTTCTCATCTTCAAGTGGGAGCCACTATCGTCCCTCCCTCGTGACATTTTTGTGAAGAGCACATGGCAATGGCTCACAGAAGCAGGAAGCCCTGAGTCTCTCAGCATCACACAAGAAGATGAAATGAAAACCAGTTTTTAAAGACACAGTGCACCTGAAACATATAGGAACATAGTGAACATAGAGTTCACCACAGACTTCAGGTACTAGTAAGTTCTCACAAGGAGTTGGGGCTGGAGAGATAGCTCAGCGGGCCAGCACACACACCACTCTTAGAGAGGACTGCAATTTCCAGCTCACAACACCCATACCAGGCTGCTCACAATCGCCATGTAACCCAGCTCCAAGGGGTTGACATCCTCTGCTGGCCTGCACGACCACTCTCGCACCACAGGTGTGGCTTTCATTCACACAACCATTTGGGAGGCGGGAGACAAAGGCGGGGAGGGTCAGGAATTCAAGGTCATCCTTGGCTCCAAACTAAGTTTGAGGCCCTGAGCTACATGAGACTTATAAACCAACCAAAAAGAAATTCATTATTACATATAGTTAATATATACTAATAAAAATATTTTAAAAGAGCCGGGCGGTGGTGGCGCACGCCTTTAATCCCAGCACTCGGGAGGCAGAGGCAGGTGGATCTCTGTGAGTTCGAGACCAGCCTGGTCTACAAGAGCTAGTGCCAGGACAGGCTCCAAAGCCACAGAGAAACCCTGTCTCAAAAAAACCAAAAAAAAAAAAAAAAAAAAAAAAAAAAAAAAAAAAATATTTTAAAAGGCCTAACAAAAAACAAAGGGGTCTATAATTGTGATGGATAGGGATCTTAATTTCTGCTCATCTTCCCAGAATGAACATGAATGGGTCTGGAGAAGGAAAAGTCTGGCTTCTAAGCCTGACTGCCTATTCCTGGCCCTTGTGTGACTGATAAAACCTCTCTGGGTCATCTACAAAGTGAATACACTGCACCCAAACAGTGGTTTCCACATGTTTCTGACCATAATGTCCAATAACTAATACACTTTCCAGCTCACCTCCAAACTGAAAATTTATGTGTGTAAGTTTTCCCTCAACGGACTATGTATTGGGATATGTAAACCAAACAAACCCTTTCCTCCCAAGTAGCTTTTGGTCATGGCCCTTATCTCAGCCATAGAATCCTATGGACACATACAAAGTAATGGGTTTTGTTTTGTCATTATTAAATATACCCACCGTTTTGCATTGTTTGCCATTGTGTTCTCCCTAAGGGATGAGGGGGGCAGTTCTGCAGTTTCTCTAAACTCACCATAGACTTTGAGGTAAGAAGGGTCTGGAACATACTTTTTGACAGTCTGCAAGGTGTCTCACTTGCTCTAGAGCCCCATGGGAACACAGGAGGGGTGCCTCTGTGTATGGGGTGTGCGCACACTTCTGTGTAGGGGCTTTCAGAGGTCAGAAGAGGGCTTCTGATCTCCTAGATCTAGAGCTGAGTTACAGTGGTTGAGAGCCACCTGACATAGATGATGGGAACTAACTCTGGCCCTCTGCAAGAGCAATAGGTGTTAACCACCAAGCCATTTCTCCAGCTTCCAGTTCTCGCCTTTTCTAGCCTCCTACCGGTCTTCAATTCTTGCCCCATCTACCTGACTCTCTCACAGGCAAACTCCTGAAGAGCTGTCTCCACTCCATTTCTCTTTTCTCCCTTTCTCGGATCCCAACACTATACTGCACTGGGAGCAATGGCCTCTGACTTGATTAGCTCTAAAATGGTCAGCCCTCACACCTCAAACACAGCTCACCATCAGTACTGATACCAACTCACTGCCCTCTCCAATCTGTCTACTTTGATAGTTCTTCACACTCCCAAGACCTCTCAAAGGTGGCTGATCCGCACTGGAGATAGGGTTGTGTGGGCGTCAGCCATGAGACCTGTCTTCTCTCTACATTCATACACACTGATGGGATGTGTATACCAAGCAAGGGGACGTTTACTCAAATGATGGGATGGGAGAAGGGGAGATACTTGTCAGTCTAGGATGAGAATATGACGTTCAATCTGAAGAGCATTTACTTGGATAAATCATCTGCCACGGTAATTACACTTAAAGCAGTGGTGGTGACAAGTCTCTCTCAAAGGATATGTGTGCAAATGCACACCTGAGCCTCAGCTGGTGATGTATGAATCCAGAAGCGTGTGTGGGGAAATCTAGCCAAAGGGAATATTTGCCTTGGTGAACTTACACCTACTCTGGGAAATTTATTCTTACTGGGGTGGTCTTGCCCCTGATTCCTTCCCAGACAGATTATTTACCAAGCTGGACGTATCATATCTTTTCGAGTCGGAGGAGGTGTGTATCTCCAACCTCTAGAAGTAGTTTTTTTCAAAGAGATGGGCGCACTCGGTTGCACACTACACGGTAAACGCTCTTCAAAAACCCCACTTGGGTGAGTGAGGATGGCGCGCGCAGTTAACCCTGGCTAGGTTCTTACCTTGCAGAAAAGAAGCAGATCCATCCGGTCGGGACAGCAGGTTCTGTTCACAAGCAAAATGCCGGAGGCTGCAGACTGGACTTCGAGGGCTGGACTCTATTCTGGTGTCAGTACTTACCCGGGCGTCTGCACACTTTGCTACCTCCATAGCCGCCAACCATGCGCGTGGCCCTACCGTAGCTTCCGCCCGGCTGCGCGCGCGCTCGTACCGGCCGCGCAACTACTGTAACTACTGCGCATGCGCCAGCCTGGGGCACGCCCGAATGGGCCCCCGCACGTGGCTTAACGTTTACTAACAATCTGGTTCCGCCCAGCTCCACCTCCTAATTTTGGCAAAGCCATTGGACAATAAAAAAATGGAGGCGGGTGTTGGAATGGGCCCATCTTGCCCAAGGCCCCCGGGTCCTAAACCCATTAGCCTCTGGTCAGGTTGTCCTTTTTCTGCCTGATACTGGAGCAACTATAAGTAGAAAACTGGAGCAATTTCACATAACAAGAATTTCCATATGAACTTACGTATTCAGGGTGGTTGGAATTAGATAGCTTGTTGACATAGTTGTGCTGCCATTTGAATAAGGCAGCTGATGGGTCAGCCCATCTCGCTCCCGTGAGAAAGGAGGCGTGGTTATTAGCCAAGATGGCGGTAGCGATGTGTATGGCCAAGATCTGGAGGCCGAGCGGTGGCCTGGGTCAGGCTGCTCTCCTGCTGCTGCGGCGGCCTGGGGCTCGGGGCTTGGCTAGATTCGTGAGTACCTGGGCCCCATGGGGCCTTTCTTGAGGAGGAATAGGAACGTAAAGGTTATTTTTACAGTGCATGCCGGTCACCGCGGGCTGTCAAGGAAGGGCCAACTCAGAAAGAAAAGGAGCAGGAGATTCCTTGGAGAGAAATTCAAGGGAATATCCCCTTAAGAGGAAAAGGAAGGCAGCTCCTTGTGGGCATGCACGGAGGGAGCAAGTCGGGGAGTGAGATGGGACAGGATCAGGTCCAACCTTTCTTTATTCCTTTACTTAAATTTCGATTGCAAAGCGAGTTGAGCAAGAAACTGGTTTGACTCCTCTGTTCCGTGATCAAAAGTCAAGGCCGGGGATATTTCCATGACTGTTGTTTACAGGAGATTAGTATGTGTTTGTTGACTTTACGAAGGAAGACAAAGAGCTACAAGTCCAGACAGGAGCCTTTGTCCACGTTATTTTTAGAGACAGCATCTCACTGAGTACTCCAAAATGACCTTTAACTCACTCAGATGCCCAGACTGGCATCGAACTGGAAACAGTCCGGTCTCAGTCTCCCAAGTACTGGGATCACAGCTGTGAGCCACCAAGTTCAGCTGCCCACTTTCCTTGAAAACTCTTGAGAATACTCAAGAGTCATCTTTTGATCCATTGTTACTGAGGGCAAGATAACACTTCCGAAAATGATGTTGAAGCCTGGCAAGGTAGCTTGGTGACAGAGTGCTTGCCAGCATCCACAATTTAGCTCCTAACACTGTGTGCTCTAGCTGTGGTGACACAAGACAGATTCCAGCACTTGGGAGCTAGAGGCAGGAAGGTCAGGAATTTGAGGTCAGTCTGAGCTACAGGATGTAATGGTCTGTCCCGTACCTTTAAGAGACAAGCCCCGGGGCTGGAGAGATGGCTCAGTGGTTAAGAGCACTGTCTGCTCTTCCAGAGGTCCTGAGTTCAATTCCCAGCAACCACATGGTGGTTCACAACCATCTGTAATGAGATCTGGCACCCTCCTCTGGTGTGTGGGCATACATGGAGGCAGAATGTTGTATACATAATAAATAAATAAATCTTTAAAAAAAAAAAAGAGAGACAAGCCCCGCCCACTCCCCCTCCTCCGAGGCAAGGTGGTCTTCAGCTTCCAGCCTGAATCTCTTCCCTTTCCGTGTCTCTCTCTCTCTCTCTCTCTCTCTCTCTCTCTCTCTCTCTGAGGTATCTGCTGTCATAGCTCCTCCCTCCCTCCCTCCTTCCCTCTCTCTCTGCCTCTCTGCTCTTTCCCCTTCTCCTCTTTCCCTTCCATAGTCCACTAAATAAATATTCAACCTCACTTTGCATGGCGTGCTTATCCGGCTGGGAATTTCACCTGCCACACAGCTCTTTGTCTGGGCCTTGCTGCTCTTGATCTCTCATCTGCCACACTACTCCCTGCCTAGGACCCGCTGGCCCTCATGGCCTGTAGGCTGCTCGGGGGCTCCCACCTGGGACCTGGCTGCCTTTGTGGCCTGCAGTGGTCTTATGCCCGCTGCCCACTGCCGCCAGTCAGGGACCTGTGGGGACCTGTGGCGTTTTATTTAAACCATTACACATGAGACCCTGTCTCAAAAAACCGAAGAGATTGAAGAAAGAAATTGAGGACCTGATGTGGCGATGCATGCTTTTGATCTCAGCACTTAGGAGGCAGAAGCAGGTGGATGTCTGTGAGTTTCAAGTCAGCCTGGTCTATGTAGAATTCCAGTTAGCCAGACCTACATAGTGAGATTGTCTCTTAAAAAAGGGAAGATTTTAGCCAGGCGGTGGTGTTGTGCACCTTTAATCCCAGCACTCGGGAGGCAGAGGCAGGTGGATCTCTGTGAGTTCGAGACCAATCTGGTGTACAGGAGTTAGTTCCAGGACAGGCTCCAAAGCTACAGAGAGAAAGTCTGCCTTGGAAAAACAAAACAGAAAAAGAAAGAACCATCTTGTTGGTCGTGCCTGGTTAGAGCGTTTTTGAAGTAAAAACCTAGTGAAAACAGGTCTGCTGAAATGGTTGAGTTCTGGAGCCGGAGCCCTTGGTTTCACTTCTCTGCTCCGCCTCTTTCCAGTTGTGCAGCCTTGGGCAAGGAGCTACTTTTACCTCTGTACAGTGCTGATAGCGGCCACTTCATTAAGGTCATTGTGGAAATACCTGCTTGTGGAAGCATTGCAAATTGGTCCCAGCACAAAAGGGCAATGGGAATGTTGCCCTGACGTTAGTGGCGAGGACAGAAACCTCAGAGATTTGGGAGAGGAAAGGGTGACCTGAGGGGTGGGAATTGGATCCTAGACGATCAGGGTGAGCTAGGAGTGAGGTGTGGTTACACCTAGCAAGGTTGTCAGTAGAGGCGAGCAAATACAGAAAAGTTGCGGGAGCCAGGTGAGGTAGGGCACTGTGCTGTTCTTCTCTTTGGCTTTTTTTCCCCTTGTAATCAAATCCTTCACAGCTAATTTCAGTTCCTGAAGTCGTTGGCTGGGCAGGTAGGCTGAGCGGTGAGCAAAAGTGAGGTCCTAGGGAAAGGTCGTTGAGGCTGGTTAAATCTGTTTGGCTGCTGGCTCAGGCCTCTGTTGTCTCTTTTATTTCTTTACTAATTTGAGAGGAAGTTGGGGAAAATGGCAGGAGGGAGCAGTCTCTAGCTTTTGATGGTTTGTGTATTTAAATTTTTCTACTTTTTGCCCTTTTTTTCCTTTTTGATAGTGTTTTATATAGCCCAGGCTGGCCTCCCAGCCCATTCTGTAGCTAAGGATGACCTTGAACTTTGGCTCTTCCTGCCTCCCTCTTAGTGTTTAGATTAGAATTACTCTTCACAGGGGCTGGAGAGATGACTCAGGTTAGGAGCACTGGCTGCTCTTCCAGAGGTCCTGAGTTCAATTCCCAGCAACCACATGGTGGCTCTCAGCCATCTGTATGAGATTTGGTGCCCTCTTCTGGCATGTAGCCATACATGTGGGAAGAATACTGTATGCGTAATAAATAAATAAATAAATAAATAAATAATATGTCTTTAAAAAAATTGTTCATCACCATGCCTGGTTTTATTTGGTGCTAGGGATTGAGCCCAGGACTTATACATGCTAGGCAAGCGCTCTACCTACTGAGGTAGCTTCTCCCTCTTCTCTCCCTTCTTTTATCATCCTTCCCCTTTTCTTCATTTTTTCCTTTTTTGGGGGGGGTGAAGTAAGGGAGTGGGGAGGGATCTTGAACCCTTGATTCTCCTGTTTCTACTTCTCAAATGTTAGCATTTCAGGCATTTGTTATCATGCCTGACTTTATATTCTCTCTCTGTCTCTGTCTCTCTGTCTGTCTGTCTTGAGACAGGGTTTCATTATGTAACCGTAGCTGTCCTATCCTGGAACTTAATTTGTAGATCAGGCCGGCCTCAGACTCACAGAGATCTGCCTGCTTCTGTCTCCCAAGACTGGAACTAAGGGTGTGTGCCACCACACCCAGCTCTGACTTTTAAAAACTATATTTTTATTAATTTTTTTTCACACAGTATACTTTGATCATATCTCACAATGCTGCCTCTACCTGGTTTTCATTCGCTAGTTCTAGGATTTTAAAAGCCCCCCCCCCCCGAAGGCCTAGTCTTGTTGTGCAGTCTGGCTCACCTAGGACTTTCTAGGCCAGGCTCTCACTCACGAGCCTCTTGCTTTCGGCCCTCCTGCCTCAGCCTTCAGAGTACTCAGATTGCAGGCATGTGCTGCCGTGCCCACCCCTTTACCTTTTTGAGTGGTAGCAACAGGCTTGGGTAGTAGCCAAATAAGATTTTAGATCTAAATTATCCCATAGAGCTTTTCCAGACAGTAGCTGCACCAGCCATGTGTGCCTACCCAACACTTTGAGTGTTGCTATTGCAACATGAGGGCTGTGGGGTTTGTTCTTTATGAAACAGGGTCATCCTTTGCCTACTATAATCCAGGCTGGTCTCAGCCTGGTGGTCCTCTTAGATCAGCTCTTAAATTCTGGAATTATAGGTGTGTGCCCCTGTGCTCAGCTTGAAGGTTTATTGTTCTTTTAAAATAATTTTTATTCTTTGAAAATTTCATACCTGCATATAGTATATTTGATTATACCCTCTCTCCACCACTTCCAGTTCCCCTTAAGATTCTCATATCCCTCCCAACTTCATGTCCGCTTAAAATTGTTTATTTATCTGTCCTTTTTTTTGCTTCCAAGATGACATTTATCTATAGAACCCTGTCCTGGAACTCACTATGTGGACCATGTTGGCCTCACATTCACAGAAATCTGCCTACTTTTGCCTTCTGAGTGCTGGGATTAGAGACGTTCACTTGTCTATTTGCTTTTTAATCCACTGAGTTCAGCTAATGTTGCCATGCATGAATGGGCACAGACTCGTCGCAAGGGCATGGGGAAACTGCCAGTGGCTTAAAGAAAAATGAGTCTCCCTTCCCCTGAAGCTAGCAACTTAATAGCTCTTCATCTGGTAGTGGGGTCTTGAGAACCCCTCCCCAGAACTTGCTGGAACTTTTAGCTGCCTGGGTCTAGTGCAGATCTTTTGTAAGTAACCACAACTGCTGTGACCTGTGTGTGCTATAGCTATGTCACAAGGACACGAATTTTACAGCAACGCCTCCTATCCTCCAATTCTTATGATCCTTCTCTCCCCTCTTTCACAATGCTCCTTGAGCTTTGAAGAGGGGGTTGATAGCCATTTTACTGCAGAGACTCTTCCACATCTGTGTTCATCAGTGCTCTATTCACACGAGTTAGGACATGAGATCAATTGACAAATGGATTCTCTCTCTCTCTCTCTCTCTCTCTCTCTCTCTCTCTCTCACACACACACACACACACACACACACACACGGTAGCATGTACTCAAGTGTAAAGAAATCCGAAACCATGAAATCTGCAGGTAAGTGGATGGAGCTGGGGAAACACTATACCAAGTAGGGCCACGAAAGGTAAGCAATGCAGATTCTCATATGAAGGTTCTAGCTTCACATCTTCTATGTTTTTAAAATGAAGAGCATGTGGAAGCTAGGAAGGTAAGAGCGAGTAAGGAGAGGATGCATGAAAGGAGGGGACATGAAAGTAGAGATGGGGAACACTGAGGGGGACAACTACAAGGGCTCAAACAGATAGCTGTGCAGAGATGGGGAAATGAGAGGCCAGGCAAAGGTAAACAAAACAAAGTATGCTTGAAGCAGAACCTATGATCTTGGCAAATCAAATGAAAAAATAGAGTAAGCAGGGACAGTGGAACTTACATGCTATGAGAGAATAGGGAAGGTACTGGGGGCTAAAGGTTTCAGTTCAAATGGGAGACAGGGAGGTGGGGGAGAGGAAGTAGGGTGGGTTAACCAAAACTAAGATTGAAGAATGAAGGCCCATTAGTTTGTAAGCTAATTAAAATAATTTTTTTCCTTAAAAGAATGTTTAAACGGAAGTACTTCACAGTAGCAAACTCTGTTGGTCCCAAAAGAAAGGAACCACTGAGTGAAGACCTCAGTGCCAGGCTCCTGCTGCTCTCGGTTGCCTACTGTGACTGATGGTTAGACCCTGTTGCTGAAGGGACCACACACTCAGTTTGGGAACACAAAAATCCTTTTTCATATAATTTTTTTTAGCTTTAGAAACATGATCTCACCATAGTGCAGGATGGCCTGGAAGTCACTGTGTAGCCTGTGATGGCTTTAAACTAGTGACATTCCTCCTGCTTCAGCTTCTCAAGTGGTGGGATTGCAGGCGCGAGCCATCATCCATTGCTGGAAGGTGCAGTTTTATCCAGATGGAGATGGGGAGCGGAGATCTAGAGGCGTGTGGCGAGGTTGTCTGCTGTGGACCAGTGAGAGGGGTTGCTGGGGCAGGTGGATGAGGAAGAGGAACCCCGTAGCCCTTCCTCTCGGCCCCCTTATCTGAATGCTGTTGCCTTGGGGTAATGGCTGGAGATCTCTCTCTCTCTCTCTCTCTCTCTCTCTCTCTCTCTCTCTCTCTCTCACACACACACACACACGCACACACACACTCAAAAAGCAAAGACCTAACTATTCTCTCTTGGTCTCCTCATTTGGCAGGATGCTGGCCCAGTGGGCACAAAGCTGTGAGTTGAGTTGCCAGCACTGCACCAACTGGGTATGGTAGTGTATGGCTATAATTCCAGAACTCAGGAAGCAGAGACAGGAGGGTTGTATCGAGCTCCAGGCCAGCTGGGTCTACATGGCATGACCCTGAAAGTTAAAAAAAAAAAAAGATTCACCCTTAAGGCTGTTGAAATGGCTCAGAGAGTAAGGCAACTGCCATCAAGCCTAGTGACTTGACTTGTCTCCAGGACCCAGGTGGTGGAGAGAGCATCAACTCCTGAAAGTGATCTCACACTTCTATATGTATGCACACACAGTGCATAAAAATGTAATTTAAAGAATTAAAAACTTGGGGCTGGAGGCCTGGCTCAGTGCTTGAGAGCACTGGCTGCTCTTCCAGAGGACCTGGGCTCAGTTCCCAGCATCCACATGGCGGCTCGCAGCTGTCTGTGGCTCCTGTTCCAGGGCATTCAATACTACCCTCACATAGACACACACCAATGTGCATAAAATAAAAGTAAATTACTTAAAAAAATGAAAAACTTACAAGACAAATCCACTCTCTTCTGACCCTCACTTGTGGAGTGGCAGATTTCCTACTGGAGTAAGGGGGTGATTAGAGTCAGGGCTCTGCTTGCCATTGCTAATGGTCCTGGTTATCTAAGTGATGTGTCCATGCTCAGTGGATATTGTGGGCCAAGAGGAGACTTTTTTTTTAATTGATTTTTCTCCTGTTGTATTTACCCTTTGGCCTGGAGACCAAATGTTGCCAAAGATGGTGTGAAAACAGCTAGACATGAAATCATAAACTTAGCTAAAACATGATGAGATGGGGGTTGTCAGTGTTTGTGTGTGCGCACGCATGCGTACGTGCATGTTTTGCTAACTGGGGTGAAGTTCTAAGCTTAAACTTTGTAGACCACAGCACTATGTTACAGTGTTTCATGGTTGGACATCCCTGAGGGTGGCTGATGTCTTAAGAAAATTGACCGGGTTTTTACATCATGAGATATTTTGTGACTGACAATTTCAGCACACAGAGTGCTTGGGCCTTGCCATTAAAAATTAGGAAACTGAAGTCCAGCAATAGAAAGTTTGGCGCCCTGGGTCCCAAAGCCTAACTCCCTTCCAGCTGGCAGGAAGGGGAGGAAGCTTAGTCATGTTCCAGTCTTACAGCACTTGGACACTCAGCTCGTCCTGTCCCTCCCACCAGCGTCTGTCCAAGACAGTTGCTTCTCCTGGGCTGGGTTAGCATCAGAAGAGCTGGGCTCAGGCCCCACATGCCCTCCTCTCCCTGCACTTCATGTACACTGGCACTTTTTTGTTTCTGAGTCTTCATCTCACTGTCTAGTCCTTGGCTGGTCTTGAACTTGCTTTGTAGACTACGAGGCTGGCCTGAAGCTCACAGAGACCTGCCTGCCTCTGCCCCTGCCTCCTGAGAGCTGGGATTAAAGGTGTGCACTGCCACACTCAGGGGTTTTGTTTTGAAATACCTTTAGTACAATATTGTTGACCTAACAAGACACTTACATTTTGAGGAAGACCTGGCATGTTCCTGCTACTGTGGAGGTCAGAGAACAACTTTGGGGTCCTAGAGATCAAACTTGAGTCCATCGTCAAACTTGTTGGCAAATGGCTTTAACAGATGAAATATTTCTTGAGGCAGGGCCTCTTGTAGCCTGGTTGGCCTTGGACTTCTCACCTTCCCACCTTCACGTCCTGAGCACTGGGTTACTGGTGTGCACTAGCATTCCTGACTTTAGTTTCGTGACCATAGAGGGTGTTAGGCAAGTATGCTACTGCTGAGCTCCACCCAGGATAGAGAAGACGTCCCCTGGAACAGCTTTGTTTGATAGACAATGCAAGGCTGAAGAAAGCAGATCTAAGGAACAAAGGATCAAGTGATGTTCTTGTAGGGGACAGAGGAGCATAACAGTGGAGGGGAAACCAAGTGGTGGCCACCATCAGGGCCCTTCAGCCTGTTTTGGCTGGCTGACCTGCTAGTTCTTCAGACTCTGCTAGTTTATCCATTGATAAAACCAGAGTAATACTTCTTTAGAACTTGCTGGCACGGGCTAAAGGGGGATGTTTTGTTTTGGTTTTTAGACAGAATGTCTCATAGCCGAGGGTCGCTTTGAACCCATGATTCTTCTACCTTCACCTCCAAGGGCTGGGATTACAGGTGTGGGTTGCCTCATCCAGGTAAAGAGTGGGTTTGTTGTTTTCCCAGAGGTCTTGGCATGCTGTCCTCCTGCCCCTCCTTTCTGAGTGAGGATTAAAAGTGTGCAGCATACCTGGCTTTTTTTCTTTTGGGTGCTAGGAACTGAATTTAGGTCCTTTGAAAGAGCAGCAAGAGCTTTTATCTTCTGGGCCCTCTGTCCAGCCCCAAGAGAGAGGAAGTTCTTAAGGGGCACTTACTCTGTATTCCCCTCACTGAGTAACTCAGGATTTTAGAAATGGCAGCCACTGCTTTTCTCCAGGGACAGTAACCGCTTTGATGTTGACGGATTCGGGGAAAGAGTGAAATGCCCTCTTGGGCTTTTACACCTGCAGCACCAAGGCGGGTGGCTAGAGTTGAAAGCTGGGTCCCCGAGGCCCAGAGAGCCTGATTGCTTTTCAGCCTAAGCGCTACCCTAGAGGGAGCTGTAGCTCTCTGCTGTGTTAGCCTCAGTCCAAGGCTCAGTGGATGTGGATGTTTGCGTTTGCCCTTTTTCCACAGAGAGAAGGTAAAGTTAGCAGGCCCACCCCAGATGATGCACTGTTCCAAACCCTGCCGACTCTGGTCAGGCAGCTCTGCACATGCCAACCGCACCGCTTGTCAACTGTGTGGCTTTGGACAAGTTGCTTAGCCCCATGAGCCTCAAATTCCACCTTATTTGATGGAGGTGCCTCACCAGGAGGTGGGGTTCAGTAAATATAGAATAAAGTTCTTCAGATGGCACCTAGTTTCATAGTTGGTTCTTTTTCTGTTTGTTTTTGGTTTTCTCAAGACAGGATTTCTCTGTGTAGCCCTGGTTGTCCTGGAACTCCCTCTGTAGACCAGGCTGGCCTTGAACTCAGAGATCTGCCTGCCTCTGCCTCCATTAGTGCTGGGACTAATGGTGTGCACACTGCTGGTTTTTTTTTTTTGTCTTTTAAGATTTATTTTATTTGTGTGTGTGTGCTTGTGTGTACATTTGTGTAGGTGTCTGTGAAGACTAGAAGAGAGTGTGGGATCCCCTAAAGCTGGAGTTGGAAGCAGTGTGAGTCAGCTGACATGGGTACCAGGAATCAAATCCTGCCCCCTGGAAAGGCAGCGAGTGCCCTTAACGTCTGAGCCATTGCTCCAGCCCCGCCCGCAGTTGGCTCTTATTGACCTGCTTTAGTCATCTTGGTCTCCAGTATCCAGAGTGCCAGACCCAGAGCCTTTTCATTGGTTTGGTTTAGTTTGTGTTTTGAGAGGGACCTGTCTTTTGTAGCCCAGGCTGGCCTTGCACTTGAGATCCTCCTGCCTCACTTTCCTGATGCTTGACCTGACATACCTGTGCAACCACACTGGGCTCTGGAGTCTGCTCTTCCCCGGCCCCAAAGTATTTCCTCCCCCTTGCCTCTCCCTGCCTGTCCAGCAGCTTTGCTTAACTCTCCTTTTTCAGAGAATGTTTCGGTCACTCCAGGTAGAGTGGTTGGTGGCACTTCTTTAAGAGCTTTATTGGTGTTTTATTCCCTGCAGCCCTTAAGGCAGGTCTTCTCTTTATGGGGCTTGGTTCAGAGCAGTGAGTTCCCATTTGCTATCATATGTTTGGACAAGGATGGAACTGGGATTCCAGCCAGCAGGTTAGTTGTAGCTATGATGACACTCTGCTTCCCTCAGCATCTGCTGCCCGACCCTATGCGAACTTTCATCCAGGCCTCAGTTAGAGCAAATGCTTTGTGTCTACCTGTTTGACAGGAACAGTTATCAAACACGCCTGTTCGTGGCTCATGTTTGCCATGCATCCCTTCTGTGTCAGGCTGTCAGCTCATGCCACCCTCATGATAGCCCATGAGACTGTAAGCTGGAAGAAGCTAAGGCTCAGGGAATCTTTGGCATGCCGCACTCTGCTTTTGACTGTGCTGCTATCCAAGGTGCCTAGGCCTTCGGGAATGGTCGTGAGGGTACTTCTGCAGGGTCTCCTGTGGCTTCGGGGCTTGTTCCAGCCTGAACAGCTTTGCCATTCTATGTTACTGGCCACCAGACTACCCCCACCCTCAAGAAAAGGCAAAGCAAAAATTGGATGTGGTCATACCCCTTCTCTGTAAACATTTTGCCACCCATCCCATAATCTAGCATCTTTATTACTGGGCATTTTTGGAACTCACAGAATTGGCACAGTGCTAAAACACATAGGCACAAGGTTTAGAAAGGGGTTGGAGAGCATGCTCTAGGCCCGCTCCAGTATGAAAAGCACACCTGGATGTCTGGATGGCTGCCTTGAATCTCTGTGTCTTGCTTGGATACCCTAGCTCATTTTCAGCCTGAGCTCTGCCCTTCTAACCGTCACCACAGCCAGGTGACTGCTTTCCTCCCCCGAGTCTGGTATCAAACTCCAACCTCAGGTGCAGTGGTTCTCTCTTCCCCTTCCTCCCAAGGAGTCTGTGGTCTCTGGCTTTCTTGATTTCTTACCTTTGCAACTTAGGGTCTTTGGTGGGGTTGACTTGGTTTTGAGAAAGTTCTCGGTATGTAGGTCAGGTTGGCCTTGAACTCATTATTCTCTTGCTTCAGCCTCCTGAGTGGGTGTCTTAGGTAGGGTTTCTATTGCTGTGAAGAGATACCATGACCATGGGAACACCTATAAAGTTTAATTAGGACTGGCTTACGGTTCCAGAGATTTAGCCCATTGTCATAGTGGGCAGCATGGTGAACAAGGAACTGAGAATTCTACATCTGGCTCCACAGGCAACAGACAGAGAGAGACCCTGGGCCTGGCTCGAGCATTTGAAACCTGAAAGCCCATCCCCAGTGACACACTTCCTCCAACAAGGCCACACCTTCTAATGTCACTTTCTAAGCATTCAAATGTGAGTCTGTGTGGGCCATTCTCATTCAGACCACCACAGTGGGGTTCTAGACTGCGTCACCTAACTTTTATTTGTTTTGATAGTCTCAGGTAACCCAGGACAGCTTGAAATTAACTAGATACCAGAGGGTGACCTTGAACTGACCCTGCCCTCTGCCTCTAGAGCCCTGAGGTACCCTCACGATAGTTTACTGTTCTGCTAGGGATCAAATCTAGGGTTGTACATACTGAGTCACTACTCAGCCAGACTGAACTACATCTGAAGCCCTGCTTTTGTGTTTTTAATTAAAAACTTTTTTTTTTCTTGAGATAGTGTCTTGTTATGTAGTCCAGGCTGGCTTTGAACTCGTGATCCTCTTGCCTCAGCCTTGAGAATACTCAGATTCTAGGCCTGCTCTGTCCTGCCTGTCTTTGTTTTTGAGAGCTTGTCTAAACCAGGCTGTTCTTAGGGTTGCGATCTTCCTCCCTCCTCCTCTCTAGCGCTGGCATTAGTGACCCCGCCATGCAATGCTTTCCCCCACTTTTCAAGCACACATTATGCCCGGGCCTACTTGAACCCCTGTGTAAATCACCCTAGGAACTTTACACGCAGCCCTCTGCAACATTTTAGACATGAGAAAATTCAGTGTTTGTGGAGAGCCACACTGTGAACTCAGAAAGTGGAACCCAGGTCTGTCTGACTCAAGGGCCGCTGAACTCACCCATGTGTTGGGTGATTACTATGGAGTGCTTGTTGTGTAAGCCAACTCTGACACCTCCCCTGCCTGTGGTGTGTGCGGGGAGACAGACACAGAACAAAGGAACCTTCCAGGTAGGTATCAGGGTCCGGCTGTGCCTGGAGCTTTGGGTGAGGAGAGGTTGCTTGCTTCCTCCTTGCACAGACAGGAGCAGGAGGAGTCTGCCTGAGTGGTGCCAGCCTGAACCTGCCCTGGCGCTGGGAGTGGTAATTTCCTCACAGCCACAAAGCCAATACTCATGCACAGGAAACTTGCTGCCCGCTGGAACCTTGGCGCCTTGGCCGCTACAATTAAAAAGAAGGAGGGGACACACGTGAAATAGAACTTCAGGAGAACCCACTGTTTCTGTGGCTTCCCTAGATGTGAAGCCACAACTGCTGACCTGAAGGGAAGCCTGGCTGCTGTGGGCAGCAAAGACGCCAATGTGTGGGAACTGAACAAGCTGTGGCAGTTGAGGCTCAGGGCTCTGGGCTTGGAATCACGGCCCTGCCAGGTTGGAAGTATTCACTTGTGACGCATGTTTTTAGACTTGTGGCTTGGCGCAGGCTGTTTACCCCCTAAGTCTGCTAGCTCACCTCTTTCCTGGCAGTGGCATTTAATCTTCACTGAAGCCCCGAGGAAGTGAAGCTCAGCCTGGCACCCTGCTCATTAGCACCTCTTGAGCATTTGGGCTTCTCCATGGCTTTGCCAGCCTAGTCTTCTCTGATGGCAGCCTCTTGAGGTTCTGTTACCTGCTGTGGCAGAATGACCCAGGAAGTTAGCAACAAGTTGGCATTGTTGGAAGATGGCAGTCTATCCCTTCCACCATTCTCCCTCTTGCCCTGAGGTCGACTTGTTTCTGTGGGTTTTCAGTAAGGGAAGATAATGTGGGGATACAGGTGGTTCCTGGACAGGGGAGCCTCTTTTTGTGTCTTGGAGTAGTCCCCACCCTGGTAACTTCTAGACTGGGCTGCTCACATCTTATCTCCTTCATGGACATGGAGGAGAGTGGGCCTCCAGGAAGTCTGAGGACAGATAGCTGAAGCTTCTGTGTTGATGAGAGAAGTCTTGAGTCTGGTTTTTGCCGTGGTCAACTTTTTCTGGCAGGTGGCACTTTCCTGGAACTTGGCTCTAGGGCAGGCTTGGGGAAGGCAGGAAGATTTGTTCCTTCCTATATAGCCAGTTTACAGTCTAACTAGTTTGTTTGTGTGTGTGTGTGTGTGTGTTTGTGTGTTGTTTTTCATTTTGAAACAAGAGTATTCTATAGCCCAGGTTGGCCCCAGGTGGGTGATATTCTCAGCACTTT
This sequence comes from Microtus oregoni, assembly GCF_018167655.1. Lineage (NCBI taxonomy): Eukaryota > Metazoa > Chordata > Mammalia > Rodentia > Cricetidae > Microtus > Microtus oregoni. Next base: position 54,644,275 of record NW_024543065.1, on the reverse strand, counting down.
GTGGAGGCGAGAGGATTAGAACTTCAAGGCTAGCCTCAGAAAGAAGCAAGTTTGAGACTAACTGGGCTCCTTACCCACCATAGTGCTAGCCAACAGGGAGGCTTGAGGTTGCTGAAGCTTCCACTGCTCCTGATGGCAGCACTTCTCTGCTTCTCTTCCCAGCACCCCAGCAGACAACAGCAACAGTTCCCATCCCTGGACGACAAGCCCCAGTTCCCAGGGGCCTCGGCAGAGTTTGTAGACAAGCTTGAGTTCATCCAACCCAATGTCATTTCTGGCATCCCCATCTACCGTGTCATGGACCGCCAGGGCCAGATCATCAACCCCAGTGAAGACCCCCATGTGAGGCTGCTCCCCTGTCCCAGGCCCCCATGCCCAGGTCCCTTGCCTGAGTCCTCTGGTCCCAACTTTCCCCATCTGTCTGCCTCTGCCTGCAGCTGCCCCAGGAGGAGGTACTGAAGTTATACAGGAGCATGACACTGCTCAACACCATGGACCGAATTCTCTATGAATCCCAACGGCAGGTACGTGGGGACAGGCTGGAGCAGGGTGGGGTCACCTCAGGTCCTACCTGTGGCTGTATACAAGGAATGCACCAAGGAGGGTGTGGTATGGGGATCCATTCTATGGTGTCCTGAGAGTTCATGGGGGGGGGGTTCTTGGGTGCTGGAAGAGTGTGGGAAGCAACACTAAAATAATCTGCCATGTGCACAGCAGAGAAGAACTCCAGAAGTACCTAGTTACAGTCATGACTTCAGGCAGGACATCTCTCTTGTCTTTGACCTGGTCTCCACACTGTGTGTTAGCTGGGTACAGAGCTCAGTGGTAGAATTCTTGACTTGGCTCTGGGATCCGTCATTAGCTCTACAAATAAGTAAGTAAGTACACAAGAGAGTAGAATAGAATACTTAAAAAGTCAGGCATAGTGATACATGCCTGTAATCTCAGTACTTGGGAGGATGAGGCGGTAGAATAGCCAAGAATTCCAGGTCAGCCTAAACTACAAAGTAAGACACCATCTCAGAGCTGCCCATCCACCACCACCCCATAAATCCGTGAGTGAGAGCTGGTATTTTAACCTGTAGTGTTGGGATGGGAAGGAATTAGCACAAAGGAGTTTACCTACTACACGCAGGACAGCCTGTGTTTGAGGATTATGCTCAGGCACGAGGTGTAGAATTCCCCACTCCAAAGGAAAGCTTAAGAAACAAAATCCAAAGCAGTGCTTTACATGTGACAGGTTTGTCCTCTTGGATAAAAGAAGCTAGGGCTAGGGGGCCTGGAACTCATCCAGCAGCAGGTGAGTGTCAGTGCATGTCCTGTCTCCTCCTTCCAGTGCTTGCTGTGCTGTGCAGTATTGGCCTCTTTCTTCATGGTCTCCTTATGATTCTCACAGTCTAGATGGCTGTTGGAGTCTCCTTCCAGGCAGCAAGTAGAAGGAAGGCCAAATGCGGCCCATCCTATCTCTCTCCTCACTCATGTCTTTGTAGAGTAGTCTTTGTGGAGCTTTCTCGGGCATTCATCAGCCCTTCCTGGTTGCCAGGGAGATTGGCACTAGCCCTTTCATCTGAGTAGCCCCTGCCTGTGGCTGTATAGGAGGTGGGGAGGACTCTGGGTAGACAGGCTCTGCCACTAGCCCAAGGTGGGGGTGCATCTCAGGCTCCTCCACATGCTGAACTTAACAGCCCTGCAGGACCTCCATATCCCTTACCCGCCCACACACTTGGCACCAGAAAGTCAATTAACTTTTAATTGGCTCCCCACTTAGAGAAAAGCCCTTCTTCATCACTTTCCCCGGCAGCTGGAAAACCAGGTTCCAGGAGCAATTCTGAGCTCCACAGGGGTGGGGGTCCTGAGGGGCAATTGGGAAGAGCGTTTCCACATGATCTTAGGTGATCTCGATTTCATCATACACCAGGAGTTCCCCATCTCTCTAGCCTGACTTCCATCTTGGTGCCTTAGATCTAGTTGGCATCATCTCTGCTCATGCCCCACAGCAGACAGCCTGCCCAAACTTGACCTGTGTCCCTTCCTCCTCTAACCTGTTTCTCAGTGATAGGCACTGCCAGCCACCTTTCTCGTCTTCCCTGGCACATTGAGTCTCGTAGCAGCTCCACAGCACTGTTGGAAACCCACCCTGTCCCTCTACTCCATCCTTTTGGACAGAATGCTGTTTGGTGTGTGCCTGTTGCCTTAGGCTCACAGGATGGCTGCCACAGGTCCAGGCATCGTGGCTCTGAGCAAGGCAGGAAGAAGGTAGAGGTATGGGTGGTGCCAGCAGGAGTTTCCCTTAACCCATAAGCAGATTCCATTGAAGCTTGGGATTTAAACTGTCCCTGACCAACCACTTCTCACTAGCAAGGGGGATTGGGAACCCCAGTGTCTTTTCCAGGCCCAGGATAGAGAAGCTAGTTGGTCTCTGTGGGGTCAATCACAGAAGCACTAACTCGGCTTTTTTTTTTTTAAAGATTTATTTATTTATTATGTATACAGTATTCTCAGTATTCTGTCTGCATGTATGCCTACAGGCCAGAAGAGGGCACCAGATTTCACTACAGATGGTTGTGAGCCACTATGTGGTTGCTGGGAATTGAATTTAGGACTTTTGGAAGAGCAGGCAGTGCTCTCAACCACTGAGCCATCTCTCCAGCCCCCCTAACTCTGCTTTTGAGGAGTCATCATCTATCCCTCCTGGTCCCCCTCTCCTGAGTCGCTGCAGTTTTTCCTGTTCTCCATCCCTTCCCTGCAGAGGTGGCTGCAGCTCCTGCAGAGTATCCTAGAGGACAGTCCAGGCGTTTGTCCTTGTTGCCCAAGGGGTGCCTTTGCACATCATCTCCCTCATCTTCATGTCATGGCCCTTTGGCCTCAGGTCTTTCCTTGTCCTTTTGTCTAGGCCTTCCACTCCACCTGCCTTTGCCCACTGCAGCAGTTTCTCTCTACACTGGGCACTGTGTGTGCCATCCTTTGGGCTCTTGTCACTCAGCCCTAACTTCCCACTCAGTTTTTTCTGGAGGCAGGAGGTCCTGCAGCCCAGCCCAGTTTAGTGATGGCTGCAGTGATGGCTTCATATCTGTACAAGTTAGGCACTCCCGCCTTTAATTCTAGCACCCAGGAAGCAGAGGCAAGCAGATCTCTATGAGTTCAAGGCCAGCTTGGTCTACATTGTGAGTTCAGGATAGCCAGGGCTATGGAGAGACCATGTCTCAAAACAACAACAACAAAACAAAAAGTCAGGCAGGGTTCTCTGTCAAGGACTGCCTTAACCAAGCCCGAGCCCCTTCATCCCCAGGGCCGGATCTCCTTCTACATGACCAACTATGGTGAGGAGGGGACACATGTGGGAAGTGCTGCCGCCCTGGACCATACAGACCTGGTGTTTGGCCAATACCGGGAGGCAGGTATGTTTGCTGGTAGTTGCTTCTGGGATCCCCGTCCAAGAGGTAGTCAGAAGTGTAGGCAGTGTCTCTTGCAGAGAAGGGTAAGTCATTAGTCTTCTCTGAGCCACCATGTCCTCATCTCCAAAGTGGCCATGAGGAGGTATCTGAAGTTAAGCCTCTAGAAGGCTGCTGGGGATGAGGCCTGACTGGAGGCAAGGCACACTCTGTGGACACCTGCCTATCCAGTGCTGGGCACTTGTGGACTCTCCTGAAGTGCTGTGTTCCTTGGGAAGGTCCTGAGTGCAGTGTGGAGCTTATTTTTGGCAAGACAGACAGATGCAGAGTGAAAGGACGGAGCAGAGAATAAGGCAGGAGCCTCTCTGGAGCCAGGATGTTCTTGGCAGTCGAGCACCTCCCTACACACACGTGTGGGCTGAGTGAGAGGCTTGCTGAGCGTGGAGGTGTGGTTGCTTCCCCTGGAGGTACCAGCCAGGCAAATCTTAGCTTAGGAAGGCCTGCCACAGCTTGCGCCAGTTTGCTTGGCCATGCTGCCTGTTTATAAGGAGGTAGCAGCTCTAGCTGGCTGCTGAAAAGAGCCTGGCATAGGCTAAGCACCTGGAGTTAGAGGACCTTGTTAGAATCGTTCCCAGGGACAGCTTATCAGAAGTGGGGGTAGCCAGTATGACTGTCCAGAGGCCTCCTTGGATAAGCTGGGCATCATCCTACAGCTGAACCAGCCCCTCTTGTTCTGGGTTGGGATAGTTGGGGCTTGGCATCTTGAGCAAGGAAAGCTGGGCTTCCAAGGCACCGGGGACCTGTAAGCTCTTGTGTGTGTGGAGGCAACAATGCAGGGAGAGAAGTGAGGCCACCCATCCCCTAGCTCGCAGCCCGCCCATTGTGCTGAGCTGCTTCTCACTGGGAGCCTGGCGTGGTAGCATGTGCTAGTAACCCCAGTCCTCAGAAAGCCGAGGCAGGGGGACTGCAAGTGTGAGACCAGTCTGGGCTACATAGCAAGAATCGGTCTATAAAAAGAGAAGACCCCAAAACAGCTTACTATGATGTGGGGAGATGAGAGGTCTCAGAGCAGCAGGTGGCCCTCACTGATCTCTGGAACTGCATCGGAGTTTTGTCTTATCCAATCCTTGCTGCAGAACTTGGGCACTCTGGAGATGACCTGGATTGGGTGACTTCCAGCGGAGGAGGCAGTTCCTTGTTAATTGTGAAAGCCAGTCAAGCAAGCAGCAGGGACAGAGTGAGGTCCCTGGGGGGGGGGGGGAGAGGAGAGGAGGGGGGGCAGGCCATCTGCCTCCCAAGGGGTGGGGCTTAGTGAGTCCTCTTCACTCACATCTGACCCAGGGACAGCCCTCTCTGTCTTTCTGGCTGCTCTCCCATAACCATATGGAACATTCCCAACTGGTCTAGCAACAGGGAGTGGTATTGGTCAGGACTGTGAAGCAGCAGCAGGTGCTAAGGCAAAGCAGTAGGTTCCCATGGGACCCGTAGTCCCTGGTGCAGTCAGATCCACCTGGCTGCTGTGTGCAACCAAGGCTGTGTGTTTTGTTTGTGTTTGGTGGCGATAGAGATGGAGCCCAGGGCCTCACACACACCAGGCAGACAGACACTTTACCTCTGAGCTCCACCCCAGCTTGGGACTCTGTATGAACACTTCTCACTCCTGCTTGGTGATTCTCATGTAGAAACCGAGAGCCTGTGTCTTGTGGGTTTGTGGAACAGTCTCAAGACGCACTTCCTCTTCTGTCAGAGCTCCTCCTCCATCATTGTCTATGAAGTGTAGCCAGACCTTTGCAAATTTATAGTGCCCATTCAAAGACATGTGACAGATAACCATGAAGGCCAGGCATGGTGGCACATGCAGAGGCAGAGGCAGGAGGATTGCTAAAAATTTAGAGTGAGCCTAACCAACCTAAAGTCCAGACCAGCTGGGTGTGGTGGTACACCTTTAATCCCAGCACTTGGGAGGTAGAGGCAGGCAGATCTCTGTGAAGCCACACTGGTCTACATAGTGAGTTCCAGGACAGCCAGGGCTACATAGTGCAACCAGTCTCAAGAAAAATAAGCTGCTTGTCATGTGATCCCATTAACTTTCTTCTGTTTAGAAACACGTCTCACTATGAAGCCAAGGCTGGTCTAGAACTTGCTTTGTAGACCAGGCTGACCTTGAACTCACAGAAATCTGCCTGCCTCTGCTTTCCAAGTAGCAATGAGCCACCATGCTTAGGCCCATTTTAATTTCTCATATTAAGAACCACTCTGCAGTAAAGGGTTGGGAAAGATACCTAACAGTTGTTTCTGTGAGATCTCAGGCTCTGGGGACCAAAGGACGTCATGACCCACAGCCCTGCCCCATGGTATGGGTGTGAGTTGGGACCCTTTTCAGTGATGCTGAGAGAGTCCCAGCTTGTTCTGAAGCAGTCACAGACCCCTCTGTCTTAGTTTCTATTGCTATAAAGAGACACCATGACCATGGCAATTCTTATAAATGAAAACATTTAATTGGGGTGGCTTACAGTTCAGAGGTTTAGTCCATTATCATCATGGTTGGGAGCATGGCAGCATGCAGGCAGATAGGGTGCTGCGTACATGTTGATATGCAGACAGTAGGAAGTGCACTGAGACACTGGATGTGTCTTGAGCATATATGAGACATCAAAGCCTGCCTCCACCTTGACACACTTCCTCCAGCAAGGCCACTCTAACACTTCTAACAGTGCCACTCCTTTTGGAGGCCATTTTCTTTCAAACCACCACACCTCCAATCCTCTGACTTAGCAAACAGGGCCCCTTTGATGGTCATTTGGGGTCTAGCAGGGCTTTTATTTGAAGAAAAAGTTTTATTTCTGTGAATAGATAGGCTTTTCCTGTTGTGCAGGTGTGACTTGGTGGCCTGTACTTAAAGGAGGTGCATTAATTCAAGAAACAAATCTTAGTTTTTCACCAGGAAAAAAGTCTTGGGCTGGGACTGTGTCAGTGGTAGAATATTTGCGGGCATGCCTGCCCGGGGTGGGTTCCTTGTCTAGCAGTGTAAAAAAGAAGGAAAAGGGAGAGGCTGAGGGCCACCAAGGGAAAGAGAGCCACTTTCCCTCCATCAGTGTTGTTGTGTCAGTGGATGGTGTTAGGAAAAAAATCCTAAGAGGGGAGGCTCTGCCGGCGCAAAGAAATCCAATTAGGTCAGATCAAACCAAATTAAAATACCCATCGTTTTATTAAACACAACGCTTTCGGGTTGCTGAGTGCATGGTGTGGAGACAGGAAAGTGGGGAGCACATGCAAACCCCGAACCACGTGTTTGTCCTCTGGGAGCCCACTTAAATACCCTGTCTGAGTGATCCTGACTCTCCCCCAGGGAGGGGTCAGGACTTGGCATTCTGGGATTTGGAGTCTAGAACAATATACTCCCAGGCCAGGGGGCTGGGATGGATGCCAGGGGCTGGGGCTATGCTCCAGACTTAACAGATGGCACTCTGTATCTCTGAGCAGGGATCAGCATGTAGGGACTCAGTGAGTTAGTTTTGTTTTATATTTATTGAAACAGCATGTCAGTGTGTAGACCAGGTTGGCTTTGAACTCTCTGAGATCTGCCTGCCTCTGCCTCCTGTGTGCTGGGATTAAAGGCGTGCACCACCATGCCTGGCCAGCGAGTTATTTAAAAAAAGGAAAAAAGGCCGGGCAGTGAGTTATTTAAAAAAAGGAGGCAGAGGCAGGCGGATCTCTGTGAGTTCGAGGCCAGCCTGGTCTACAAGAGCTAGTTCTAGGAGAGGCTCCAAAGCCACAGAGAAACCCTGTCTCAAAAAACCAAAAAAAAAAAAAAAAAAAAAAAAGAAAAAAGAAGCAAGATGAAGTCAGGTGCAGGATGGGGGGAATCACAGAAAGAGTTGGAGGTAGGGATCAGGGTGAGGGAGTGGAGGTGTGGGGATGATCTAGATGCATTATGCTCATGTATGAAATTACCAAATAATTTTTCTAAAACCACACATAGATCTGACAGATCTTCCTCCACTGACCATGTGCTCTGAAGGCTGAAACCAGGGTCCTTTTACAAAGAAAGACCTCGAGCTGGGCGATGGTGGTGCACACCTTTAATCCCAGTACTCAGGAGGCAGAGACAGGCGAATCTCTAAGGCCAGCCTGGTCTATAGAGCAAATTTCTAGTACTACACAGAGAGACCCTATCTCAAAAACAAAAAAAAAAAACCAAAGCGGGGCGGTGGTGGCGCACTCCTTTAATCCCAGCACTTGGGAGGCAGAGGCAGGCGGATCTCTGTGAGTTCGAGACCAGCCTGGTCTACAAGAGCTAGTTCCAGGACAGGCTCCAAAACCACAGAGAAACCCTGTCTCGAAAAACCAAAAAAAAAAAAAAAAAAAAAAAAAAAACCAAACCAAAACAAACAAAAAAAACCCCCCAAAAATCCAAAAAGAAAGATTTTGCCTGCCATTTTCTTTGCAGTGCAGCTCTGTCATATGAAAAATTCAGTTATATCCATTCAAGGATGAGCGTTGGGAGATGCTAATGTACTGAACCATTTACCCCTACTGACAGTTACCAAGAGGAGTTTTCTGGGCCAAACCTAAGTCTCTCCCGAGACAGCCTGTATCAGTGGCCCCTGTCTGTCTTTGTGAGCCCCTGAGTTTGCCTACCTGCTACAATCCGGTTCTTAATTATTGTTTGTTTAATTCAAGACTTTATCTTGCTACCTACGTAGCCTAGGCTAGCCTCAAACTTGCAATCCTCCTGCCTCAGTCTTCGAGGGCTGGGCTCACAGGCTGTCTTAGCACCCTGACCTGCCGCTTTGATCTAGTTAGGAAGGTCTGGGCAGATTCTGGCTGGTTCCCAGCTGCCCACACTCCTCCAGTACACTGCTCAACAGGCTCATAGCTGCCTCCTCCTTCCAGGTGTGCTCATGTACCGGGACTACCCTCTGGAATTGTTCATGGCCCAGTGCTATGGCAACGTGAGTGACCCAGGCAAGGGGCGCCAGATGCCTGTTCACTATGGCTGCAAGGAGCGCCACTTCGTCACCATCTCCTCTCCACTAGCCACGCAGATCCCTCAGGGTGAGGACATACGCTTACCATCCATGCAATACTTATGACATACCTTTCTGTGCTGGCCCAGGCCTTCGCTAGCCTACTAGTTGGATGCTGCCATTAGAGCCTAGCTTTTGTCAAGGGCTTTCAAGGAACCTCTCAGAGGAGGGCTCCATGGTGTCCCATCCCATTCAGCAGCCCTAAGTCATCATGGCTACACTGGACTTCCCAGACTCGGGCCGTTCCATCTGATCCTCCTCCTCTCCAAGCCAGCAGGACCAGGAACCTCATTGTCAGACTCAGATTGTCTCATGACACTCAGTTGCTGTGGGGGTAAATGCTAGCATGGATTACTATGGCTGTTACAAAGAACAGGGAATTGAAGGTGAAGAAGGAAGTGGCTTGCTAGGGTCTTGTGGTAGGGAGGAGGGCAGGAACTCACTCATGGGTTCTTAGGACTACAGAGCCCAAGTTCTACCCTGCCCTGGCTAACCTAGGTTCTCAGAGCCAGGTAGATTCCCCAGAGCATGCTGTAGGTGCCCTGAGGCTTCTGGCATACTACAGAGACTGCCAGGATACCCGGGCTGTGCCCTTACAACACACAGACGGAGGATTAGCTCTTTTGGTGGCCCCCTGGGCCCAGAGTCTGGGAGGTGTGTGTCATAGTAGCTGTGTGGCTTATGAGTCTGCAGGCCTCCTGGGAGAGGTGGGTGGCAGGGCCCTCTCTGAACTGGCCTTATCTTCTATTATGGCTCCCTGGAGTCCCTCAGTCAGCAGATATAGGGAATGGCCACCATGTGCCAAATGTCACCCTAGGCTTTCTGAACAAGAGAGACAAATGGCAGCCCTGTTTGATGCTAGTGTTGGGTTGGAGAATGGTAGAAGAGAGTGAAGAGGCAGTACCTAAGTGCTTCATATAGGTGACAGGAAAGCCAGGATGGAGCAGTGTCAGCTGGGGGCAGTGGCAGAGGCACCATAGTGATTTAATGATAGACTAGAAGCAGTGTGGAAGGAGCTGTGTGGGTTCCTGGAGGCAGTCATGTGTTTAGTTATGACCAGACCAGGGGGCTTAGAGGAGGGGATACAGAGCAGGTGGGGCCTAGTGGCCTTTGCTTATTGCAGGGACTTTGGCCCATAGTGGCATGAGAGCCCAGAGTTAGGCAAGAGTCTGCCAGACTCACACTGTGAGAGACCCTCAGCTGTCCCTTAGATGACAGATCAAGAGGCAGTGGGCTGCTTAGTAACTAGGATATGAGGTGCTGGTGCCTGGCTTTGGTGGGCAAGGTCCAGATCTGCCTGTCCCTTTGAAGGTGGGGGAGATGCAAGCATGGCAGATGGGAGTCAGGGGTGATGCACATTTTGCCCTGTAAATGGAAGGATGGTACTCTAGTCGGCTGAGAGGGAGAAGGCTGTGGTGGGCAGGCCCTTGGTATCTGGTGACAACTTTCCCAAGCCTAAGGTTGTGTGGCTGCGTGAGTGCACGCGTGCGTCCCTGTGTGGCTGCTTCTTCCTGTTTGTGTTCTCTCATCTATGTTTCCTTGCAGCGGTGGGGGCAGCCTATGCTGCCAAGCGGGCCAATGCCAACCGAATTGTGATCTGTTACTTTGGCGAGGGGGCAGCCAGTGAAGGGGATGCCCATGCCGGCTTCAACTTCGCAGCCACCTTGGAATGTCCTATCATCTTCTTCTGCCGGAACAATGGCTATGCCATTTCCACACCAACCTCTGAGCAGTACCGTGGGGACGGCATCGGTAAGGGCCCTGCTCCCACCCGCTTTCCTCCTGTTCTCTTCCTGTGGTGTCTGATGAAGAGGGTACAGGAGGCAGTGAATGAGCACGCTTTGTTCTCCTTCCCTCCTCCCTGAGGCCTGACTGGAACCCTCTTTGTCCCTGTAGCGGCTCGGGGCCCTGGGTATGGCATCCTGTCAATCCGTGTGGACGGCAATGACGTGTTTGCAGTGTACAATGCCACTAGGGAGGCCCGGCGGCGGGCTGTGGCTGAGAACCAGCCCTTCCTCATTGAGGCCATGACCTACAGGTACCTGCCTGTCTCACTTCCATCACTGCAGCCCACGGCTCTGACAAGCCCTCTGTCAGTGTCCCCAAACACTGCCTTGTCACCCTGTATTGCGTTCCCCTCCTTGCTTTACATCACTGCTCTGTTCTTTTCTGGCCCCCACTCCCAGCTGATTCATGTCTCCTCCTCTGCGCAGGATTGGACATCACAGTACCAGTGATGACAGCTCAGCATACCGTTCAGTGGACGAGGTCAATTACTGGGACAAGCAGGACCACCCGATCTCGAGGCTGAGGCAGTATCTGCTGAACCAGGGCTGGTGGGATGAGGAGCAGGAGAAGACCTGGCGGAAGCAGTCACGAAAGAAGGTGAGTGCCCCCTGGAGCTCCTAGTTGTGTGCTCCACTGGCTCCTGCACAGGGAGAACTCGGGGAGAATGGGAGTGCAGGACGTCGATGCTCGCATTGACCCAGGCAAATTAGTCCCCATAAATGGCCCCTGGAGCCAAGCTGCCTAGGCCGTATGGCCTCAGTGAGTCTTCAGAACCCAGGGCAGGTTTCCTCATCTCTTAAGTTCCCGAGGTATTTGCTTCATAACTCAGTCTTTGTGACGTGGGGGAGCCTTACCTGAGCTGTAGCTGGAGCTAGTGTCCATCCTTTGTGGGCTAAGGGCAGGATGGTCTAGCCTCAGGCTGCACTGTGGGTACTGGCTCAGCCCTGACTGCATCGACCTGAGAAGGAGTCCTTCCTGTCTCTGCACCCTGAGCCTCTACTCCTTTTCCCTCCATTGTCGTTCCAGGTCCCCTGCGGTCCAGAACTGGGGTTCTGGAGAGTTAGCTAATCCTAGGCTGAGGCCTCAAAGGGGAATGGTTGGACCTTGGAGGAGGGCAGGGAGAAGGGGACAGCCACTTCTTACCCTCCTGTGTCTCCCAGGTGATGGAGGCCTTTGAACAGGCTGAGCGGAAGCTAAAGCCCAACCCAAACCTGCTGTTCTCTGACGTGTACCAGGAGATGCCCGCCCAGCTCCGCAGACAACAGGAGTCACTGGCAAGACATCTGCAGACCTACGGGGAGCATTACCCCCTGGACCACTTTGACAAGTGAGGCCCTAGCCACCCTGACGTGGTCCTGCTCTGAGTAGAGCTGCTAACATGCTCAGCGGCCAGGGTGGCACTCCAAACTGTCATGGGGTGACTCCTACTCCCCATTCCTGCTCCTTCAGGCTACTTCACTGGGGCACAGTGTTTGCAGCTATTGCTGAGGCTCCGTCACCCCCCTCACCTGTTACAGTGCCTTTTTGGGGTAGGACCCAGGCCAGGGAAGACCCTCTGGGCAGGTGGCCCCGGATCTTGCCCAGAGTACGAGCTGGTCAGCAGGGTGAATAAACCAGGGGCTCTGCCTTTGACCCTCTGCTTCCCCTGCTCTCTGTTTCCTCAAGTTTGGGGGCTGGGGTGTGTGTGTGAGGAGGCGTATGGAGTCAGGGGGAGAGACCAGCATGGCTGATTTGTTTGCAGGGAGGAGGGTGTTAATTTTTGTTACAGGATCTCAATGTGTAGCCCAGGTTGGACTGGAATTTGTGATCTTCCCGTTTCACCCTCTGAGTTCTGGGCTTATAGGATGACCACCACACCAGTCTTTGGGGATAGCCTAGACCACCACACCAGTCTTTGGGGATAGCTTAGACCACCACACCAGTCTTTGGGGATAGCTTAGACCACCACACCAGTCTTTGGGGATAGCCTAGACCACCACACCAGCCTTTGGGGATAGCCTAGACCACCACACCAGTCTTTGGGGTAGCCTAGACCACCACACCAGTCTCACACCAGTCTTTGGGGATAGCCTAGACCGCCACACCAGCCTTTGGGGTAGCCTAGACCACCACACCAGCCTTTGGGGATAGCCTAGACCACCACACCAGTCTTTGGGGTAGCCTAGACCACCACACCAGTCTTTGGGGATAGCCTAGACCGCCATACTAGCCTTTGGGGATAGCCTAGACCGCCACACCAGCCTTTGGGGATAGCCTAGACTGCCACACCAGCCTTTGGGGATAGCCTGGACCACAACACCAGCCTTTGGGGGATAGCCTGGCTTTAGGCAGAAAAGCTAAAGGCTTTTTTCCACTTATAGATCCCTACTTCTATAAACTTTCCCAAGCTGTAAGGCAGCTTTGGTACATGTGCTCTCCAGATCTCGCTCGTAGCTTGGTACAACATTGCTGTCCAGCAAAGTGTCCAATGTGAAGGTTTAAGGTGCAACAACATCTGCCTTCCTTGCAGGGGTCCCACATATGAAAAAAATAACTCCTGGCCTCATAGTAGGGAGGACATCATTTTCAAATTTGAAAGTAGGTGAGCACAGTTTGCCATCTTGTCGGGCCTGTCCAGTTCTGGGAAGGGTTTAGGAGGGTCTCAGCACAGCTCATCATCCCCACCCCCACTCTAGCTTGTCTCTGAGGCTCAGCACTGGAGCTCTGGACCCCACAGGTGTTTCCAGAGCCTAATAGTGTCCTGGGGGCTGACCGGATGCACCAGCAGCAGGCCTCGTATGGTGCAGGGGTCCCTGGTGCGATCTGCTGGCCAGGCTGTGAGGAATCCTGGATGGGCACGGGGCACTAAGCCCAGGGCACGGAAGCAGAAGCCAGTGTAGACATCATCAAAGGGGAAAGGCACCACGCGGGCTGCTGCCTGCAGCAGCCAGGGGGCCAGGCGTCCTGAGATGACATAACCACCTCCACTTGCGTAGGCTGGGTAGTCACCTTCAAAGAAGGTCCTCGGCACATAGAAAGGGCCAGGCTTGCGGAGTGGCTTGGCCTGGGTGAAGACCTCACCCAGGTAGAGGCTATGGGCCCAGGTGGGTGGCAGGGTCTGCAGGTGCTCCAGCAGGGCAGGGATATGCACAAAAGCATCATCCTGAACCTGCAGAACAAAATTCACATCGGGGCAGTGGTGGCTCAGCCAGGTCAACAGCAGCAGGTCTTTGAGTGTCCGGTTGTAGGGAACGTCTAAGAAGTCCCAGAGCAGCAGGTCACCGTAGTGCTGGCTCTCCCATGTCACCAGTGATCTTAGGTCAGGCCCCCCCATTCCTAGTGGGGACCCCAGCAGGAAGAGCAACCGGGTCCCAGCGACTGTGCTGCCCCAGGTTTCCCTCACAGCCTGGCGTGCTGCAAAGTGTCCTGGCTCAGACTTGACAGCCAGGAGCAGGTAGGGGACATCCTTATCAGAGCAACTGGCCACTGGGCTGCCTCCCTCTGTAGGCAACCATAGAGGGAAGCTCCTACAAGCTGCTGACAGCAAGAAGCGCTGAAAGTCCTGGGGGTACAACAAGAAGTCCAAGATCTCCGAGGCTGCAACAGTCCCCCAAGTCTGGCAGTTTGTACTGGGCAGAACTCCCAGGTTCCGCTGCTTCTGGTTCCAGTAAGCCAAGGACAGTGGACCAATCTGACCCAGGCGTGCTGAGAGGTTGATGGGCAGGGTGGGCTCGGCATTGTGTGATGTGGGACTGAGCAGGGTGCCCCTGGGTTCAGCCTTGTTAAACCAGGACTCGGATGTCCATTCGATGTACACTTTGAGGCCCAGGAGTGTGAGCAGTGCTGACAGGCAGAGCTGGCACTTGCGGCAACGCATGACCCGGCCCAGGGAAAGGGCCACCAGTGGTGCTGCAAGAGTCACAAGGAGTCACAGAGGGTGCAGCGTGGACCTCCCAAGAGGGCCCAGCTGAGCCCAGACAAGCAGCCTAGGGCTTACCCAGACCCAGCCAGCTGGTAATGGCTTCGAAGACCCTGACCCTAGGCAGCCTGGCTCATAGTACCTAATTGTCACATTACCTTAGACTGAGCTCCACACCCGCATCCTATTTTTTCCCTTTCCTGGAGTCAAGGTGTTGATGTATTTGCGGCATCGCTTCAACGCCATTCCTATCCCCTTTCCTCCACTCTTCTGTCTCTTTTAGGAGTCCTAGCTCCCCGGGGAAATCCCTTTTACCTTCTTGGAAACCTACCTAACTCCTCTAGTAACCCCACCCCAGGGCCCGCCCCAGGTACCTCTGGGTTCGGCTTCCGCCAGCTCTGGGGGGGTCCTTGGGTCAAGCCCTGCCGGGACTCCCAGCTTGCAGCTGTGTGTCCTCCGGCTGCCGGCCCAGCCCTTGAGTCTGGAGGGGCGGGCGGGCGGGGAGGAGGCGGGAGGGGCCCCTGGGGCCGGGAGGAGCCAGGGCGGGGCTGGAGGGGAGGCAGACGGGGAGACGCGCTCTGGCGAGTTAGGGCTGGTTTCCTGGTGAGACGTCAGGAAAGGTGCAGGGATGGCCAAATCGTGGACCCGGACTGCGGACTGCGAGGGCCTGGGAAAGAATTCTAGGGAAGGGGAGGCCAAGGGCAGCTGACATGAGTGATCCAGAGGCAGTCTGGGCCCCAAAGAGAAAAGAGAAGGGAGGCCCCAAGGAACTGGTTCGAGGTCACCGCCAGGTCGTGACTGCTGTGTGTGTGTGTGTGTGTGGGGGTATGTTTGTAGGGGCCGCGAGGCAACTAGAAGAGAAGGGTGAGGCAGAAAAGAGAAAGACAGACCACAGATGGCCGGGGTCAGAACAGAGCCTAACTAACCAGAGAAGAGTCAGAGGAGCCCGGGAGGACCCAAACAAGAAAGGAAGGGCCAGGGAGAAGCGTAAGCAAGGAAAGCAATAAAGGATGATAGAGTGAGGTGCACTGAGAGCCCCCAGCTAGGGGCCTGCGCCTCCTCCAACTTGTGCATGAGCCACTACCAGCCTACCATCTCCATACAGATGGTTGGCGCCCCGCCCTGTGATGTTCTGGGCTTTATGCCCCACCCCTGGGGCAGGAGGGTGTCTGACTGTGTTTACATCTCTGCCCTAGGGCCTCTGTTGTTGAAGCAGTGCCAGCAAGACTGAGGAGGCCAGCAAGATGGGGCCTTCCCAGATCTCCAGGGACCTAGGTTGGGAGGAAGCCTGCTTCCCACCTCCCAAGTCCAGGCTGACCCCTTGCAGCCTACCTGGTTTGGTGGACTGTCCAGATATAACAGGCACCCAGTGTACTAGCACCCGAGTCTGTTATCAGTCCAGCCCTGATTTCCTCCCTCCAAGTTTGAAGAATGGAGCCCATGGGAACAGATGCAGGAAATGGTGAGTGCTAATGGGATAAGAGCTCCTGTAGGGAAGATAGCCAATGGCCAGGCAGGGTCAAGCTCACCGCCTTGGGAGAGGCTGGATAAGGCTTCTCGGCTCTCCTGGCTCATCTCCCTCTATGGCACTGAGGCTCTGTGACTGTGGCATCCTCCTCCCGAGGCCTACAGTCTCATGGGAAGCAAGCAATGCTGGTTGCGGAGTGCAGCCTCAGTCCAGCTGGGAGAATCCATACAGCTGCTGCAACCAGCAGAGTTCAGTAGAAAGCCTCTATTAATGAAGAACGTAGGATTGAGTAACAAAGGGTCAGAGGCAGAAGATTACTTTTAGGGACCACGGTTTGGAGCATTTTCACTAACTGCTCCCATCTAGTTTTTGGCTACTTTTGGGTCCATGTTCCAATCAGCCAAACAACCAGCCAGACCACTTCTGTGGCACAGGGTAACTTATTAGATCCAAAAGGCACACCTGTTCAACAGATTTGGCCCAGCTGTCCTGAGCACACACTCTACACACTTTCCGGTTTTTACCTATACACATTTCAAATTCCTCTTCTTCCTATGGGAGTTTTGCCTGCCTGTATGTCTCTGATCAGTTGCATGCCTGGTGCCTCTGGAGGCAAGAAGAGGGCATCAGATCCTCTTAACTGGAGTTAGACAGCTGTGAACTGTGGGTGCTAGGAATCAAAGGTGGGCTCTCTGCAAGAGCAGTCAGTGCTCTTAACCACTCAGCCACCTGCCAGCCCTCTCTTTCTGTCTTCTTTTGTATTCCTTGTGATCCTTTGGCTTCAGTTTCCCTAGTGCAGGAACACTGGTTTGGGGGAAGTACTAAGCGTTGAACCTAGGGCCTCGTGCATGCTACCACTGGGCAGTACTACCCCAGCTTAGAGTCTTTTTCTTATCAGTCGGGATCCAGTTAGGTGTACCTCCCTCTGGAGGAAGTGGATTTGATCCTAGAGTTTATGGTTTTGTTAGCAGTAGAGGACACTCCTGACTCTCTTTTATTAACTAACTTGGAGATAGTCTCACACTGTAGCTCTGGTGGGCCTGGAACTTGCTATGTAGACAAATTTGCCTGCCTTCTGCCTCCTGAGTGCTTTTGAAGTCTTAAGAATAATGAACACATGGGGCTGGAGGGACAGCTCAGTGGTTAAGAGCAATTATTGCTCTTGCAGAGAACCCAGGTTTAATTCCCACACAGGAGCTCACAACTACCTATAACTCCAATTCCTGGGGATCCAATGCCGGCTTCTGGCTACTGTGGGGACTGCATACATGTGACTTACATCTAGGCACATAAACAAATCTTTAAAGAATAGTGGGCATCCAGGGCCCAGGTGAGATCATCACCAGATGGTTCTGTTGGCTCCTTGGTATTGGCAAAAGAGCCTTGAAGTGGCTGGGTGCGGGGGTCAAGTCCTGATGACTCTTGGGTCCACCCCATTCCAGGAATGAAGTTCTGGGGCTGTCATTGAGCTCTGAAGTTCTCAGACTGGCTACATACACACACCCTCTGAGGACTCAAGAGCGCTCCCAAAAATCCCAGCACCCAAACCATCTTTGTGGCCATTATTGTCAGCATAGGAGCCATGGGTACATATTGCAGTTGGCAGCTTGTTGGTATCCACCACCAGTCATCAGAGATGACCTACAGGGCACACATGCCAGAATCTCTAGCATCCCCCCTGCCTTTTTTTTCCAACATGGAGCTTACTGTTGTGCTCACGCCCAAAGTTCCAGCCCTCCCATTTTTGTTGTTTTTTCGAGACAGGGTTTCACTGTAGATTTTGGAGCCTGTCCTGGAACTAGCTCTGTAGACCAGGTTGGCTTACTCGCACTCACAGAGATCCACTTGCCTCTGCTTCCCGAGTGCTGGGATTAAAGGCGTGTGCCACCACCGCCAGTTTAATTTTGAACCTTTAGAACTATCCATCTGGATCCAGTTGGGAGGAAAAGTCACAAGGTAATGCGAACAGGGAAGTTTAATATAAAGAATCATACATTTGCACTGTGTATTGGGAGTCGTGACAGTCACTGGTAACATGGGTACCAGGAGTCATTCAGTCGATAGGGACCTCACCCAGCAATCTGGGTCCTGGGGAACCACTGTACACTTCAAGCTCCAGGCAGTCCTGGCCTTTCCGTTGCGTTCTCCCCAGCGCCCTCTACTGATGAAATCTGTTGTGCCGGATGAAGGGACCATTTTCCCAAGGGTTAAGATCCATTTTCACAGAACAGGAAAACCCCACAATTGAAATACAAGTCAGTAAATTGTTCCAATTTTAGTATATGTGCTACTAAAGCGAGCACGCAAGCCTGTAAATCCATGGGCGATGCCGTAGGGCTTTTGGGGTACTGCTAGCCTTTAATGAATGTGAATACACCCTGCACAAGGAAGAACCACCACTGTAAAGAACCAACAGCCTCTCATGTTGGCCACAGTCCTGCTGACATGTATGTGGACAGTTTGGGGGAATGCTCTTGGTGAGCAGGGATAATGAGAAACCATGGCGCTGTGAGCAGCTGTCCATGGAGGGCTGTTGGCCATGGGGACAGCTGTTTGATAGCTGCAGGCAAACACCAGTCAGCACCCTGACTCAGCCTTCTTATTTGCCAATGCTCCTTTGGGCTGAATGGACCTCACTGGAAGCCAGAGTGAGAAAACATCACACTCCACAGAGCCCCACAAGATTCTGAAAGAGTGGGGCCACAGGCTAGGGAGAGACAGGGCTCGGTGTGTTCTGAGGCTGCTGGTCTGGCTCCAGCTTCAGGCCCTGGGCCCAGTCAGTGCCAAGGACCTCACAATGGGGCAACATTTCTTCTACCAGGATCTGAGTGAGGCCTGGGTGGGACACGGCAGGGAGGTCTGAGATGTCCAGCCTGCGGAGATTCCTGAAGGGTGAGAAGGGTGGTTGTGAGAGCGGCATCTGTGTGTGACCCTAACAACTAATAGTTCATCTTTTTATTCTTTGTGGGGGTGTGTGCACACGGATGGACCCCAGGGCTTCACACGTTCTGCTGCTGACCCACACCCCTAGCCCCTCACTGGGGGACTCTAGACAGGGGCTCCACCACTGAGCCACATACTGGGGAAGTCTAAACAACTATTATCACTGAACCACACCCCTAGCCCTCCAGTAAAACTCTACAGCTATCTAAATATGTGAAATTTACTGCTCACCCCGATAGTGTGACTCCCACAGAGTTTCTGTCCATATACAAAGGAAGCAAGCCTGGGAGTCAGTTGTTTCTCAAGACACAGAATGCTCAGGTGTGCTCACCTACCACAGGTACTAGATCACAACAGGGAGGGCACAGACAGACGGCTAGCAGCACCCAGAACCCCTCCTGGCTCTGCTGGCATAGGGTTGGTCTGGGCAGAGATCTTACTGGAGGTGGTGGAGGCAGGCAAGGCCCCGTTCTGAGACTTGGGGGCACCCGGCCAGCGAGAGCTCCTGCAACGAGTCAGCCAGAAGGTAGAGACGGCTAAGGCACCAGTCATCCACGTTGGGGCAGCGCTGCAGTGACAGGAACCGCAGCTCCTTCAGGGGCACTGCTGGATGAGAAGGTGGGTGGCACCAGGGCCTTTCTGGAGCCCAACACCAAAGGGGAAGCCGCCCCCCTGGCCTACTCACGGAGGTTGCTCATGCCCTGGTAGTTGATGGCACAGCCACTGGCATCCACAGCCTCCACAGGAACCTTCCGGAACTCCAGGAACTCGGTAGGAAAATGGCCACGCTCATTTGGACGGATCCACTCCTTGTCCTGAAACCTAGAATGAGGAGTAGGGTGATGAACTGCCTGGCTTCCCAAGTGTGGCCACCCTAGCAATGGTGGGAGGTCGGCACCCTCCTCACTCCTTCACACAGGACACCAGAAGCCCAGATACTGTCCAGTGTCAGAGCCAGGAACTGAGTAGGTCATGGCTGCATGTCTGGAAGCCCAGCATTTGGGAGGCTGAGACCAGAGCACTGGGAATTCAGGGTCAGCCTGGGCTAGAGTGAGACACCCCCACCCCTCAGCATACATTTACTAAAGGAAAGAGCTACATGTGTGAGTCTCTGCTGACAGCTATTTTCAGACACATCTCATCCTAAGGAGTCGGCACAAGTCCTCAGACCAGGTAGGAGTACATAAAGCCTACAGAAACAGGAAGAAAACATCCAGGGGGGCTGACGAGAGATGGTTTAGTGGGTAAGGCTGCCTGCTGCCAAGTCTGACAGCCAGTTAGTTCCTCAGGGCCTTCATGGTGAAAGGAGAACTCATTCCTTTAAGTTGTCCTTTGACTGCCACATACACACAGTGGCAAAAGCACATCTTCATATAGTTAACAAACAGATGTTAAAAAAATATATATTTAAAGCTGGGTGGTGGTGGTATATGCCTTTAATCCCAGCACTTGGGAGGCAGAGGGAGGCTGAGCTCTCTGAGTTCAAGTTCTACGAAGCAAGTTGCAGGACAGCCAGAACTGTTATAGAGAAACCCTGTCTTGAAAAACAAACACAAGGGGCTGGAGAGATGGCTCAGTGGTTAAGAGCATTGCCTGCTCTTCCAAAGGTCCTGAGTTCAATTCCCGGCAACCACATGGTGGCTCACAACCATCTGTAATGAGGTCTGCTGCCCTCTTCTGGCCTGCAGATATACACACAGACAGAATATTGTATACGTAATAAATAAATAAATATTTAAAAAAAAAACAAACACAAAAAATAAAAACAAAATAACCCCCATATATGTTTTATATATATACATTTTTTTAAAAGGGGGAAAAGGAGCATAAAGAAAGACCTTTTTTGCTGTCTGCTTTTTGAGGGAGGGTCTTGGGTCTCGCTATGTAGCCCATGTTGGCCTACAATTTCTAACTCTTCAGCTTCAACCTTCAAATCTGGGATCTCAAGGACATGCCACCATGCCCAGCTAGGAGATCCACTCAGTCTGCCCTCCTCTACCTCCCCAGAGCTGGGGTCAGAGGAGTGTGACACCTCACCAGGCAGAAAAACACTTTTTTGAGGTGGGGTTTTGCTCTGTAGCCCAGGCTGAACTCGTCAAGAGTGTCTGGGATCAAGGATTTGCACATCACCTGGCTGCCTGGTGTGACTGAGCACTGAGACATTCCACCTCATGACAGCTGTTTAGACTGAAATCCCAGTCTTTTTTTTTTTAATATTTATTTATTTATTATGTATATAGTATTCTGCCTGCAGGCCAGAAGAGGGCACCAGACTTCATTACAGATGGTTGTGACCCACCATGTGGTTACTGGGAATTGAACTCAGGACCTTTGGAAGAGCAGGCAATGCTCTTAACCACTGAGCCATCTCTCCAGCCCCATGAAATCCCAGTCTTGAAAGCAAACCCTGTATTAGCAATGACACACATAATTCTTTTACTTATTTATGGTGTTTCTGAGACAGGGTCACACACTATATATATTCTGGCTGTCATAAGACTTACTCGGTAAACCAGGTTGGCCTCTGAACTCACAGAAACCCACCTGCCTCTGTCTCCCAAGTGCTGGGACTAAAGGCATGTGCCACCATGCCTAGCTATATCTAATTTTTAAATTATTTTTTAAAGGAGGAAGTCTTAAGATATAGCCATGACTGGCCTAGAACTCACAGACCCACCTGCCTCTGCCCCCATGGGCTGGGATCAAAGGGCTGGCTGTTAATTTAAAATTTGTGTGTCTTTGTGTGTGTGTCTACAAGTGTGCATGCATGTAAGCCAGTGATGTCGGGCATTGCCACCAGATGCTTTTCCACCACATGTCTTGAGACAGAATCACTCACCTAGGGCTTGCTAGTAAGGCTAGGTGGCTGGCCAGCCAGAGAGCCTCAGGGATTGTCCTGCCTTTACCCCCTTGGCAGTGGGATCAGGGTGTACCCCACATGCCTGACTTTTACAGGGGTGCTAGACTCATGTCCTCATGCATATGTAACAAGCACTTTACCAGCTGAGCCTTCGCCTCAGCTCTGCATGCCATCTCTTTTTATAAACGACAAACTCGAGTCCTGATACAGCAGAGATGCTCCACCCTCCCACATCCTCTCATGACATCTGTCGTACTTCACTGCGCCTCCCTGCTTCAGGATGAAGAGGGCACCTGTGACATATGGGCCATATTTCTCCTGGATGTCAGCGAAGGATCTGTGGAGAAAATGAGAGCAAAGGTGAAGCCTGGGGCCTCTCACTATGTGCCAGTTCTATGAGGGAAGACTACAGGGCAGCAGGCAAGTACTGACTAGCTGGCTGCAAACCTGAGTGCCTATTCAGTGCCGTGTACTGGGAATCATAGTGGACAGAGCACATCACTGTCTCTGCCTCTGTGGAACCACCTAGTAGCAGGGGAGAGATAACAAAGCAAGAAGTAACTGCAAATCTCAGAAAAGCAGTTCTGAGAAGACGAAAAATCGGGGGCAGCCTGACAGTGGAGAATCGTGTTAAAAACCATTTCTTGGTCAGGTATGGCACACACAGAAGGTAGAAGCAGGAGGATCAGGGCTCAAATCCAGCCAGGCTGAGCTACAAGAATCTCCCTCAGTAACAAAACAAATCAAACAAAAAATGAAGCTGAAGATGGCTCAGCTCAGTTGAGGGCACTTGCTGCTCTTGCAGAGTATTCAGCTGGATTCCCAACACCCCACATCCAGTGGCTCAGAACCGCCCGAACTACAGCTCCAGAAAGCAGGGTAAAAGCGAGCAGTAAGAGAATGGATGTGGTAACTGTGATGGTTTGATGAGAATGGCTCCCATAGGCACATGTCTGAATGCTTGCTCCCCAGTTGGCAGAACTGTTTGGAAAGGATTAGGAGGTGTGGCCTTCTTAGAGGAAGTGTGTCACTGAGGGTGGGCTTTGAGGTTTCAAAATCTCATGCCAGGCCCAGTATCATGGTCTTTTTTTGGGCTTGCAACCTGTGGAGCTACTGCTCCAGTGCCAGGCCAGCCTGCCACCATGCTCCCATCATGATGGTCATGGACTAACCCTTTGGAACTGGGAGCAAGCCCCCATTTAAATGTTTTCTTTTAAAAGCTGCCTTGGTCATGGTTTTTCTTCACAGCAATTGACCAGTGACCAAAATACTAACCTTAAAATGAAAGGTATCAGGGCAGGCCACACACAGTGAAGTGGTGGGATTGACCCTGGGAATCCTCTGACACTGGTAGACTAGATGTGAAGGCAGAGAGAGACCACAGACGATGCCTTCAAATTCACCTTTAGCAACTGGGTGGCCAGTGGCACTCATCCTTAGATGGGGATGGCTTGAGAGTAAGATTTCTTTTAAAAGGGAATTGTGAGAGATATGTTTTAGCCACATATGTCTGAAAAGTCAGCCTGACCACCAAGCAGGGCTGGTGGTAGAGTGCCTATAGAGTGGAGTCTCAGAGAAGGGATAGGCCAAAGAGGAAGATGTGAGCTGATTATGCTGGCAGTGGAAGCCATAGTTTGGTCTGGGACTGACTAGAACAGGAGTGGGGGCTCTTGCTGGGAGATCTGGCCAGCAGGGTCTTTCAGGAGTCTTGCCAAGCCACAGGTTCTCACCGATTCTTCCGGTTCCCCTTCAGTATCTGCTTCCGAAGCAGGTACTCTCTCAGAGCATGGACGTCATGGAAGTAGTCCGAAAGGAACTGTAACAGCGTTCTTTTCTTCCGACTGCTGTCTGGGGTCATGGGCTCACTCATGCTATGGATGCCCCTGGCCCTCCCATTCCATTCTCGGGCACCCAAGCGCAGGAACTGGAGAAGGGGAGAGGGAGAGGATTGGGGTGAGCCTGGAGGTGGATTCCACCCCTAAATCTTACATCATGACTTTTAATTTTACCCCTTAATTCAGCCAGTCTTGATTTTCTCAAGATCTTCTAATTTTCCACCAAATCCTTATTTTTTTTCGCCCCAAACTCCCATTATATCTTAATTTCTCATCAATTCACTTTTTTTGGCAGGGGGCAGCATATGTATGCAGTATGCATTCTTGTGCCAGAGGTTGAGGCCAGGGTCTCCCTTAATTGCCCTTTACTATATATATCGAGGCAGGCTCTCTCACTTGTACCTGGAGCACCCCAACTCAGCTACTCTAGTCAGTCAGTCAGACTGAGGACAGTGCTGGGATTACAAATGGGCTGCCATGCCTGGCTTTCAGCAACTCTGGTCGTCATGCACTTCAACGTGAGCTTTAACAATGACCCAGATTTTACCCAGCTCCTTCTAGGGTCTTGCTTAACTACTAATTTCTTGGCTGCTCCATGGTCGATGTAACTTTCTCAGTGTTAGGGTATCAACAAAGCACTCTACCACTAACTACATTCTCCAATTTAATGACTATTGGGAGTTCTAGGAATTTCCCTCGGACTCTTCCTTAGAACTCCACATTCGCTCCTTGGTTCCTGCCTGCAACATCGAGTCCTTTGATTTCCTCCCTCCCTCCCTTCCTCCTTCTTCTCCTCCTTCCTTTCTTCTCTCCTGTTTTTTTTTTTTTTTTTTTTGGTTTTTCGAGACAGGGTTTTTCTGTAGCATTGGTGCCCGTCCCGGAACTAGCTCTTGTAGACCAGGCTGGCCTCGAACTCCCAGAGATCCGCCTGCCTCTGCCTCCCGAGTGCTGGGATTAAAGGCGTGCGCCACCACCGCCCGGTTTGAGTCCTTTTATTTTCTATTAAGGTTTACTTGTTTATTTACCGACGGGATTCCTGATCCCCCTGCCTCCGCAATCCCAAATGCTGGCATTAGGAGACCCTTAAATTCCCCAGGAATTCGTGCAAAAGTATCCTTAATTCTTTCTGCATTTCCCCCAAATCCCAGAACCTCGTTCAGTCCTTTCAGGTCCGATTCAAGCCGCTTTCCCAGGATTAGCAGGCCTAGTCCTCTGATTGGCTAGTCCGCCCCATCCATTGGTTTCTCTACCAAGCCTCCGCCCAGCGAAGCCCGAGACTCTCTGTGGCCCCAGAGAGGCCCACTGGCGTCCCTAGGGCAAGGCCCGGCCGGACACGCTTTGTCCCCGCAGGCTCGAGGGGAGCTGCAAAGTGAACTACAGTTGGAGGGTTCCAGGCGCCGCAGTGACCTACCGCCCTGGGCGCCGCCATCTTGCCCGATGACGTAAGTAAAAGGGCGGGACTTTCCTGCGCAATATGTGGTTCAGACGCAAACGACTACTTTTGTGGCCACACCCCTCCTTTTTTTTCTTTTTATCCTTGTTTTTAAAGACGCACAAACTCTTTAATCCTGTTGGGGTGTTCAGAACACCCCCCCCCTTTTTTTAAGAACGGTGTCTTGACACTCTCTGAAGAGGGAGGAGGCGGTCTTTCCTCTTAGGGAGCTTCTTTTCCTGACTGCGGTAGCAATTCTCTTGATTGGTTGCCCGCCCCTCTTGTACCTTTGCCCTCCTTGGCTGTTGCACCTGGTTCCCTCTCTCTCCGCTTCTCCCCCTGTTCCCACGTGGCTATGTCTGTGCTTCTGGCTATGCTCTCCCATATATCTACAACAAACTTTCTCCTTTACCATACCTAGGAGCCTCCATGTCCTTTTTAAAAATTCAATCATTATTTTAATTTATATCATTTTGTGTGTGTATACACACCCACATGTCATGGTGCACCTGGAGAGATGAACAGACCATGGGTCCCAGAAGTGAACTTAGGTTCCCTAGCATACACGACAAGCACCTTTACCCACAGAGATATCTTGCTGGCCCTATTGTGATTAGATTTTTAGAATTTTATTTGATACGTTTGCCTGCATAGATGTCTGCATCACATTTGTGCAATACCTTGAAGACCAGAGGTGGACGTTGAATCCCCGCAGTTGGAGTCGCCAGCCACCATGTGTGTGCTGGGGATGGAACCCAGGTCTTCTGGAAGAGCAGTCGATGCTCTTGTGGATTTGTTTGTTTGTTTGGTTTGTTTAGTTTCTAACAGGGCCAGGCAATGGAAAGGTGATAGCAAGTTTAGAATTCAGTATAAAAGACTGAATTTAGTTTGGAGTTCACATCTAGACTTTTATTTATTTATTTATTTATTTATTTATTTCTAAGACAGAATTTCTCTGTATAGCACTTGATTGTCCTGGAACTCACTCTGCAGACCAGGCTGGCCTCAAACTCACAGAGATCCATCTGCCTCTGTTTCCAGAGTACTGAGATTAAAGGCATGAACCACCACTGCCCGGTTAAGTGGATTATTTCTTACACAGGGTCTCTCTCAGGTACATTAAGCTGGCCTTGAACTTTATTTTTTTTCAATTAAAAACTTGTTTAGTATGAATGTGTGCGCGCGCATGTGCTTATGAGTGTGGGCATATGTGTGCTGTGGTCAGAAGTTTATGGGGCACTGGGAAAAGCCTAGGGCCTTCCCAATGAATGCTAGGTAAGCTCTTTCTCAACTGAGCCACTTACCCAGCCCCCAAATGCGAAGTCTTGGTGGATACAATCATTCATTCATTCACCAGCATTTACTGAACTCTCACAGTGAGTTCTGAGAGTCCCTTTCTCAGGGAGTTGCCATTCTAGGCAGAAAAAGGATGGATAAAAAAATGAATAAAAAACTAAAGATACTGTTTGATAAGAAGCAGAAAAATGCCAGGCATAGAGCCGCCAGCAAAGGCCTTTGCAAAAGGTGCATTTAACTGGAATGAGTGACATGGAAGAAAAAGATACCTAAAGGTTTGGAGTCAAAATGTTCAGGCACAGGTAAGAGGCAGACGTGCTGAAGTAGGCACCAGCTTGCAGAGAGGTAGGAGACAGGACCAGGGAGGTGGGCAGTGGGGCTGAGCGTGTAGGTCCAGTCGGGTTTTAGTCTTTTTACAGAGGGAGAGAGGAATTTCAAAATCTGCCTTCCATGTTGCGAAGACCTGGAGAATGTCTCTTAGAGGGCACTGGTGGACATGAGATCAACAAAGAGGCTACTGCTATAGTCCAGGCCCATGAGGACTAGGAACTAGGGAGGGGGCAGTAGTGAAAGCTGCTAGAGAAACCAGAAGGTGTTATTTATGGAAGTGGAGAGGCAGGGAGCGGTGGGTTTGGCGAGGTGGGGAGTTGGTAGATTGAATGCCCCCAACCACAAATGTCCTTGTTCTGCAGTCCTTAAAGGTGGAGGTGTCATTTACAGAAGGAAGTTTATTTGGGCTTGCCATTCCAGAGGGCTGAGTCCGTCATAGTGGGGAGGTGTGGATGGGAGCGTGTGGCAGGAGTGGCATCAGAAGCAGGAAGAGAGAGCTGAAGTACAAAGCAGAGAAAGCAACAGGAAAAGGTGGGGCTTTAAACTCTCAAAGCCCACCTCGGGTGAGGCACTTCCTTGAGCAAGCTCCCCAAGCCACCATGGACCACTCAACTGTCCTGAGTGAGCCGATGGGGAACAATTCCCTTCAAACCACCGCATTCTGACTATGTCACTTTATAAGGTAAAGACACTCCTTTACCTCTGATAGTCCCACCCCCTCACCTCTGATAGTCCCACCCCCTCACCTCTGATAGTTCTGCCCCTTTTCTTAGTAGTGTATTTATTGCTTTGTAGCCAAGGCTGACCTGAAACATGTAATCCTCCTGCCTCAGCCTCCCGAGGCTGAGATCTTAGATGTGTACCTTAAGGCCCAGTTTAAGGATTTTTTTGGGGGGTGGGGCCATGAGGGTTTCAAGACAGGGTTTCACTATGTAGTCCTGGCTGTCCTGGAACTCTCTGTAGACCAGACCTTGAACTCAGATCTGCCTGGATCTGCCTCCCAAGCGCTGGAATCAAAGGTGTTTGACATCACTGCTCAATCAGCTTAAGGACCTTGAGATGGGAATGTTATTTATTGTAGGTGACTGCTGGATCGCGAATGTCTTATCAGGATGGCCGTTGCAGAAAACATGAGTCAGGATGCCGTGAGATGGGAATGTTATTTATTGTAGGTGACTGCTGGATCGCGAATGTCTTATCAGGATGGCCGTTGCAGAAAACATGAGTCAGGATGCCGTGAGATGGGAATGTTATTTATTGTAGGTGACCGCTGGATCGCGAATGTCTTATCAGGATGGTCGTTGCAGAAAACATGAGTCAGGATACCGTGAGATGGGAATGTTATTTATTGTAGGTGACCGCTGGATCGCGTATGTCTTATCAGGATGGCCGTTGCAGAAAACATGAGTCAGGATGCCGGATGGCAAAGACTGGAGTGATGCAAGGAGAGCGGGTAGTCTGGAAGTTCAGAGAGCAGTGGGGCTTTTCTCCTGGAAGCACCCAAGTGTGTATGTGTGTGTGTGCCTGCTTGTGCTTTTATGTGTGTGTACCTGCCTATGCTTGCATGTGTGTGCCTCCCTGTGTGTGTCTAATGTGTGTACCTGCTTGTGCTTATATGTGTGTGTGTATGTGTGTGTTTGCCTGCCTGTGCTTGTATGTATGTATGTGCCAGCTGTACTTGTGTGTGTGTATGCATATATGCTCATGTTGTTGGTGCTGGTGACGGGGCCAGGAGCTTATTGCATGCCAGGCGAGCATGGACCATGTAGCTGCATTCTTAGCCTGAACCTAGAGCCCTGCTCTGCCACTGAGCTACACCCCCAGTCTCCTGTGGGCTTTGGTTTCTGAAGCACATGCTAGGGTAGCACATGTAGCACATGCTAGTGACTACGGATGACATTGAACTCACAACTCTCCTGTTTCCATTTCCTGAGTGTTGGGATTTCAGGCATATACCCCCATACCCCCATACCCAGTTATCTTGATGTGACATTGGACACAGAACATGGCCTCCTGCATGCTAGGCTAGCCCTCCAACAACCGAGGCACATTCCCAGACATCTTTGCCCCCACCTTTGGGTTTTGAGACAGGATTTCATTCTGTTTCCTTGGAAATCAATATATAGATCCTGTTGGCCTCAAATTTGCAGTGACCATCTTGCCCCTGCTTCCCAACTATTGGGATTACAGGTGTGTGTCACCCACCATACCCAACTAACCTTGTGAGTTTTTTTTTTCCCTTTTCTTTGAAAAATTTTTTTTTTTGGTGCATGTGTTGGTTTGAAAGAAAATGGCCCCCAAAGGGAGTGGCACTATTAGGAGGTGTGTCACCGTGGGGGTGGGCTTTGAGGTCTCTTTTGCTCAAGCATACTCATGGGCTTGTATGGGTCAAGGCAGAGCACTATCTGGAGCACTTCCCAGTCCTGGCCACCTGGCAGTGACACACACAATACAGCCATGCCCAAGGCCAGCAGGACTGACTGCTGTATGGCAGCCTGCAGTCTCCACACAGAGACTCTTCAGGGAGCACTGGTGGCAAAGCCGTGGCAGGGGACAGACAAGGATCAATTTGGGGGATAGCCAAGGGCATTCAACTGAAGAGGCTGAGGAAGGGGGGCTGGAGAGGTGTGAGGACCTCGGAAGGAAGACAGCCCTGCTCCTTCAGGTGTCGAGCACCAAGCACCATGTGCCCGAGGGAGTCAGCCTAAGAGGCAAGGGCGTGAAGTTAGACCTTTGCCCAAGGCTATGAGATCATGGAGGCTGGACTCCAGAAAGAAAAAAAAATGTGGCCATCTGACTCAGAGTGAAGAATGGACTTTGGGATGTCTCTGCCAGCCCCTCCTGGATCTTTCTTCTCCCCCACGCCCATCCCACAGCTTCCCAGGCAACTGGGCCCCTTGGACCTTGCTACTTCCTGCTTTCAGTCCATAGTTCAGACCATGGAGCTGTGGGTGCAGTTGAAGCAGGCCGGACCGGAGCTCCTTGGATTGGGTCCACCTCCCCAGGCGCTAAGGATGCCCCCGCCAGAGGGGAACCCTGGCCAGACCCTTCTATCCTCAGGGACAGAACTTGGGAGTGCCAGGGGGCCACTGCTGTGGATCTGGGAGGAGCTGGTGAGTGAAAGTTCACTAGAGAGAGAGAGAGATACTGTGGGGGAAGGAGTGATAGCAATAGACATGGCTGAGGCTCAGCCAGGCCTGCTGGCTCATGTCTGTAATGCAGCGCTGAGGCAGGAGAATTTCAAGCTTAAGGCTGCAGATTGTCATCACATGTGAGAATAAAACAAGGGCAGAGACAGGTAGCGGCAGGGACAGAGCAAGAGAGGAAGGAATGGCGACAGTCCTGGAGAGAAGCGGAAGAAGGCATCAGGGACTGAACTCAGGGATAGACAGACAGGACCTCGGATGAAATGGGATCTGGAATGACCAAGGGCAGGTCTGAGAAAACGGAGCTGGAGATGCGGGGTCAGAGATGAAAAGAAAGGGCCACAGAGATGAAGAGGCAGAGTCCAGCAGAGAAACAGAGATCAAGAGGTACAGGGAGAAGCAGATGGCATGAAGAAACTGGAATCAGAGAAGTCCCTGGCCAGGCAGGCTGGAACTTGGGCTGGCACTTGCTCCCTGAAACTCCTGGCAGGTGTGCTTACTCTGGGTAGCATACCCACGATGCTCCTTTACTCCTGTAGGGGAACCTGCGCCGAGTGGATTTCCAGCTGTTGGGACAGCTGTGTCACCTGGGACTGGAGATGGGGGCCCTGCGGGAGGAGCTGATCACCATCCTGGAAGAGGAGGAGGAAGCAGTGGAGGAGGAAGAGGAGAGCTGTGTTGATGAAGAGGATGAAGGGCCTCAGGGGAAGCAGGAGGGGGGACATCCAGGGGTCTCCTATCCAGCCCTGTGTCCCCCCGACTTTGAGATAACCATCTGAGGTGATAGAGTTTGACACATAAATGAAATGCAAATTTATGCAAAAGCAAGAGGAGATTTGGGTCCAATCAGACAGAATTAATGGTGTTCCTTCAGCAGGCTGTTCTCAGGAGATCCTGACAGTGGAGCCTGGGGATGTGGGCCGGTTTGACTGTAGGTTCGGGAGGGGCACAGAAGCCATAGCTCTATGTGCAGAAATGTTCCCAGTGTGGCATGGGGAGCCAATGATAGGCAAACATGATGGAGATGCTGGCAGACAGGATGGACGATCAGTTCAGCCTAGTGTGGTAGGTGTCATGGCTATTAAGCAACTGAGACATCACAAGTTCAGAGGGAGATGTGGAATGAGCAAAGGTCAATGACCCTTGTGGTAAAAGCTTCCCAATAATTAAAAAATTGATTACATGTTGAAATGATGTTTTGAATACATGGAATAAAATATAAATTTTGTATGCTTTTCTTGTGGTTCTATATAACATAAAGCCATTTTAGCCATTTTCACATGTGCTGTGTGATCTATATGCACACATGTGTGCAGGTCCGTGTGACTGTCTTCCATTGTGGGTCTCTCACGGAACCTCACAACTGTGACTGGGCTGGCCCACGAGTTCTCATGACCTTCCTGGCTCCCCCATCCCCATGTTGAGGTTACAGGCACCTGTAGTTGAGCCTGGCCTTTTCCTTTGGGTGCTGGGAGTTGGAACCCAGGCCTTTATGTCTGCATAGCAGGCCCTCTTACCCACGGAGCCACTGGAGGCGCCTCCTTTTGTTCTTTCTTTCCTTTTTTTGAGATAAGGGCTCTATGTAGTCCTGTAGACTAGGCTGGCCTGGAACTCACAAAGATTCTCCTGCCTCTGCCTCCTGAGTGCTGGAGTTAAAGACGTGCACCACCATGCTTTGTGTTCTTCCTTTCCGTTATGCTGTGTGTTGGTGTGTGAGAGCGGGTTTGTACGCCATAGCATTTGCGGAGGTCAGAGGACAGCCTCAGGCACCAGGCCTTGTCTTCTCCCCTGAGACAGGGTCTCTCATATTTATGGCTGCATGCTGTGTTACCTGGCCTGAGAGTTTCTGTCAGTTCTCCTATCTCCACGTCTCATCTCTCCATGGAGGCAGGGGGATTACAGTTCCTAAAATGTCCAGCTTTATGTTGGTTCTGGGGATTCAAACGGGGTTTTTATGCCCGCAAGCACTTTACCCACCAAGTCATTTCCTCAGTCCTCCCTTATTTTTAATTATTATTATTATTACTATTGTTATTACTATTAATGTTTTTTTTTTTCAGGACAGGGTTTCTCTGCGAAACAGTACTAGCTATCCTGGAACTCACAGAGATCTTCCTGCTTCTGCCTCCCAAATGTTGGGATTAAAGGCGTGTGCCACCACAACCTGATTCTTTTTAATTAATTAATTAACCCTAAGGATGCTCAATCATACTATAAGGCATTTGCTCGGCTATGTTCATGGCAGCATTATTTGTCATAGCCAGAACCTGGAAACAACCTAGATGTCCCTCGACCAAAGAATGGATAAAGAAAATATGGTACATTTACTCAATGGTACTCACTGGAAAAAAGTAATGACATCTTGAAATTTGCATGCAAATGGATGGAACTAGAAAAAACCATCCTGAGTGAGGTAACCCAGATCGAGAAAGACGAACGTTGTATGT
Organism: Microtus oregoni; assembly: GCF_018167655.1. Lineage (NCBI taxonomy): Eukaryota > Metazoa > Chordata > Mammalia > Rodentia > Cricetidae > Microtus > Microtus oregoni. The sequence goes on along the minus strand of NW_024543065.1, from coordinate 54,612,410 downwards.
ACTCACTCATAAGTGGATATTAGATGTAAACCAATGGATAAACAGCCCATAGTCCTCGACCCCAGAGAAGCTGAATAACTAGGGGCAAGTGACCTTTACACATAGCAGCCAGGGAACCCTGGGCTGATTAGGGTATTGCCTGGCTGCGTCTTGCCAGATGACAGAGTAGGCCAGCATAATGCCTGAATCCTCACAGCCCCCACAGTCTATCACAGTCTCAACTCTGTTTAAAAGTCTGAAGTTGAAAGTCTCTTCTGAGATTCATGAAATCTCTTAAATATAGTCACCTGTAAAATCAAAATCAAAAACAGATCACACATTTCCAACATACAATGGCACAGAATATACGTTACTGCTCCAAAATGTGGAAAAGAGAGGTTAGTGATGAAATATTGAACCAAAGCAAGACTGAAACCGGCTGGACAAACCCCAGCTGTACTTCTCCATGTCTGATATTAAAATGCTCGTCAGCGCTCCACTCTGCATCTCCATGTCTGATATTAAAATGCTCGTCAGCGCTCCACTCTGTTCAGCTTTGCCAAACACAACACAATTCTTTCTCTTGGGCCAGGTCGACTCCCTGTTAGTTTTCCTTGGCAGGCATGCCATGACTCTGACATCTCTAACATCTTGAGTTCTCTAAAACAATCCAGGCTTCAACTTCACAGCTTCACACAGTGGCCTCTCTACTAGGCCTCCCTCCATTCAGGGACACCCTGACACACGCCTGGCCCCGCAGCTTTCCATAGATTCAGATGCAAATTCCAAAACTCATTTCTTCCATCCTTAACTCTAAAGTTAAGGTCAGAGCTACGTGACCAAAGCTGCCACGTTCAGCTGCTTGCTGGGGCTGGAACAGGCCCCTCCTCCAATTGCATTTTTGCCAACTTTCTGTTTTTGATGGTTTCCTTCACTGCCTGAGCTTAGCTGTCCTGAAACTTGCTCTGTAGACCAGGCTGGAATCAGACTCAGAGATCCACCAAACTCTGCCTTCCCAGTGCTGGGATTAAAAGTGTGTGCCATCACTGCTTTGCCTAAACTTTTCTTTAATTCCTTTTCACAAGTCGGAAATTCAGGGGGGTGGGATCTTGCCCTGAGGTTACCACATTCTTCATTCCATCTCAGTCTGTTGATCTCCTCAATTACAGGATTTGGCTCCATTCCACTTCCAGTGCTCCTTTTCTCTTCAAATGGTTTTCCTTCCTCAGCTGGCCCCTTTCATTATAAATTTCATGAGAGTTACCACTAATAACCACAAAGTAGAGTCTACACTAGGCTGTTTTGAGATTTCTTCTGCCAATGGAATTAATTCAAATCTCTTCACTTTAGCCTCAGGCAGACTCTTTGGACAAGGGCAAAAGGCAGCCACATTCTTTTTTTTTTTTAAATTTATTATACATTATGTATACAGCATCTGCCTTAATGTATCCCTGCAGGCCAGCAGAGGGCACCAGCTTTCATTATAGATGGTTGTGAGCCACCATGTGGTTGCTGGGAATTGAACTCCGGACCTTCGGAAGAGCAGTCAGTGCTCTTAACCTCTGAGCCATCTCTCAGCCCCAGCAGCCACATTCTTCACCAAAATATCCCAAGAATGATTTCTAGGCAACTAAAACTCTTCTCCTCTGAAATCTCTTGATCCAGCCCTGGACAGTTCAAATCATTCTCAGCACCCCTGTCTTCCATGCTCCTACTAGAATGGCCCATTAAACAGTGCTTAAAACATCCACTGCTTTCCTAACCTAAAGTACCAAAGTCCAAATTCCTCCAAACAAACACTTCTTCAGGCCTATCACAGCAATACCCTGGTACCAATTCTGTCTTTGTTAGGGCTTCTATTGCTGTAAAGACACACATGGCCATGGCAACTCTTATAAAGGAAAACATTTAACAGGGTGATGTACAGTTCTGAGGTTCAGACCATTGTCACCATGGTGGGGAGCATGGCCACATGCAGGCAGACATGGTGCTGGAGAAGTAGCTGAGAGAGTCTTTCAACTTGCAGGCAATAGGAAGTCAACTGACCGTGAGGGAAGCTTAAGCAAAAGAGACTTCTGTCCCCATGGTGACACACTTCCTCTAACAAGGCCACACCTACTTCAACAAGGCCACATCTCCTAATACTTTCACTCTTTTGGGGGGCCATTTTCTTTCAAACCACCATATCAACTCAGCCCAAACTACTAAAATTAGGGCAGAAGAGAATTCTCACAAGAGATCTCTCCTGGGTGAAGCTAGAAGAGAGCAGGGGAGAGCAGGAGAGCAGGGGAGAGTAGAGAAGAGTAGGGGAGAGCAGAGGAGAGCACGGGAGAGCAGGGGAGAGCAGAGGAGAGTAGAGAAGAGTAGGGGAGAGCAGAGGAGAGCAGGGGAGAGTAGAAGAGAGCAGGGGAGAGCAGAGGAGAGCAGGGGAGAGTAGAGAAGAGTAGGAGAGAGCAGGGGAGAGCAGAGGATAGCAGGGGAAAGCAGAGGAGAGCAGGGGAGAGTAGAGAAGAGTAGGGGAGAGCAGAGGAGAGTAGAGAAGAGTAGGGGAGAGCAGAGGAGAGGAGGGGAGAGCAGAGAAGAGCAGGGAAGAGTAGAAGAGAGCAGGGGAGAGTAGAGGAGAGTAGGGGAGAGCAGAGGAGAGCAGAGGAGAGTAGAGAAGAGTAGGGGAGAGCAGGGGAGAGTAGAAGAGAGCAGGGGAGAGCAGAGCAGGGGCGAGCAGAGGAGAGCAGGGGAGAGTAGAGGAGAGCAGGGGAGAGCAGAGGAGAGCAGGGGAGAATAGAGGAGAGTAGGGGAGAGTAGAGGAGAGCAGGGGGAGAGCAGGGGAGAGCAGAGGAGAACAGAAAAGAGCAGAGGAGAGGCTGGGAGAGCAGAGAAGAGCAGAGGAGAGCAGGAGAGAGCTGGGGAGAGCAGGAGAGAGTAGAAGAGAGCAGGGGAGAGCAGAGGAGAGCAGGGGAGAGCAGGGGAGAGCAGAGGAGAGTAGGGAAAAACAGGGGAGAGTAGAAGAGAGCAGGGGAGAGCAGAGGAGAGTAGGGGAAAACAGGAGAGAGCTGGGGAGAGCAGGAGTGAATAGAAGGAGCAGAGGAGGCACTGCAGGGGCCTGTCTCCCAGTGGCTCAAAACCAGAACCAAAGAGCTGGTTTACACAGCCAGAAAGTGATGAGCGTCCCAGCCACAGCAGGCCTTCATGGAAGGAGGGCCATGCTGACAGTCAGGACACTGACCCTGTTGCATCAGTCACAACAGGTCCTCTGCTGGGGCTCCCTGGAATACAAGCCTTGGCTGTGAGGAAATGTTACAGGGGAAGGGTGGGGAGAGCTGTTTGAAACAGCTGCGCCAGGGCCACACCCCATGTGTGGTGCTAGAGCTTCCTTGAAGCATCCCCGAGTGTCCAGGTCGTGGTGCTCCCACAAGGACCGTTCATCTCCTACTCAGCCAGGTAGGACACCTGGAAACTGGTGAGTCAAACTGACCATTGTCCCCCACTGATATTCTTGCTCATATACAGAAAAATAAACATAAGCGGCACTACAGATAAAAGCTGTTTATTAGTATTAGTATGGATTTCAAGTGTGTCAAAGGACTTCAGCAGACATCAACCCAGTGCTCCAAGCAGAGGTGTTTCGGGTCCACCATGTCTGTCTTCCAGAGGCCACATCAGAATACAGCATCAACACTCATTAAATTCAGTCTTGGAGACCTGAACATGGTACTGGCTAAGGAAGTGCAGACACAGCCTGTTTACCAGCCTTCGTTTCCATAGATCCTTGAAGTTCCCCAAGTGCCTGTTGTACCCCGACCTGAGCCTGCGCTATCAGGACTCCCTGTGTGCTCCCCCGACTTCATCTCCCACCGATAAATGAAATAGACCTCAAGAAAGTTACCTGGGGAGGGAACAGATGCTTCCCACAACAGGAGCCAACCTGATCACAGATCTGCCCACACAGAGACAGAGTGTCTTCCTGAACCACCTCCTGAAGACAGTGGAGCTCGTGGCCACCCAATCTCTCACCTGGCCAGACCCCATCTTTCCCAGGACACACATGACACCTCCTCTTCCAGGCTCAGTACGTGAAGCTACTTCTGAGATATGTGATCTTGTAGGTCTGTCCATGAGACCGTGGCCATGACGGTGGCAAGCATATAGGACAGTCCTCAAATCAGTTGTGATTCAGATGGTCTCTTAGCATCCTGCAGCATCTGTCCCTTCCTGTTGGAGTGAATCCTGCTTGAGAGAGAGTGTCAGACACTGGGAAAACCAGGCAGCCTGCTGTGTCACAAAAGGAAGCAAGCCCTTGTTGGGGACTCCAGGGCCTCTCTCTGTGATGACCGTTCCGAGGACAGAACACAGCAGAGGTCATTGCTAGGCTGGGCAGTTGTCTTCCCAGGAGACGGGTCCCTATCAGTCTTGTTCAAAGTGGGACATGGAGGGCTGAAAATTAACACTAGGGAAGCAGAGGACAAGGAGGAGTCCTGAGCACACATCTGTCCCCACAGCTCATGTGACCCTGGGAGGAGACCAAGCTCAGAAGAATAGCAGAGCTGATACCAGAGTGGCAGGCCTAAGGGCAGTGCTGGGGCTGATGCTCTTCTCCTCAGAGGGGAACAGAGCCAGCACAGAGACCATGCAGCTCCTCTCAGCCCGTCCCCACACAGGGAGCATCCTCTGGTGGGTCTTCCTGTTCACAGGTGAGGGATCCACCCTGGGGCTGGAGTGGGGAAGATGAGCAGGAATGAGCAAGGGTTTCCTGGGAAGAAGAGAATGGAGAGAAGCAGCAGGGCTTCTGCTTGTGTCTAGGAGACAACAGGAAGCCAGGAAGATCCTTGCAATAGGAACCCTTCAGTGAACTAGGAGTAAGAACTAAAAAGCTCAATTCTCACTCTTCCAGCACTAACTCCTGCTTTCCACCATGTTCTTCACACTGGTACTGTAACTACATCAGGGTGACTCTCTATATACAAATAAAACTGGGATGATCAAACTCTTGACATAAGAGTTATGGGGTGCACACGCTCATACTTGCACAGGGGTGTAAGCCTTTTTCAGACACCACTGATGCAACATGACCAATTTAGTCTCTGTCCTCACGGGGGCCGCATCATACTGAGCAGAGAGAGACCATCATAGACATCTAGTAGATGAGGTCAGAGGGTAACAGGAAGCGAGAAGAGAGAGATCAGGGAAAGATGAGAAAGATATGAGACAGGGTCTCTTGAGCGGGAAACCACAGAGGCTTCCCACACTCATGCATGCATATATGTACACACACACACACACACATGCATGCACACACATGCAAAGACACACAGTTCTACATGGTCGCATGCACACACGCACACACATGTACCTGCATGCACGTGGGCACACACGCATACATGCATATACACATGCATGCATATACATGCCCAATGCATACACACACAAATGCGTGCACACATATGTGCACTAACAACTCACACATGCATTCAAGTGAAGGAAATGCACACCATGTCATGATCGAGAGCCCCATCTTTTATCTCATAATAAAGTCTCCCATTGATGGGTTTCTCTCTCCTCTGTAGGCACGTTTTTAGCTTTGAGCATGGATGCTACTAACAGAGCGAATATTGATACAGTACCAGAATATGCTTTGGAAAGTGAAACTGTTTTCATAAAGTTCATACATGGAATACCATCGAATGCTAAGAACATAACATGGTTCAGAAGACTAAGTGGTGTTTCAAAATTAAAAACAATAATGAGTTTAGACTTAGGAATTAACCAAACAATGAAAGGAGAAGCATTCACCGGAAGAGAAATGGTATACAGCAATGGAAGCTTGGAGATAAAAAATATCACTTTGGAATACACGAAAAAAGTCTTCATGGTACATGTATATGACAAGAATGGAAAGCTTTTCGAGGGATCTGTGTGGTTTACAGTATACCGTAAGTGATTCCCTGTGGTCCCTAGCAGCTGAGCGGGACTCATTACATTTCTCTCTCACACACACACAGCCTCTCAGTCCCGACCGGACCTAATGTCCTTTCTACATCACGGTCCCTTACTAGGTTTTGAGCACTTAGTAGAGGACACCCATGGTGGAAACAGACTTGAGAAGAGGAGACTCCTTCCCCTGCATCCACAGTGTGGAAAGTCTGCCCCACACCTGTCCTGTCCCAGGGACCACGGCTCTGGGGAAGACCCTGAGGAACTCAGTTGAGCACTGGCTAAGGGATCTGGGTTCTCATGAAGGAGGTCTTTTTACCAAGATCAGGTACTGTGAGCACCGTGAGGGTCATCTACAGACAAGAGAGTAATCCCCGCACCAGCTACCCTGCTGAAAAAAACCAAAGCATGGGAAATGCCGCTGCTGACTCTGGGCCACACGGGGGCGGGGGAGGGCGTGAGTGCTGGGCAGAGGACAAGATGTCCACTACAGCACAGTCCTCCTCTATGGCTGGGTTTCTTCTGGGGGCACCTGTGGAGCTGCTGGGTCAGGTGCTTTCCCCATAGACAGGAAGCTCGGGAGAGAGACTGGTGTGGTTAGAGCACACACACAAGCCTTTCTAGTCTGCAACAGAACCACGCGAGTCAGGACAATGAGCAGTGAATGCATGGATGTGTGGATGAAGGAACAGATAAAACAATGTCCTGGAACTTCTCACAGAAACTAAAAACAGACAGAATCTGAGACATTCTGACAACACCTACTCCCGGTCCGCCTGGAGGCTGAAACTTTCTTCTAATCTCTGACCCCTGCTCCTAGGGTCCCCTCTCCCAGAAGCCCATCACAGGTTGCCTCTAAGGCTGATGGGATGTAGGAGGCTCTCAGGATTATTCTGGTTTGGCTATATATTTTCAATTAAATTACCTCTCCTCATGTGGAGGGAGGGAATGGTACACACAAACACCAGTGCCTGTGTGGAACCCATTGGACAAGTGGCGAGAATCATTCCTCTGTATACTCAATGGTTCCAGCAATTGAACTCAGACATTAGCCTTGTGCAAGTGCCTTTATCACTAAAGCCTTCTTGCTGGTCTGCTGGTTTAGTTTGGGAGAATCCGTGGAGTTCATGGTCTATGTGGACTTGGAAGACACGTGAGACCCCTGCCCCTCACTTCCTCTTTCCTCATTCCAGGCAGAAGTATCCCTACCTATGTTGACCTTCCCTGCGGTCTATGTCAGAGAATCAATTCTTTATTCACTGACCCCTGAGCTGGGTACTCCCTCCAGGGCAATAGCAAATGGCACAGAAATCAGCAGCAGCTCCTGGGAGCCAATGCTCCAGCAGTCACTGTGTCAATTATGAGTAAATGTCCAGAAGTGGCTCTGTTGGATCTAGGGCTCTGTGTGACAGACAGCTGAAGCAGGCCATGAGACATGACAGAGCAATTCCTTCCCTTTCTACCCTGAGAGGCATGGGGTATGAAACAGACTGTCAGACCTGCAAGCCACAAAGGCCAGGCTCCTTCCCGGCTTTGCTACTGACTGGGACAGCATCCCTATTCCACTAGAGGTAGCCCATGTTCCTTCCTGGTTTCTAGGCTCTTCAAGAGGGAGCTTGTCCAACCAATGCTGAGATGGATTTATCCTTCTCCACATGTAACTGTTTTTTCAAGATGTCACTGGTGGAACAGGGTGGGTGTTCTCAGATGGTCGCATACTGAAGCTGACACCAATTCTAACTTTGTTCCCCTTGGGAGAATTGACACAGCCCAATTGTGATTTCTGGGTCCAAAAGTAAAGGGATAAAGCACTTCACGTGCATTTATTGGCTCCGCTGTACTCTGCGCGACTCTCCAGAGCAGCTGTGGCCATCCACTCCTGGGAATGTACTAACACGACACTACACTTCCCCAACCCATGCAGTCCTCCAGCCTTTCCCATGACAGAGACCTCAGACTTGCCTCTGAACAGATCTGTCCCCACAGCAGATGTCTCTGCAGAAGAACCATGTGACCCAAGTCACTGCGCATCTCCCATTCACCATATGTGACCCTGCAGGTCTTCAGAGCTTGGTCTAAGACTTCCTGCACTCTTCAGGAAGCTCTTCCTCTCTGGAATAGGCTTAAGAGCCTGTGTGTCAATCACTTGACACTGAGACATCTGTGGTCTTCCTTTCTCTCCCAGATGCGTCAGCACTCATGACACGTGAGCACCCGCGTTCTCAAGTCCCTGTTCTCTGTGTTGTGCCAGCCATGTCTGCATGCGAGAACATTTGTCTGCAGTGCTGGAAAGAGCCACCTGGTCTCTGGCCCAAGAACAGAATCAGGACATACTCCTAAGCCTGTCTGTCCTTCTTAGCCTGCTGATAATTTCTTGGGGTCATGGCTCCTCTTTAGAGGTCCCTGGCTCAATAACCACAATAGACGTGAATGCTATACACTGGGGTCTGAGATGACCATTGGAGCCAAGTGCCAGGGTTGCTTCATGTCTCCCTTGTGTGACATATGCTCACATGCCCAGACCTCGGGACAGGATGTGACCATCTCAGTAAAAGAACAATGGGAAGTGCCACCATGGACCACCAGTAGGATAGTCTTGAAAAGCAAAGCCCCAGAGGGCTCCTGTTCAGGCTGAGCAGTGGAGAGCAATACTCCCCACACACCCCCCACCCCCCACCCCCGGCCTAAGGTCAGGCAGTGAGGACCAGGAGAGCCAGGCGGGGCTGCTGCAGTTTCTGGGTTAGTCCACAAGTAAGCACTGCAGCTCAGTTCACACGGGAGAAAGCCAGTGCTTCTCCACCCCACACCCAGTGCAGGGATCCCAGGGGCTGAGTCCCCAGAGCCTCGGGCTTCTGTCTGTGGTGAGAGTGGCCCTATACTTGTAGAGAGAAAACTTTCGGGTATCCAGAACCACACTGACCATTGTTTTCTGTTGTCTACACAGCTTGGGTCAAAAACATCTCTTGCACAAGCAATGGCACTACAGCTGTGGAGTATCAAGACACCATTGAGTTCAGATGTAAGCCTGTAGTTGCACATACAGATTACGAATGGTGGCATAATGGTAGGAAGATTGTAAACAGTAGAAATGCCATCCTGTCCTCAAATTCCGCAACTCTCACGTTATCTAAAGTCACCAGAGAAGTCAATGGAACCTATGTTTGTGAAATCAAGAACCTAGCAAGTAGCCATAGGAGCCAAGAACTGAAACTGAAGATTATCTGTGAGTAACTTCTATTTCCCCGTGGTCCCAAAGCTGTCCAAACACACATGCTTTGTGACCATACTACACAGGGCTCAGGTCCATGACACCAGCTCTTGATCCTGAACTCCCAGGTTGGCAATGCTGTCTGTTCACACACATCCTAGTAGGCCAAGCCTGCACAGAGATGGGAGAGACTTGAGACTGCAAGTGATGGGAAGCAGGGAGGCCACACATCATGGTTTCAGTACAAAGAGAGAGGTGGGATCCTTTGTGTGAGGGATGTGTGTGTGTGTGGGGGGGTGCTGTGAGCCCTTGTGAGGCAGCTACTCTACAAATGATCTAATCCCAGGCCTGCTTGGGACATTTTATAAAACACTCCTGTCACTTGACTCAGGGATGCCGTGACCCTTCTACAGAACAAGATCTTTCTTCTTTTTCCTACATATTTGTATATTTATTTATTTAAAATTTCCACCTCCTCCCATCCTCCCATTTCCCTCCCACTACCCCCATCCCCTCCCCCTTGCTCTCCAGTCCTAAGAGAAGCCAGGGTGCCCTGCCCTGTGGGAATTCCAAGGCCCCCCCCTCCATCCAGGTCTAGGAAGGTGAACATCCAAACAGACTAGGCTCCCAAAAAGCCGGTACATGCAGTAGAATAAAAAATCTGGTGTCATTATCATTGGCTTCTCAGTCAGCCCTCATTGTCAGCCACATTCAGAGAATCCGGTTTGATCACATGTTCATTTAGTCCCAGTCCAGCTGGCCTTGATGAGCTCCCATTAGATCAGTCCCACTGTCTCCGTGGGTGGACATACTCCTTGCGGTCCTGACTTCCTTGCTCATGTTCTCCCTCCTGCTCTTCATCTGGGCCTTGGGAGCTCAGTCCAGTGCTCCAATGTGGGTCTCTGTCTCTATCTCCATCCATCACCATATGAAGGTTCTATAGTGATATGCAAGATATTGATCAGTGTGGCTATGGGAGAAGGCCAGTTCAGGCACCCTCTCCTCTGCTGCCCATGGACCTAGCTGGGGAAATCCCCGTGGACACCTGGGAACCCCTCTAAAGCCAAGTCTCTTGCCAACCCTAAAATGGCTCCCTTAGTTAAGATATCTTCTTTCCTGCTCCCATATCCACCCTTCCTCCATCTCAACCATTGCATTTCCCCAAGCTCCCCCCATCCTCCCCTTCTCCCTTCTCTCTCCCCATCTCCCCTTCCCCCAACCCACCTCACCTCCCTACTCCCAACTTTTGCCTGGCGATCTTGTCTACTTCCAATATCCAGGAGGATATATATATGTTTTTCTTTGGGTTCACCTTCTTATTTAGCTTCTCTAGGATCACGAACTGTAGGCTCACTGTCCATTGTTTATGGCTAGAATCCACGTATGAGTGAGTACATACCATATTCCTCTTTTTGGGTCTGGGTTATCTCACTCAGCAAAGTGTTTTCTATTTCCATCCATTTGCATGCAAAATTCAAGATGTCATTGTTGTTTACCTCTGAGTAGAACGCTAAAGTGTATATGTGCCACACCTTCTTTATCAATTCTTCTATTGAGGGGCACCTAGGTTGTTTCCAGGTTCTGGCTATTACAAATAGTGCTGCTATGAACATAGTTGAAGAAATGCTTTTGTAGTATGATTGGGCATCTCTTAGGTATATTCCCAAGAGTGGAATTGCTGGGTCATGAGGTAGGTTGACTCCCAGTTTCCTGAGAAACTGCCACACTGATTTCCAAAGTGGTTGCACAGGGTTGCATTCCCACCAACAATGGATGAGTGTTCCCCTTACTTCACATCCTCTCCAGAATAGGCTATCATTGGTGTTTTTGATTTTAGCCATTCTGACAGGTGTAAGATGGTATCTCAAAGTTGTTTTGATTTGCATTTCCCTGATCGCTAAGGAGGTTGAGCATGCCCTTAAATATCTTTTGGCCATTTGAAGTTCTTCTGTTGAGAATTCTCTGTTCAGTTCAGTACCCTATTTTTAATTGGGTTAATTAGAGTTTTAATGTCTAATTTCTTGAGTTCTTTATATATTTTGGAGATCAGACCTTTGTCTGATGTGGGATTGGTAAAGATCTTCTCCCATTCAGTAGGATGCCTTTTTGTCTTAATGACAGTGTCCTTTGCATTACAGAAGCTTCTCAGTTTCAGGAGGTCCCATTTATTCATTGTTGCTCTTATTGTCTGTGCTACTGGGGTTATATGTAAAAAGTGGTCTCTTGTGCCCATGTGTTGCAGACTACTTCCCACATTCTCGTCTATCAGGCTCAGTGTGGTCAGATTTATATTGAGGTCTTTAATCCATTTGGACTTGAGTTTTATGCATGGTGATAAATATGGATCTATTTTCATTTTTCTACAGGTTGACATCCAGTTATGCCAGCACCACTTGTTAAAGATGTTTTCTTTCTTTCATTGTATAATTTTAGCTCCTTTGTTGAAAATCAGGTGTTTATAAGTTTGTGGGTTAATATCCAGGTCTTTGATTTGATTCCATTGGTCAAAATTTTTATGCCAATACCAAGCTGTTTTCATTACTGTAGCTCTATTATAGAGTTTGAAGTCAGGGATGGTAATGCCTTTGGAAGTTCCTTTATTGTTTTGGCTATCCTGGGTTTTTTGTTTTTCCATATAAAGTCGATTATTGTTCTCTCAAGGTCTGTGAAAAATTTTGTTGTGATTTTGATGGGGACTGCATTGAATCTATAGATTGCTTTTGGTAGAATTGCCGTTTTTACTATGTTGATCCTCCCAATCCAAGAGCATGGGAAATACTTCCATTTTCTGGTATCCTCTTCAATTACTTTCTTCAAAGACTTAAAGTTCTGGTCAAATAGATCTTTCGCTTCCTTGGTTAGAGTTACTCCAAGATACTTTATGCTACTTGTGGCTATCGTGAAAGGTGATGCTTCTCTGATTTCCCTTTCTGCTTCTTTGTTCTTTATGTATAGGAAGGCAACTGATTTTTTGGAGCTGATCTTGTATCCTGCCACATTACTAAAGGTGTTTATCAGCTGTAGGAGTTCTTTGGTAGAGTTTTTGGGGTTGCTTATGTACACTATCATATCATCTGCAAATAATGAAAGTTTGCCTTCTTCCTTTCCAATTCAAATCCCCTTGATCTCTTTATGTTGTCTTATTGCTATTGCTAGAACTTCAAGCACTATATTGAAGAGATATGGAGAGAGTGGACAGCCTTGTCTTGTTCCTGATTTTAGTGGAATCGCTTTGAGTTTCTCTCTGTTTAATTTGATGTTAGCCGTCGGCTTGCTGTATATTGCTTTTATTATATTTAGGTATGACCCTTGTATCCCTAATCTCTCCAAGACCTTTATCATAAAGGGGTGTTGGATTTTGTCAAATGCTTTTTCAGCATCTAATAAAATGATCATGTTTTTTTCTTTCAGTTTATTTATATGATGGATTACAATGATAGATTTGCGTATGTTGAACCAGCCCTGCATCCCAGGAATGAAGCCTACTTGATCATAATGTACAATTTTTTAGATATGTTCTTGGATTCGGTTTGCCAGTATTTTATTGAGAATTTTTGCATTGATGTTCATGAGTGAGAGATTGGTTTGTAATTCTCTTTCTTGGTTGAGTCTTTGTGTGGTTTTGGTATCAGGGTTAACTGTAGCTTCGTAAAAGGAGTTTGGCAATGACTAAGAAGATCTTTCTTTACTCTCTGGCGACATCACGTTTTTCTCTTTCCTCCAGATGGCCCAGATTCCCCCACGTTGTTTCCTTCGGACACTTCATTCCAGGTAGGATCACAGATAAGGATCTCTTGCGAGTCAGTTTCTCAGCCAAAAGCACAGTATTTCTGGACTTGGAATGGGAAGCCCTGGAATGCTTCAAAAGAAGTAAACATCAACAATGCCACATTAAATCATACTGGAAGATATGTCTGCACTGCTTCTAATCCTACAAGTAATGTCACTAATTCCACAGCCAGAGAAGTTACAGTCTATCGTAAGTGAATGCCTGGAACATCAGGGCTGATCTTTGGGGTGGTGGCTGGCTTTCTGTAAAAAATGGGGAGGAAGGAACTCCATAGCTTGTGTTCAAATCCCAGTCTTCCTGTGTGACCCTCTGATTCAGGAGACACTCTCTTCCCTTATACCCTAACTTCTCCCTGCAGACTTGGTGACAGACTGTCTAAAGATAGAAGGAGGAGAGTAATTGAGAAAGATACCTGATACTGACTCCTGGTCTCCACACTCACGCCCTCATAGGACATGGATGCACACCCATGTGCCCACACATACACCACGCACATACAAAACCCAAAACTACCATCATAAGAACTTGGGTTGCAGCTGTGATGGTTAGTGGTGTCAATGTGATCAGAGCTGGCATTACGGCATTACTGAAGAACATTACTGGCCTTGTCTGTAGAAATTATCTAGATGGGGTAATTGTGGAGGAAGACCCATGCTAAATGTGGACTGGTTTCCAGGATGGTGTCAAAAGGAGAAAGCCAGATGTTCTGCTTTCTAACTGCGGGCACATGTGGGCAGCCTCCTTCTGCTCATGCCAGCCACATCTTGCCTATTAGGATGAACTGCATTCCTGCACCCGAAGTCAAGCACACTCTTCCTTAAGATGAAGAGAGAACAAGATGGAGGCCAGAGGCAAACATGCTACTGTTTAAGGACTGGGGATGCCGAGGAAGGAAGAGCAGGATCTCAAAGTCATCTGCAGATACACAGCATGTGTATGGTGTATGGCCAGCCTCAGCTATGGGAAGCACTGCTTCAACAAAAACAAACAAGAGAATATCAGAGGAAATGCAAAAGACTTATTTTGATATAATACAGGATTGAAGAAAAGTAGCAAATAATCACAAAAGAGCGAATGGCATGCCGGCATTGAATCAAGACGGATTAGTGGAACGGAGACTAAAGCAACCCTCCAAGGAAATCAAGTCAATGAAGAGTTAGTTTCTTGACAAGACACATGAAATCAACCTGTCCTGGGGGAAACCAAATAAAAGATAGAGATGACATAAATATATAAACCCCGTGTGTAAAAGGCATGACAAGAGACATCATGGATATTGAGAGGGCTGTTAAGAAATGTGCTGAATACCACCCATGAGCTTATACCCAGAAGATGCTCAGTCACACCACAAGGACACTTACTCAGCTATGTTTATATAAGCATTATTTGTAATAGCTGGAAACCTGCTATCACAAATAGTAAGAACTTGTAAACAACCTAGGTGACCCTCAACCAAAGAATGGATAAAGAAAATGTGGTACATTTACACAATGGAGTATTACTCAGCAGTAAAAAATAATGACACCATGAAATTTGTAGGAAAATGTATGGAATTAAAAAAAAAATCATACTGAGTGAGGTAACCCAGACCCAGAAAGACAAATTTGGTATGTATACTCATAGGTAAGTGGGTATTAGACACAAAGCAAAGGTTAACCAGGCTACAACCTACAACTCCGGAGAAGCTAGGTTAAAAAGGACTCTTAGAGGGACAGGCATGGATCTTTCCAGGAAGGGAAAATAGTTAAGATCTCCTGAGTAAACTGGGAGGGGGTGTAATGGGGAGGGGGTGAGGGATGGGAACATGAGGGATGGAGATTGCTGAGTTGGTGGAAGGATGGAGAGGAAGAGCAATGAAAGAGATATCTTGATAGAGGGAGCCATTATGGGGTTAGGGACAAACACGATACTAGGAAATTCCCAGGAATCCACAGGGATGACTCCAACTAAGACTCCTAGCAATAGTGAAGAGGGCACCTGAACTGGCCTTTCCCAGTAATCAAATTTATGATGACCCTGATTGTCATCATAGCATCTCCATCTAGAAACTGAGGGAAGCAGATGCAGTGATCCACAGCCAAGTGCTGGGCTGAGCTCCTGGAGTTTAGCTGAAGAGAGAAAGAAGGGATTACATGAGCAACAGGGGTCAAGATCACGATGAGAAAACCCACAGAGACAACTGACCCAAGCTAGTGGGAGCTTAGGCCTCTGGACTGGCAGCTGGAGAAGCTGCATGGGAAGGAACTAGACGCTCTGAATGTGGGTGACGGTGTGTATCTTGATCTGTTTGTGGGACTGGCAGTGGGAGCAGTACTTATTCTGGGTACATGAACTGGCTTTTTGGAGCCCACTTGCTATAGAGGATGCCTTGTTCAACCTTGATGCAGGGGAGAGGGGCTTGATCCTGCCTCCACTTGGTATGTCAGACTTTGCTGGTCCCCCAAGGAAGGCCTTATCCCTTTGAGGAGTAGATGGAGTTTGAGGTAGGGGTGAGGTGTGGGGAAGCGGGAGAAGGAAGGGAGGGGGAACTGTGCTTGGTATGTAAAGTGAATTTTTTAAAATAAAATAATTATAAAATTATATATTATAAGCCAAGAAATGTCCTGAAAACATACATACTAAAAAGCTGGGAAAGGAAGAAGGGATTAAATTCCTTTACTCATGAGCAGACAAAATGAACTCAAGATGTAAAAGCAAATCATGCAGACCTAAAACGTGTAACTGGAGGGAAACTGTCATTGAAAATCTCCCCACAGAGAAGCCCAGTTCTGCCAGACATATCAAGAAAGTCTAAGGCCCAGAGACAGGGGTCTGTGGTTAAGAGGTAGGTGAAGCAGCTCTGGCAGAGGACCAAAGTTCAGTTCCCACACCCCTGTTGTCGCAGAAGGCATCCGATACCCTCTTCTGGCCTCCACACACACCTTCACTTGTGTACACATATTCTCTCTCTCTCTCTCTCTCTCTCTCTCTCTCTCTCTCTCTCGCCCCGTCCTCCCCTCCCCCACTCTCTCTGTGTGTGGGATTTATTGGAATGAGTTCCAGGCTGCAGCTCTTCAATGACTGGCTGTGATGGAAAGTCTACAAATCTAGTAGTTCCTCAGTCCCAGGAGGATGCGTATCTCAGCTGGCCCTCTGCAAATGCTGGAGTCCTGGAGAAGTAGGCTTCAGTACCAGTGATGGAATGGATGAGTTGATGAAGCTCGGGCAAGCAGGCCAAGAAGGAATGAGCCCGTTCTCCTTCCATTGCCCTTACATCCTTATATAGGCATCCAGTAGAAGGTGTGGCCCAGACTATAGGTGTGTCATCCTGCCTCATGATCTAGATCAAAAGCCTCAAGGTGCAGAATGAAGGTGTGTTGTCTTTCCCCCTTAAGATCCAGATCACAAGTGTGCCCTCCATTCCTGGTAGTCAAGTTGACAAGAATAGCCATCACATTATATGACCTAGGGTCATATAATTCTCAGGGGAAACGGGACCAGGACTGGAAAATATTAAGAAGTCTTGGCATAGAGGGATAGCCTAGGAATAAACTCAGACAGCTACAGCCACCTGCTTGCCAACAAAGTTGTCAAAGTAGACACAGAAGAAATAACACCTTCTCAACAAATGGGGGTGGGGACGTCTGCATATCCACACAGGGAAGAAGAAATGAAAGCCATTTTTCAGGACTCTGGGACATCGTTTCGTCAGCAGAGTGCTTGTCTACCACCCACGAAGCCCAAGCCTTGACCCCTGCAGCACATGAACTGGGCACGGAGGTGCACACATGAGCTCTTATGCTTGGGAGGTAGAGAAGCGAGGATCACAAGTTCACACTCATCCTTGCCAGCCTAGCAAGTCTGAGCCAGTCTGGGCTACATGAAACCAATCCTGCTTCAAAAAGACATGAAACTGGAAGAAGTAGAGGAAATGCAGGGAGAATTCACATTATGAGCACAGCAAAGGCTTTCTGAGAAGAGTGGCAGAGCCAGAGAACAACAGCAAAGGTGACAAGGAGTCCGTGCAGTTTCAGCAATTCCTTCTAGCAATCGTCAGAGCAAACCGGCGGCCAGAAGGGGAGCATTGACGTATCTTCACACGAAAGGAGACAAATACTAAGAATATATGAAGAGCTTAAGGGCCAGGGGATGGTTCAACGGTTAACGTGCTTTTTATTAAGCATGAGGACCTGAGCTCTGACCTCAAGCTATCACCTGAAAGCTGCACTGTGCATCTGACGTCCACCTCAGGTCTCCACATGCAAGTGAGTACACAGGAACACACACATGTAACGAAAGAATCAGAAACATAAACAAAAACCCAAATATTCCAGTCAATAAAATGGGTCAGTGAATTAAGCAAACATCATTTTACTGAAGAAATAGAAAGAACCATAAAAGCATACGGGAAAACAGGTAAATCCTTTGTCATTGACCAGATGCAATGAAAACTGTGTGGACGTTGCGGAGCATCTCAGCCAGACTGGCCGCTGAGAAAACACAGATTAGGATGCAGGGTGAAAGGATGCTGCATGTACTGCACGCGGACAGTTCTGTTACTGTAGCCTGAACATCAGTGCTGAGGCTCCTCAGCAGCCAACTCCATAACTACCACATGGTCCAGCTGTCACTCTTCTGGGGGTAAACCCAAAAGCACCTAAGTCAGCATTTGACAGAGTTACTGGCACATCCATGTTCACTGCGGCCCTACTGAGAAGACACCTCCATACACACGTGTGCATGGGTGTGTGTACATACATGTATGTATGTATGTATGTATGTGAGAGGTAAATGCAGAGGCGGACATTGTGCAGGATGAAGTGAACAAGAAAGAATGCAGGGGACAAAGGAGAGTAAAGACGGGACGGAAGTGAGCACAGTATGATGATACACTTTGAAAATGCCATGATGAAACCTATTGGTTTTATGAAAATTTAGCATTGATAAGCATAAGCGAGTCAGTGGGAGAAACATCTCATCCCGTGGGGCAGATGTTGGACACCCGGGTATACATTCTGACAGACAAATCCCAGAGTTAAGTTAGGGGTTGCCCTAAGTGAGTTGGGCCTCAAAGACCCTAGAGACTGTCTCCTGAACTGAGACTCATGGTCTCTGAGATTTGGGGACAACCGTGGGGAGATTGATACTTTACATAGTGATCCCCAAGAGCTGCTCAAACCTGTGAGAGAAGGCACTTCCCAGTTGGTCCTGTCCTCTGTTTGTCCACAGCGCCACTGCCGAAAC
Organism: Microtus oregoni; assembly: GCF_018167655.1. Lineage (NCBI taxonomy): Eukaryota > Metazoa > Chordata > Mammalia > Rodentia > Cricetidae > Microtus > Microtus oregoni. The sequence goes on along the minus strand of NW_024543065.1, from coordinate 54,594,282 downwards.
CTCGACTCATAGTTGCCAGCCTGACTTATAAAGAAGGAGACTCCATGAACATGACCTGTAGTGGAAATGGCAATAGAACCCACGTAACATGGCTCCACAATGGATATCCAGTGGCAGGACAACTTTCAGCCAGGGTTTCACCCTCACTAAGTAGCAGAGTGATTCTTATACGCAGTCTCAAAATGGAGGACGCTGGGATGTATCAGTGTGAGACCGCCAATTCCTTCACTTACAACAAGAGTGAACCATTCTACCTGAATGTGTTAAGTGAGTGACCCCTCCTCCCCCACATTTTTTTTTTTTTTAGGAATTGTATTTTTAAGAACTGTTTTTATTATAATTTTAGGGTGGTGTGAGAGGCACGTGCATGTGTGGCGGTCAGAGGACAGTCAAATGAAGTCGGTTCTCTCCTTCCACTTCTACCTGGGTTTCGAGGATTGAACCTGGATCAACAGTTTTATGCAATAAGCTGTTGTTCCTGCTGTACATCCCCTGGGATCCTTACTGGGGGAATTTGTTTTTGCCAACACTTTGCAAAATAGACAACAGACATGGGGCCGTAAAGTGAGGCATAGTGCCATCCAGTTATTACCCCTACTTGGGAGGCTGAGGCAGGAGGATGGAGAGTAAGGCCAGTCTAGGCTACAGAGCAAGACCCTGTCTCTAAAGTTTTTGAAAGCAAATAAAACCAAGACTGTTAACCCAATTAGCAAGTGGTTAAGGGCTGAGCTCTGAGTCAGGCATGAGGTCCTTGGTATCCATGGGTAACTGGCTCCAGGAAGCACTGATATCAGACCCTGTGGATGGATGCTCTAGTTCCTTGTAAAAATGTAAGTGTTTCCATGTAAGTCTGCATGCTGTCCCACACACTGCACATCATGTTCAGATTCCAGCACGTGTTACAGAGCAGCACTAGGCAGAGAGCGCTACTCTGTTAGTGAGAAGCGATGCCCGGAAATGCCTGTGCCATTTATAGCGCGTGGACAATCGTTCTGGAATGTTTTGTTTTGTTGGGGTCTTTTTTTGGGGGGGGGCAGTGTCTCATGCAACCTGGGTATCCTTACAGTATATAAGTGATGATTGTCCTCAGCTCTTGAACCTCCTGCCTTCACCTCCCAGGTGCTGCTCCTACAGATGTGTGCCCCACATCTGGATTCTTCTGAATTTCCCTTACCTGAGTTTAATTTAATCCAGGGAGAAGAAAGTTGTGAATGGAATTGTTTCCTCTTCTGTTTCGCCATTTAGAGTGTGACCCACACAAGATTCTTTTCTGTATGTTTCTTTGTGTGTGCGTGCACACACACACCCCCACACATGAATACACACACCCCACACACACATAGACAACATTGCCCCGTTCCTACCCTCCAGCCCCTGTAACGACAACTCTACTCCCTGCTTATTTGACCCCCCTGCACCTTTCATGGAAGTTGAATAAAGCAATATCAGTTCTTAAATCAGGTTTACATCACACCACATAATTTCTAGTTCTTCCACGCTGCAGCATGTCAGATGCTACCCTTCCTTTTAAAGTTAAGGACTAGAAGATTTTTTTATCTGGTCTTGAAATCCCAAGCCTCCATCCTCCTGCTTCAGCCTCTCTTCAATGTTGGTAGTATAGGCATGAACCACCATGACTGACTTCTCATTTTATTAAAAATTACTCTGTCTTATGATTGTTCCAGTATGTGGATAAACTATAATTTTGTTAATCACGGAACTGTTAAGGGCTTTTGGGCACTTCCTGGCTGAGGCTGCTGTAAACATGGCTGCACTGTAGATGAGAAACAGATGCTTGTTGAGCTCACCGTGCCCTCGCTTCTGGCCATACACACACACACACACACACACACACACACACACACACACACACTCTTACTGTATCTAATATTAGTTTGTTTTTTGGATTGTAAGGATGTGGTCTCATTCTGTAGCTTAGGATATAGTGGAACTATGTGGCCCAGGCTGGTCTTGAACCCATAATGATCCTCCTGCTTCAGCTCCCTGACTATTAGGATTGTAGGCCTGAGACCTGACAACACAGATAGTTTTAAAGGTTAAGAACCTCCACTTGGATTAGAGAAGTGGCTCCATGAGTTAAGAGTGCCGACTGCCCTGCCAGAACACCCAGTTCAGTCCCAGCAACCAAATGGTGGCTCACAACCATCTGTAATTCCAGTTCCAGGAGATGGGATGCTCTGGCTTCTGTATGTAGCCACATTTACATGCACATACCCACATATAAACACCCACTCCTACATGTAATTAAAAATGATAATAAGACAAAACTTTTTTTTTTAAAAAAAACTACACTATACAGGTTTTATTTTTTTATTTTTATTTTATTTTTTAAATTTATTTATTAGCCGGGCGGTGGTGGCGCACGCCTTTAATCCCAGCACTCGGGAGGCAGAGGCAGGCGGATCTCTGTGAGTTCGAGACCAGCCTGGTCTACAAGAGCTAGTTCCAGGACAGGCTCCAAAACCACAGAGAAACCCTGTCTCGAAAAACCAAAAAAAAAAAAAACAAAAAACAATAAATTTATTTATTTATTATGTATACAGCATTCTGCTTCTACCCGCATGCCAGAGGAGGGCGCCATATGTCAGTACAGATGGTTGTGAGCCACCATGTGGTTGCTGGGAATTGAACTCAGGACCTCTGGAAGAGCAGCCAGTGCTCTTAACCTCTGAGCCATCTCTCCAGCCCCGCTACACAGGTTTTAATGCCCTGCTGACTTTCGTTCCACATCCACAAAGGCTGAACATCAAACACTCCCCACCTGAGAGACTCTGTTTGGTTTCCTTGTTGTTTTGAGTAGTATTATGTGCATCTTTACAATGACTTCTGGCGTTAAGCATGTTTTTGTTTCTGGTTGTGAGACAGAATCTCACTATATACTCGTGGCTAACGGGCCTGGAATTCCCAGAGTTGTGCACCACCATGCCTGTCCCATAAGCATTTCTTTTTCTTTTCTTTCTTTTTTCTTTTTTTTTTGACAGGGTTTCTCTGTGTAACAGTCCCAGCTGTCTTGGAACTAGCTCTTGTAGACCAGGCTGGCCTCGAACTCACAGAGATTCGCCTGTCTCTGCCTCCCGAGTGCTAGGATTAAAGGCGTGTGCCACCACTGCCTGGCTCTCTATGGGTTGCTTCTAACCTAGTCCTCTTTCCAATGTGAAGGTTATGTCCTGCTACCAACAGCTCCCCAGTGTTTCCTTCCCACAGCCAGTCCCTGATAAGCACAGTTCAGTCTTCTATCTGCATAGACGGTCAGTCCTTTAGCTGGGCAGCTGTTTCCTCTGAGATAAACGTTTGGTTGAGGTCAGAAGGAAAGCAAACCCACAATTCTCAGGAAGCTCCTGAATGTAACAATGCCTACTCACCTCTCCCCAAGGTGGTATAGAGAGTATACGTGTCTGGGAGAGTAGGCTTTCCCACCGGTCAAGCTGTCTGCAGCGGCACATTGCGCTCCGGGCATGCAACTTCATGAGCTGTCACCCATGCGGAGATGGGCTCGTCTGTGAGGTGGCTGTCTTCCAGGCACCCATGTTCCTAAAAGTAGCCCTAAAAAACACTCCCTGCCTCAGTAAACTAGACTTGAGGAATCAGTCTGGTCAGGTTGATCTGCCATCTGTTAACATCTTCTCTGGAGAATTCACACAACATAGCTGACATCTGAACAGAGGCTGACAGAACCAAAGATGAGTTGAGGAGAGACGATTGCAAGGCCTCTGTGAGGCGCCTCTCCAAGGGGCAACCGAGGCTGACCACTGTGAGGGTGGAAAGTCCATGAAGCATTTACATGGTGGCTAGCGTTCCTTGTAGGACAAGGGATGGCACACCTGTTTGATATACCTGTGGTTGCACATTCCATGTCACAGGTAGTAAGACACGAAACCAAAACCAAGCACACTGAGAACGGCGTGTCCGTTTGGCAGAATCCCTGAGAAGCCATCTTCTTCTTGGCGGGGTGGTGTCTCGGTTACTTTTCTATCGCTGTGAAGACACAGTGACCAAGACAGCGTCGTCTGATGTGGTAAGACACTCAGGGGTCTTTAAATGGGGAATTAGGATATATAGAAAAGGTGGGGTCGGGGGAACGATTACCATGTTAAGAACTGGGAATATCATAATGCAGGGAGACCCTGTTTACTCTTACTATGGATAACTTAAAAATGGAAAAAACTAAATGAGGAGATACACAGGTTATCTGGGATTGACATGATGTCAATCATAATTGTTATCAGCTTGGTAATTCATACTTTCTCCTTAAAATGGTTTGATAATTGTGCCAAATATGATAATTTAAGTGATATGATAAAAGTCTTAGGAAGATCTACTAATAAAAAGAAGAAATATACTTAGATACAGAGGATTTAGGTCAGAACCTTCCGAATCATCACACTATGAATCTAAGAGGAGCAGCCCAAAGTTGTAGAAGCCAACCTTAATATGCCCAGTTACCATATAAGAACAACCAACAGATGATAGCTACCCCAAGGCTATGCAGGAGTTAATTTGGATCCTATAGAAATGTTAGATTTGAGGATATTTAAGGAAGCAGTAGTTTCATATGGCAACTAGAAACAGGATTATTTGACAAGACTGGAAAGTTTAGTTAAAGCAATATTAGAAGCTGGTCCTCAGTTACAATGGAAAACATAGTGGAGAGAGGAAAGTCATAGAACAACCAAGTAGGGATAGAGGTGTTGAAATTTCTCAAGACCAGCTTCTCGATGAGGGCCATTATGTTGATTTGCAAAGATAAATTTGATGATCACACCTTGGCCCTATGCCATCTAGGAGCTTCAAACACTTGGGAAAGTGTTGAAGAATCAGGAAACAGAGTTGAGTCATTTACTAAAATTATACAAGGCCCAGAAGAAATCCTACTGATTTTTTTAAAGATTAATTTCAGCTGCAAATAGAATGATATCAGATCCAGAAGTTAGACAACTATTAATTGAATGCTTGGCTTTTGAAAATGCTAATTCAGAATGCAAAAGGGTGATGATGCCTGCAAAGGCAAGATCAGCACCAATAGCTGAATGCATTAGACAGACAGTTGATATTGAATCTCATGCGCATGATGATAAACTTTTGGATAGGATAAGTGATTTTTAGACATTTTAAGAAAAATCAAAATGTCAGATGTTTCCATTGTGGTAAACCAGGGCATCTTGAAAAGGATTGTAGACAATGTGTTCCTAGGAACAAGTTTTTTTCTAGAGATAATCCAAACAGAAGGCGTCCAGCCTTCTGGAGTATGTGAAGGTATGGCAAAGGGTGACATTGGACTATTGAATGCAGATCAACAAAGGACAGGTAAGGTAACCCTTTGCCATTAGCAAACATTTTGTGGGCCTCTTGCAGGCCCCAATGCCAAATTCGGTTCAATTGTTCCCTGTCAGCATGGAGGAAACTCTTTTACAGAGCAATTCTTGTTGTTAGAAACCGTACTGCTATGGATGGCAAAACAGCTTTTGAGAAGGCAAATTTTCAGGAGAGACAAAAACAAAACAAAACAAAACAACCCCCTCTCAAACTCCCCAATTATTCTGGCAAATTTCTATGAGTAACCAGAGATCAAAGTTTAAAATACAAAAAAGGCATTGAAACTGAGGGTCTGATAGACACAGGTGCCTGTCCATCCATGTTCTCAAAATACAGAATTGACTTTTTTAAAAACTCAATTGCATTACAGTGTGTTTATAGATCACATTCTTTTTTTGTCTTGCTGCTTCAAGTGCTAAAGCAAGGAACACTATAGATATGTGTTCTCTCTTCAACAGACCACCAGCCCCTGTGTTGTATACATTCCAGACTGGGACTGTTGGGTCAGCTGACAATGCCTCTGATGCACAGAAAATTTCAGTTTTCATGAGGCATCTGCTTCTGTGTCATAGCCAAGAGTATCGCTGCCAAGCTTGGTGTCATGGAGCTTACATCACAGATTCTCTCCTGAGTGTTTTATAGTTCTAGTTCTTGCATTTAGGCCTTGGATCCACTTAGCATCAATGTCTGTATAAGGCAGTAAAGAATGGGAGCTGGGCATGGAAGGACCCTTTCCCCGGACTGCTCAACCCTAGGCATACTTGTCAAGGTTCATCTGGCCACAGGGTGAAGCTGGATAGAGGGATATTTTGACTTTGTGCCCTTTCTTGCTGTGATTGTGGTGGGTTTTGCTGCAGGTGTTTGTTTTGGCTATTTTGGAGATGGGCTTGGAACTCACTTGGTAATCTAGCCTGATCTTGAGCTCATGGCATTCCCTTTGCCTCAGTCCTTCAACTCTTGGGGTGACAGGCATGAAACCCCACAGATGGCACCATGTTTCTCTTAATTTATTTTCAATTACATACCTATTACATATCTAGAGAAAACCTGTGGGACATTTTCTTGAATGATGACCAATATGAGTGGTCCAGGTCCTTAGGAATACTGCCAAGCCTGGTGAGGTGCCCCAGGTTTGTGGCCTTTTATCACCTCAACAGAGACTGTAACTAAGACCGAGTCCCTGTGAGGAAAAGTGGTCATTTAGAGTACATTTAGCCTAGATATTATTTCAACTAACTCCTGGCCACAAGAAACTATAGAGGTGAATATTCACATTTCCTACAATTAGGACAATGAAACAAATGAAACCATCAAAAACCCTGTAATTTTAACATAAAAAATAGCTATGTGACTTTCTCCCATCTTCAGAGCCTTGCAAGGACTTCCGGAGTGGATATGATTTAGCCTAAAGCACACTCCCCTCCTCCACAGGCAGGACTTGAGGGGAGATATATGAACGACCTAGGAACACAGGCTTATGGGAAAACTGGGAGAGCATAAGCTGCTTATAGCTTCACCTCTCCTATGGACCTCCTTACAGGAAATGCATTCCCAAGGAAGAGACAGATAGCACACACTATCAGAGTTCTTTTCCAGGTGCCCAGTGAGGATGAATTTATCGTGATACTTCTTTTCGTTTCTCTCCATGACAGGTAAATCACCCACAAAGAAACGTCAGTTCTCATTGTGGGGTATTATTGGCATTGCTGTTCAATGTTTTCTGGGGCTGATAGCACTAAACGTTATAGTGGTTTTCCGGTCAAGAATCCCCCTTGGCAGGTAAAGTGACCTACATCTTCTACTACACTTCCGTCTCCTCTATGCTTGGGAAAGTGAAGGGCTTCCTTTACTTGGTGTCTGGACTCCAGCTTCTCTTTGCTATGTGTCTGCTTCTCAATAATTTCTGTGGTCCTCACATCACGGCCTTCCTGTGTCCTGTACCTCACTGTCTGTTGGTCATGGTCACTCCTCTCCCTGTGAAGTTTAGAAACGCATTGTCTTCCTCTTTCATCAGGAAGTCGAGTAAGGAGGGAAGCATAAAACAAACGAAGGAGGACATTAAACAAATGGATAATAAGCCAACCAAAACCAGTGAAACCTCAAAAGAAACTCCAAAAGAAACCCCGACAGTGAAGAAACCTCAACAGAAAAAGGGGAAAGTATGTTCTCTATTTTGTTACCGTAGCAGCAGGGATGGAGGGAGGGACTGAGAAAGCCTAGCAGGGGCAGTAGGATGTGCCCAGCACTGAAGAGCAGTGATCTTCGGGACTTGAAGCGTCCCACTCCACCAAAGTAGCATCGCAGCACCAGTTAGAAAGACAGCAGACATGACAGTGACAGGATCAGACCCGAAGAGGGGCCTGGTTAGACTGGGACGGGTGGCAGCCGTGCTGTGAATGCACAGCATGGACATCCAGCAGCTCCCAGGATCATCGGCTCCCAGGGTCCTTCTCAACTCAGCAGCCGAACAACAGTGACTGTGTCTCCAATTTATTTAGGGCAAGAAGTAAGAGCATGCTCAGTGAGGACAACTAGACACTGTCAACCCACAGCAGGTAAAGGCACTGACCCTAGGGAATCCAGAAGGTTCCGTCACCTGCCCGACCTTCCCTGGCATCCTGGACACCAGCCACTGTCTCCTGTCTGACTTACACAGCAGATCTTCTCTTCCCAGCCTGTAGGTGCCATTTCCTTTGGGCCACCAACCAGCTCCCAAATGAAGACGTGGAGGCTTATTAATAATTATGAGTGCTCCGCTGTAACTTAGGCTCACCCCACTAGCTCCTTTCCCTTAAACTGTTTCTTTTCATCTATGTTTGCCTCGGGGCTTTTACCTTGCTTTCCTTCTGTATGTCCTACTCTCCTGTTTCCTCCGGGGCTGGCTAGCTGGCCCCTGGTGTCTGCCTGATGTCTTTCTTTCTTTCTTTCTTGAGCCTAAATTCCTCCTCCAACTTGGTCTCCCTGCCCAGAAGCCCTACCTATACCTCCTCCCTCACCACTGGGCTTTCAGCTTTCCTTGGACCAATCAGGCGCTTTGGCAGGCGAGGTAAAACAGCAGCACATGTTTACATAGTTAAACCAACACTGTACAAGACCAGCCCTCAGGGGACCAAGTCAGTGCTGAAGGGAGACTCAGTCCACCTAGGCTAGACTGGCCTCAGGGAACCTTGCATCCAGGAGCAAGTTCCTCACCCTGATGCTCTCCCTGCTGCCTGTGAAGGGTGTGGACATCCATTCTCCCTTAGGAGACTCTCTGCTCTGTGCATCTGGGGGTCATGGGGCACCGTGCCCCTCCTTGTCACAGGAGCATGTCACTGACAAACACCACTGAGGAAGGGATAATCAAGACTTTGTGAACTGGGAGAAGTCCTGGACTGGATAATCCAGGGCTCTGTCCTTGTCACCTCTCCTCTGGTCCTAAAAACCTGTGTCTGCAAAGCAGACTCCAGGATGCATATCTTCTAACTGGCCATGGGCATCACCCCCTCCACCCTACCCACATCTGCCGCCACCTCCTGCCACCTCCTTCAGCTCCAAATCACAAGTCTTAGATCAGCTTTGCACTTCCGCGCTCTGCGACTCTTCTCTTGCTTCCACAGGTCACAGCCCCATGGCAAGTCTCCTAATGAGGTGAGCCCCGCCACTTTCACTGCCTGCTTCCTCTATCCTGCTATCTCTGGAGAGACTGGGCACTCTTGCAGCCACATGTGTGAGATCACGTTTGTGCCCTCAGCTCCTCATGCAGCAGACAGGAGCTGCACCGCTTTCGTCCTCAGCCTGCGCACCCGCATTCTGCCCACTAGAAAGGAGGTTAAAGGAGGGGGTGAGTGAGCCCCAAAGGAGGAAGGGGCCACACCCCTCTCCCTTGTTTCTCCTCATCTGAACCTGCTCTGGCCTTCAAAGGAAGGGCTCCACTAAGCAGTCAGAGGTGCGGGCTCTAGGATCTCATTCTGTCCCCTCCTCTGCCCAGCACCGCAGTCCAGACACCTGGCAGAGGGGTTCAGACAAGACTCAGCCTATCATGTAGAGGACTGGCAGGTTGCTTAGAGAATGACGGGAGGCATGCTCAAGTGAAGGTGGACATCAGCCAAAGGGCCCAGTGCAGATGGAAGGCCGTCAAGGAGCGAGAGGGGACAATGGCCAGGGAACCACGGGCTGCATGATAAAGCAGGTTGGGTGTGTCTTCTAAAGTCTCTGGCACAGACAGCCTTCCTGATGCGTGTTTTCCTGTGCAGGACATCGACAGACATGTGGCTTAACTCTTTTTCTAAAATTGTTTTTATTAATCTATATATTTTTCTCCACTTTCCTCCCTTCCTCTCCCTTCCCCTTCTACCCTATTCTATGGTTCCCATGCTCCCAGTCTTCTCAGGAGATCTTATCTTTTTCTACTTCCTGTGTAGATTAGATCCATGTATGTCTCTCTTAGGATCTTCTTTGCTATCTAGGTTGTATGGGATTGTGAATTGTGGGCTAGTTTTCTTTGTTTTATGTGTAAAAGCCACTTATGAGTGAATACATATGATATTTGACTTTCTGGGTCTGGGTTACCTCACTCAATATGAAGTTTTCTAGATCTGTCCATTTGCTTGCAAATTTCAATATGTCATTATTTTTTTTTCTGCTGTGTAGTACTCCATTGTGTAGCATAGCTTCTTTATCTATTTTTCTGGTAGAAGGGCATTTAGGTTTTTTTCAGGTTCTGGTTATATTATTGACAAATAATGCTGCTATGAACATAGTTGAGCACATGTCCTTGTGGTATGATTGAGCATCCTTTGGATATATTCCCAAAAGTGGTATTGCTGGGTCTTGAGGAAGGTTGTTTCTAATTTTCTGAGAAATTGCCGTACTGATATCCAAAGATGCTGTACCAGTTTGTACTCCCACCAACAATGCAGAAGTGTTCCCTTTACCCCACAACCTCTCCAGCATAAGTTGTTATCAGTGTTTTTGTCCTTGGCCATTCTTACAATTGTAAGATGGAATCTCAGAGTTGTTTTGATTTGCATTTCTCTGATGGATAAGGATGTTGAACATTTCCTTAAGTGCCTTTCGGCCAATTTAGATCCATCTGTTGAGAGTTCTCTGTTTAGGTCTGTACCCCATTTTTTTAAATTGGATTTGTTCTTTTGATAACCAATTTCTTGAGTTCTTTGTATATTTTGGTGATCAGACCTCTGTTTGATGTGGGATTGGTGAAGATCTTTTCCCATTCTGTAGGCTGTCATTTTGTCTTACAGTGTCCTTTGCTTTACAGAAGCTTCTCAGTTCCAGGAGGTCCCATTTACTAATTGTTTCTTTCAGTGTCTGTGCTACTTGGGTTATATTTAGGAAATGGTCGCCTGTATTAATGTGTTTAAGTGTACTTCCCACTTTCTCTTCTGTGAAGTTCAGTGTGGTTGATTTTATGTTGAGGTCTCTGATCCATCTGAACTTGAGTTTTTTGCATGGGGATAGATATGGATCTATTTTCATTCTTCTATATGTTGAAATCCAGTTATACCAGTATCATTTGTTGAATATGCTTTCTTTTTTTCATTTTATAATTTTTGCTTCTTAGTCAAAAATCAGGTATTCTTAGGTATGTGAATTGATATCCGGGTGTTCAATTCTGTTCCATTGGTCCTCTTGTTTGTTTTTATGCCAATAACAGGCTGTTTTCAGTTATGGTACCTCCGTAGTAAAGTTTGAAGTCAGAGATTATGATGCTTCCAGAATAAAGTTCCTTAAATTTACAGAATTGTTTTGGCTATCCTGGGTTTTTGCTTTTCCATATGAAGTTGAATATTGTTCTTTTGAGGTCTGTGAGTTTTTTTTTTTTTTTTGATTTTTATCGGCATTGCATTGAATCTGTAGATTACTTTTGGTAAGATTGCCATTTTTACTATGTTAATTCTACCTATCCAAGAGCATAGGAGATCTTTCCATTTTCTGGTGTCTTCTTCAATTTCTTTCTTCAAAGATTTGAAGTTTTTGTCATATAGATCATTCACTTCTTTGGTTAGAGTTACTCCAAGATATTTTATGTTATTGTGAAGGGTGATGTTTCTCTGATTTCTTTCTTAACCCATTTATCGTCTGTGTACCAGGAGGGTTACTGACTTTTTCAAGTTAATCTTGTATCCTGCTACATTACTGAAGGTGTTTATGAGTTGTAAAAGTTCCTTCATAAAATTTTTGGGGTCACTTATATAAACTATCACATCATTAGCAAATAGTGAGAGTTTGACTTCATTTCCAATTTGTATCCCCTTAACTCCTTTTGTTGTCTTATTGCTCCAGCTAGGACTTCAAGAACTACATTGAATAGATATGGAGAGAGTGGATAACCTTGCCTTGTTTCTGATTTCAGTGGGATTGCTTTGCATTTCTCTCCATTTAGTTTGATGTTGTATATTGCTTTTATTATGTTTATGTATGTTCCTTGTATCCCTGCTCTCACCAAGACCTTTACCATGAAGGGATGTTGTATTCTATCGAAGCATTTTTCAGCATTTAATGAGATGATCATGTATTTTTCCCTAAGTTTGTTTATATGGTGGGTTACATTGACAGATTTTGTATATTGAACCATCCCTTCATCTCTGGGATGAAACCGACTTGATCATGGTGGACGATTTTTTTCTAATGTATTCTTAGATTCGGTTTGCCAGTATTTTATTGAGTATTTTTGTGTCAAAGTTGATGAGGAAGATTGGTCTGTAATTCTCTTTCTTAGTTGCATTTTGTGTGGTTTGGGTATCAGGGTAATTGTAGCCTCTTAAAAAGAGTTTGGCAATGTGTTTCTTCTGTTTCTATTGTGTGGAACATTTTGAGGCATATTGGTATTAGTTTTCTGAAAATCTTGTAGAATTCTGCACTGAAACCATCTGATCCTAGCCTTTTTTTGATTGGGAGACTTTTGATGGTGATATTTATGCAGCAATTTGTCCATTTCCTTTAAGTTTTCCAATTTTGTGGAGTACAGGTTTTTGAAATACGACCTGATGATTTTCTGGATTTTCTCTGTGTCTCTTGTTATGCCCCCTTTTTCATTTTGATTTTGTTAATTTGGATATTCTTTCTCTGCCTTTTGGTTAGTTTGGATAAAGGTTTGTCTATATTGTTGATTTTCTCAAGGAACCAACTCTGTCTCATCGATTCTTTGTATTGTTTTCTTTGTTTCTATTTTGTTGATTTCAGCTCTCAATTTGATTAATTCCTGGAGTTTAGTCCTCCTGGGTGAGTTTACTTCTTTTTGTCCTAGAGTTTTCAGGTGTTCTGTTAACTCACTTGTATGGGACTTTTCCCAGCTTCTTCATGTAGGCATTTAGTACTATGAACTTTCCTCTTTTTTTTATTAAAATTTTTTTTATTAAAAATTTCTGCCTCCTCCCCGCCTCCCTTTTCCCTCCCCCTCCCCCCCATGCCCCACTCCCCTCACCCCCCACGCCCCACTCCCCTCCCCCCCCACGCCCCACTTCCCTCCCCCTCTGTCTCCAATCCAAAGAGCAGTCAGGGTTCCCTGCCCTGTGGGCAGTCCAAGGTCCTCCCCCCTCCATCCAGATCTAGGAAGGTGAGTATCCAAATCGGCTAGGCTCCCCCAAAGCCAGTACATGCAGCAGGGTCAAAACTCAGTGCCATTGTCCTTGGCTTCTCAGCAGCCCTCATTGTCCACCATATTCAGAGAGTCCAGTTTTATTCCATGCATTTTCAGTCCCAGTCCAGCTGGCCTTGGTGAGCTCCCAATAGATCAGCCCCCACTGTCTCAGTAGGTGAGTGCCCCCTCGCGGTCTTGACTTCCTTGCTCATGTTCTCCCTCCTTCTGTTCCTCATTTGGACCTTGGGAGCTCAGTCCATTGCTCCTGTGTGGGTGTCTGTCTCTATCTCCATCCATTGCCAGATGAAGGTTCTATGGTGATATGCAAGATATTCATTAGTATGGCTGTAGGATCGGGCCATTTCAGGCTCTCTCTCCTCAGCTGCCCAAGGACCTAGTTGGCTACATCTCTCTGGACCCCTGGGAACCCCTCTAGAGTCAAGGCTCTTGCCAACCCTAAAAACTTTCTTCTTAACACTGCTTTCATTGTGTCCCATAAATTTGGGTATGTTGTGTGGTCATTTTCATGGAATTTTAGGAAGTCTTTAATTTCTTCCTTTATTTCTTCTTTGACCCATTGATTAATTTGGGTGAGTATTGTTTAATTTCCATGTTTGTGGGTTTTCTGAAATTAGTGTTGCTGTTGAATTCTAATTTTAAACCATGGTGATCTGATAAGATAAATGGGGTTATTCAGTTTTTTTTTTGTGTGTGTGTGTATCTGTTGAGGTTTGTTTTGTTACATAGTATGTGGTCAATTTTTGAGAAGGTTCCATGAGGTGCTGAGAGGGCATATTCTTTTATGTTTGATGGAATGTTCTATAGATATCTGTTAAGTCCACTTGAATCATAACATCTGTTAATTACCTTATTTCTCTGTTAATTTTCTGTCTGACAGATCTGTCCAGTGGTGAGAGTGGGGTGTTGAAGTCTCCCATTTTTACTGTGTGAGGTTTTTTTTTTTTTTGGATTTTTTCGAGACAGGTTTCTTTATAGCTTTTGGTTCCTGTCTTGGAACTAGTTCTTGTAGACCAGGCTGGCCTCGAACTTACAGAGATCCGCCTGCCTCTGCCTCCCAAGTTCTGGGATTAAAGGCGTGCGCCACCACCACCCGGCCTGTGTGAGATTTTTTAAAAAAGATTTATTTATTTAATCTACAGTATTCTGTCTGCATGTATGCCTGCAGGCCAGAAGAGGGCACCAGATTTCATTACAGATGGTTGTGAGCCACCCTGTGGTTGCTGGGAATTGAACTCAGGACCTCTGGAAGAATGATCTGTAATCTTAACCTCTGAGCCATCTCTTCAATCCTACTGTGTGAGATTTAACATGTGATTTAAGCTTTAGTAGTGTTTCTTTTATATATGAGGGTGCCCTTGTATTTTTCCTGTGACTAATATGAAATGTCCTTTTTTGTCTCTTTTGATTGATTTTAGTTTGAAGTCTATTTTGTTAGATATTAGGATAGCTACACCAGCTTGTTTATTAGGTCCATTTGATGGTGGTGAGAAGTCAGGTGTAATTCTAATATGTCTGCCTTTATATGTTACTTGGCCTTTTTCCTTTGCAGCTCTTAATATTCTTTCTTTATTCAGTATGTTTAGTGTTTTATTATGTGGTAAGGGAACCTTTTTTTTTTTGGATCATGTCAATTTGGTGTTCTGCAAGCTTCTTTTATCTTCATATGCATATCTTTCTTTAGGTTGGGAAAGTTTTCTTCTATGATTTTGGTGAATATATTTTCTGTGCTTTTGAGTTGGAGTTCTCCTTCTATCCCTATTATTCTTAGGTTTGATCTTTTCATAATGTTCCATATTTCCTAGATGTTTTGTGTTCAGCTTTTGTTAGATTTAATGTTTTCTTTTACCATCTGAATCTATTTCCTCTATTGTATCTTCAGCGCTTAAGATTCTGTTTTCTGTCTCTTGTATTCTGTTGTTTATGCTTTCATTTGTGGCTCCAGATCATTTTCTCATAATTTCTGTTTCTAGAATTCCCTCAGTTTGTGTTTTCCTTATTGTCTCTATTTTAGTTTTCTAGTCTTGAATCATTTCTTTCACCTGTTTGATTGCTTTTTCTTGGTTTTCTTTAAGGGATTTGTTGATTTCTTCCAATTTTTTGTTAGTCTTTTCCTCCATTTCTTTAAGGGAATTTTTTATTTCCTTTTTAAGGACCTCAAACATTCTCCTAAAGTTATTTTTTAAGGTTATTTTCTTCTGTTTCATCTATATTTGTGTGTTCAAGTCTTGCTGTTTTAGAGCCACTAGTTTTTGTTGGTGTTATGTTGGTCTTTGTGGTGCTGAGTGTGCTCTTGCCTTGTCTACCCATCTTTTCCTCTGATTGGGCTGTGTCTCTGGTTGATCAATCTTCCAGGTGCCAGTGGACCCAAGGCTCAGATGATTGTTCCTTGTGGTACAGTCAGGGCCACAGTTAAGCCACTTTGGTGTTCCTGGAGGTTGCTGGGTACTCCCACGGATCACTCTGCAATCCCAGAGGTCTTTGGGACCTGCTCCCAGGGAGGTTGCTTGCTTGGGGCTGCTCCCATTGAGGTCGCTGCCTTGGGCTTGCTCCTGCAGAGGTCTCTGGCTCAGGCCTGCTCCTGTGGAGGTTCCTGGCTTGGGCCAGGTTCCACAGAGGTCTCTGACTCTGTGGGTTGACTCTTAAAGGAGGGGGCTATAGGGTGTCTCTGTTCTTTGCCAGAAAGCTCCTGCACATAGTAACTTCATATTCTTCTTAGCACTTGAGACAGTCACTTAAAGAATGTAAAAGGCTGGAAACATAGTTGCCATTGCTGGAGTACATATTAGGCTGTATCTGGCCTAGGTGTGATCCACAGCAGCACATAAAGCAGGACCGGGGGTGCACACCTGAAATCACAGCCCTGGAGAACATGGGGACTCCTGGGCGACATAAGAGCCGGGTCACACAAACATACATGTAGTGGCATTTGAATTGTATTTTAATAAATAAAGACTGCCTGAAGATCTGAGAGTAAAATAGACTCACTGGTTAGCCTTACAGACCAGATTATGGTAACACACAGCTTTAATCTTAGTAGCCACAATAACACACACCTTTAATCCCAGTTGCCATAGAAACTGGGCAGTGCATGTTTTTAATGATGGTGGTGCATGCCTTTAATCCCAACCCTAGAGAGGATTATAAAATGGGAAGAAACAGCTCTCAGACACACAGTCTACTTCTGAGATTCCTTGAAGCAGGGTCTCCATTTCAGATTGAGGTCGAGGTAAGAGCCAGTGACTGACTGTTTTACTTTTTGAATCTTCAGGTTGAATCCCAGTTTCTGACCCTGAGGTTTTTTTTTTATTTATTTATTTATTTTTCTTGTGTTTCACACACACAAACCAGGATTAGGGCAGATGAGATGGTTTAGTGGGTGAAGTGCAGTTCACAAATCTGACACCTGTGTTCGGTCCCCTGAACCCTGACGTGAACGGAGAGACCCTCCTTCAAATTGTCCTCTGGGATGCACCCATGTCCTCTGTTCTTCTGTCTGTCTGTCTGTCTGTCTGTCTGTTTCTCTCTCTGTCTTTGAGACTGACTGTAATGATCATACTTTTCAGGTGGATGGAACATCATATTATTTCCTGAAGATCAGTGCCTGGCAACCCAAACCCCTAACTTCAGGCCCCCCCCACCCCCATCTCCATCATCAGCAACAGCCTCCCGGAGTAAAAACACCATGAGACCTGTCCCATTGGCTGAGCTGCTCATCTATTCCCAGTCCTTCCCCTTGCTAGGGGATAAGGGGAGGAGACTCCCTCACTGATAGAACCCTGCAGCCCCAGCCTTCAGAGTCAGCAGAGAGAAAGGCAGACAGTGGACTAGGTGGCCGGTGGCTAGCAGGAAAGGGATTGTTGGTGAGGGACTGCACCTTTAGACCTCAGCAAGAGCAGCTTACAGAGTCCACTGTAGCAGGGGAGCAGGTTGAGCAGAAACCAGGAGACTGACGGTGGCAGAAAATAATGGACTGTGGTGGGGGTGACCTCCACTGGGGAAAGTCCTCTGACAGGTGACTAAGTGAGCAGGTTCCTGGCATGTGATCTCTGCCATCAGAAGGGTGATGTTGGAGGCCGTGTGGGTCCAACAGAGATTCCCTGACTGGACTGGAATGGAGTCACGAGGAATAAACCGACACAGTTTACACGGTCATCATGGAAGGGAAAGATCTCTCTCCAAAGATCTCCTGTTTATTCACCAAACACCTTATATATCATCACATAAAATGAGAGGGAAAACACATTAGGCTGTCTCCTAGGCAACGAGGAGCATGGGCTCAAGTCACATCCGCATCTACCTGTATGCTAGCAGTCAGGTTGGCCATGAATTAGCATCTCTATAAGACATCTTCCAAATTTCAAAGGGAGGAAGCACCAAACCTCTTAACTCTTAAGTCATCAGCTTTAGCCAACCTCTCTTCTCAGGTAATCTACATTTTTAACAAAAGAAACTAGGAGCAGTACATCCTGGCTATTGTTAAACAGAGACAGCTGGTCTGCAGAGTTACATGATCAGCTCAGACTGGGCTAATGGCTCTTGTGCCATACAGAAATATGGACCTACAAGGTGACAACGCAGATTGGCTTGTGTACAGTTCTAGGAGTCCAGAGGGATCCACTCTGCAGCTATTTCCTGTCATTGGATTTCTGTTGTATAGATGTGGACCATGAAATCCAGGGTCCTGCCAACAGGAACTGTCCTGGTGGGTCACAGCTGCCGTTCCATGGTGGAGAGCTACAATCTCCCATGCATGTCCATGGTGGAGAGCTACAATCTCCCATGCATGTCCATGGTGGAGAGCTACAATCTCCCATGCATGTCCATGGTGGAGAGCTACAATCTCCCATGCATGTCCATGGTGGAGAGCTACAATCTCCCATGCATGTCCATGGTGGAGAGCTACAATCTCCCATGCATGTCCATGGTGGAGAGCTACAATCTCCCATGCATGTCCATGGTGGAGAGCTACAATCTCCCATGCATGTCCATGGTGGAGAGCTACAATTTCCCATGCATGTCCACTCGGCGTCCTATTTTACCTCTCAGCTGCGCCTTGTTCCTTCATCCCACAAAGCTAAGAGGCCAAGCCTTCAGCAAGCGCATGAAGCACTCCTCGGCATTTACCCACTCTGTTCTCAGATCTCCCTCGCATGCGCTGTTGTCTCCTCAGCTCCCCAAAGCTAGCTCTTTCTCCTACCGGGGAATGTTCAGTGCACTATCACATATTCCAGATTGTTCTCTTGCTCACACTTACACCACCAATCTCTGTGTGACCCTCCGTTTTAACTCCATCTGTCTCCCTGTACACCTCTGCCTCACTCCTGTGGTGGGAGAGTAGAAACAGAAAAGGCCGAGTCAGCAAAGAAGGCAGTTGAGAAGACTAGAAGCCTGTCCCCATCTGACTTCATACAGTAGAGCGTACTCAAGAGATGCCAGGGATGGAACAGGAGAGGCGGTTCAGTGAATACAAGCACTGGCTGCACTCTTCCAGAGGACTTGGATCCCCATCGACCATACAGCTCAGAATCTTTAAACTGTAGTCTCGGGGGATCTGATGTCATCTTGTCTCAGGGGGTACCAGACATATAACATACATATAGACACATAGACATACTTGCCACCACTACCACCACCATCAACAACAACGACAATACAACCACCACCACCATACTCACTACCACCAACAAGATTACAACCAAACACACACACACACACACACACACACACACACACACACACACGGAGTTTATACAAACACAGAGAAGTGACCACTAAGTAAATGTCCTATAGATGGGCTTATGCATCCTAGCTTCTACCTAGGAGCTGAGTGAGATGAAATGAAGATCCAAACAATACCAGTTTGCAGTCACAGTTACCTCTGTGCTGATACATATGGACCCTGTGTCTTGGGTTGAGACTGTGGAAGCCCTTCCTCCATTTCTTTACTTTGCTCTTTGGGGCCACTTTCTTTCATCTGCACTCTTTGGGGTACTACTTTCTTTTGTTATATTCATGCTCATCTAACTCAGGTGCTTGTTTGAGAAACAAAGGAATGGCCACTCACATTTCTATATCCCCATGGAGTCATGCCCTGGTGAGGAATGGGCTCATGTATCACGGAACTGAGCTACCACACAGAAAGAAACCAAGTGACTTTGTGACCATCTTGGCTGGTGACTTCATCAAGATAGAGGTGACCATGTGACTTGGCCATTATCTTGTTTAGTGACATCATCAGAATATTGGCCAGTATCTTTGCTCCCTTAGAGGATCATTGCACTCCTAGGTCTTCCTGGGCCACATCCCAATCCTCTTCTAGTTTTTTTCCATTTTAATTTCCTCTTCCTGTATTCCTAATGGGATCATGGGATTGGGAGACCCAGAATGACTCCAGCATGGACTCTATTATTACAGATAAAAAGTCAAAGTGTTTCCTGTTTTGTGGAGTTTTTGTTTGGGGAGGAACTGTTCAAGACAGGGATTTTCTGTGTAACAGCTCTGGCTGTCCTGGAACTCACTCTGTAGACCAGTAGGATGGCTTCAAACTCAGAGATTCACCTGCCTCTGCCCCTGCATACAGGGATTAAAGGTGTGCGCCACTACCACCCAACTTCCTATATGTCTTAAGGAGGTAATATCCAAATTCCATGGTGATTTTTGGGGTTGGTCCATTGTTTTGCATGATACCCTATTTTCTAGAGGAGACTTAAAGAGTTTTCCCAGTCATGTGCCTCCAACACCTTCAAAAGGAGCTAACACTTTCAAATGGCTAGACCTGGGAAGCCATTTTTATCAGCTGAGGGCTGAGTTTTGGGGTAGCACAAACTAATTACACAGCACCCAAAGGAAAAATTGCCAGGCACCAGACAAGCTGCTGCTAGTGGGCAGCCTAGTACGAAGAGACACCAGCCTGGCCAAGTGGGCAGCTGTAACATGAGGGCCTGCTTGTTGGGGTTTCTGTCCTGCCCAGTTTACACAGCCAGTATGTCCCAAAGAAAATCACATAGAAGTCTATATCAGTGATAAACTAATTGGCTCATTAACTCAGGCTTTGTATTAGCTCTTATAACATATATTAGGACATTATTCTTATCTATGTTAGCCACATGGCTGGGTACCTTTTTTGCTGGGGCAGGTCACATCTTCCTTCTTCTGTGTCTGGGCAGGACTGGAGGAGGAATGGGCTTCCTCCTTCCCAGAATTCTCCTGTTCTCCTTGCCCCACCTCTACTTCCTGTCTGGTTGTCCCATCTATACTTCCTGCCTGGCTACTGGCCAATCAGCGTTCATTTAAAACGTAATAGACAGGGGGTCTGGAGAGATGGCTCAGCGGTTAAGAGCATTGCCTGCTCTTCCAAAGGTCCTGAGTTCAATTCCCAGCAACCACATGGTGGCTCACAACCATCTGTAATGAGGTCTGGTGCCCTTTTCTGGCCTGCAGGCATATACACATAAAGAACATTGTATACATAATAAATAAATATTTTAAAAAAAAACAAAAAAAAACCTGTAATTGACAGAATACAGAATTGTCCCATACCAGGTAGCCCAGTGCAAAGAGGGACCAGCCTGCTTGGCCAGACTAGTGGGAAGCCCAGTGCAAAGAGGGTCAGTCTGCTTGGCCAGGAGGCATAAGATACCAACCATGCTGGACCTTAACATCTGCTCTTTCTGACCTGCTTTTCTTTAAGGCACAATATTCTTCACATTCTCCAGACCCCTCTATCCATGTGTCTTGTCTGCTTGGGTGTCTGCTGCCTCCCAGTGAACCTTGAATACCTAGTGTCCACGCCCCAGGGCTTGCTGCACTAAAGGTCATCTGCTAAACTGACTGAAATCCCACCACAAACACCTTCCACAAAGCATTAAGGAGCAGTCTGTGCCCTCCCTACACAATTCTACCAGATAACCGAGTACATAGGAACTCATTTCCCGAGGGCTTATAACCATGTCAGAACCATTCCAGAACAAACGAGGAGGTGAGGAAAACCCCTAAATCAAATACCACCAAAATGTGTTTCAGAATTATAACCTTAACTATGTTCCTTGGGAATGTGGGTGAGTTTAGCATTGGAAACTCAACCACTGCCTTTGAGAAAATTAACATTAAGTAGAAAACTATGATCATTTGAAAAGAAGGAAAATTGCCTTTGAGTCAAAACCACCTGTGATTTAGGCACCAAAGAAACAGATTCTGAAGGAAGGGGACCCTTGGGAATGATGTAGATATCTACTAAACATGACATTAAAATTGTGATAAGCCGGTGGATTTGGACTAAGCCCCCAGGCAGATAGATCACTGTGGAGTCACAGTAAGTCAGACTAATTTTCTTAGTAGTGTACGTGTGTTGCCTGTGGACCCATGTCTGCTGCTTAGAGAAGCCGGCTTCCCTCAGGCATAGGTGTTAGCCACGGGAACCAGATGGGGTTAAGTGACCCCTAAGTTCTAGATAACCCACTCCTGTTTCCTACCTGTAAATCCTCCAGTGCACACTGCAGCTCCATGGGTTTCTGGATAGTCTCAATCTAGAAACAGGAAGAGAAGCCAGTGTCTGTCTTTCACCATGTTTATTATTTTGCCCTTTGACATAATACAGTGAGTATCAGGGTCAATGAGGACCCACAAGAAAACTACCTGCTAACAACACATCCACCTCTTACACACATTCTCCCTGGCCAGCCTCTGGGAACATCAGAAAAGCAGAGAGCCTCTACCTGACTCCCAGAGCATGCAGAATCTGAGGCCAGAGCTGGGGAACAGGGCTGGCGAGCAGAATCCACATTGGACTAGAGCTTTAGAGGGGAAGCATGTCTAAGGGAGGCCAGCTCTGCACAGGGAGGGCCAGGCTCAGGACTCACAGATAGGCCAGTGCTCTGGCCTTTCCAGGGGAGCTATCAATGACTCTGAGGTCAATTCAGGTTTGTGATATGCAGTAGGTACTGTGAATAAACCAAAGACAGAGGGACCAATCATAGGGTAGGCTTCTTGTGTCAGACTGGAAGAGTGAGATTGTGCTAAGTCCTCTTGGTCACTGAGGCCAAACTTCATGGTCAGGCCCAGTAAGATGCAGTATGGGGGAGCAGGCTCTACTTTTGGCAGGTGGAGCTATAAGGACAAGGACAAGCATTTCAGGAGAAAGTAAACAAAAGTGCGTCAACCATCCATCCAGTGACCACTATTTACTATTAAATTTTCTTTCTTCATTAATTTTTTGTTCTTTTATTTTTTTTTGCAAGGGGGTCTCACACAGCCTAGGCTAGCTTCAAACTCAGTACATAGCCAAGGGTGACTCTGAGCTTCTCATCCTCCTACGTGCATCATCAGTGAACCCAGCCCTGGGGGTCAAATCCAGAGCTTTGTGCACACTAGCTAAGCCCTGCCTACTGAGTCACACCCCAGCCTTCACATTTTTACTTATAAATAATTTGTTGAGTTGTCCTCAAATTCTTATACCCTGAGACTGTACGTGTGTCTAGGTGCATGCACCCACATTCAAATGCAGCCACGCACAGCTTCTCTTCTCCTATGGGGATATACATTGTTTGACCAGCACCAGGGACAAACACACGTTAACCCAGTGGCACTGAGACAGCCACCTCAGAGAGCTCTGTGACTGCTGAAGTGGCCTTGGGTTTAGCAGAGGAGATGACTTGCAATGAGCGTGAGAAAGCAGTTCTGACTCCTGGAGGAAGGTGACTATTCTTAACACATTTCAACAACAGGGGCATAACTGATGGTCCCTGCATAGGGACAGGCCGACCCCCAACTGTCTGCCTCATAACTGTTGTGATCCAGTCACTCTCCCTGACTGACAATGGAACTTCCTTGTGGTCTGTAATTGACAAGGATGTTTGTGTTCTTTGTGGCCGGTGGGTCTCCACAGAAGGAGTAGAGATATGAAAGGTTGCTGGACAAAAATAAAGGTTGCCGTTCTTCCACCTGAAAAGAAGCCTCCGTGTCTCGACCCCGGCGCCCCACTGCCAAGTCTCGGCTGTGCAGGCTGCTCTGGCTGCAGCAATAACAGTGTGGAATGTGAGATTTGTGCTGCAGGCCGGTGAGAATGAGATTGATAGTGCCACGCAAAGAGAACCTGCAAACTCAAAACCTCCCAAATGCAAAGTAAAAAAAAAGCTGTCAGGGCTGGAGACATCCTCAGCAGCTAAGAGCACTTGCTGGTCTTCCAGAAGACCTGAGCTCAGTTACCAGCTCATACCCAGGAGGTTCACAGCTGCCTGTAACTTCATATCCAGTGGTTCCATAGGAACCCTGCACACACATGGCATTTATTTATATGTACACATAGAGAGACAGACACAGAGATAGAATAGAAGTAAATCTAAGACAAGAGAAGATAACCTCACACTTTCCATTGTATTTCAAGTTCCTACAGCACAAGCCACCACCTTCTGGCTGAGCAAGTTCAAGCATTTCCTTGCCTGACCTGCACCCAGAGGGTGTCTGACATTGGTTCCTGCCCCAGTGCTGCCACCTCTCGGAGGATGATTGATAATCAGGACTGTCTTAGGATTTCCATTGCTGTGAAGAGACACCATGACCACTGAAACTCTTATAAAGGAAAACATTTGTTTATAGTTTAGAGGTTCAGTCCATTATAATCATGGTAGAACATGGTGGCATGCATGCAGACATGGTGCTGGAAAAGGAGCTGAGGATTCTACATCTTTGATCCACAGGCAACAGAAAGTAAACTGAGACACTGGGCATTGCTTGAGCATAGGAGACCTCAAAGACCACCTCCACTGTGACACACCTCCTCCAACATGGTCATATCTACTCCAACAAAACCACGCCTCCTAATAGTGCCACTCCCTATGAGCTTATGGGTACCACTCAAACCACCATATTTCACCCCCTGGCTCCCATAAGCTTGTTACAATATCAAAATGGAAAATACATTTAGTCCAACATCAAAAGTCCCCATACTCCATCACAATTTCAACAATGTTAAAAGTTCAAAGTCTGTTGTGAGATTCATACAATCTCTTAACTGTAATACCCTATAAAATCAAAATAAGACAAATCACATACTTCCAACATATAATTGCAAAGGATATATATTACCATTCCAAAACATAGGGAAGGGAGAATAGTGAGGAAATACTGGACCAAAGCAAGACTGAAAACCAGCTGTCTTATGTTAAACTGCTCTTCAGATCTCCAACTCCTTCTAGCTTTGTTTACTACACCACACTTCTTTCTCTGGGGTTGGTTCTACTCCTTGTTAGCAGTTCTCAACAGGTATTCCAGGGCTCTGACATTTCTAATATCTTGAGGTCTCCAAGGCAATCCAGGCTTTACCTTGATAGCTTCACACAGTGGCCTTTCTGGGTCTCCATTCAGGGACACCCCTGACACATGCCTGGCCTTAGTTGTTCTCCTTAGTCAAGGAGGCAAATTCCAAAACTCCTTTCTTTTGTCCTTAACTCCAGAACCACATGCCTGAAGATGCCAAGTTTGCTGCTTAGTGGGGCTGGAACATGACCCCCTTGTTCTATTCCATGTTCATCAATCTTCTGTTTTTTGATGGTTCCTTCACTGCCTTAGTTTGACTATCTCAAAACCCGCTCTGTAGAACAGGTTTCAAACTTAGAAATCTACCAGCCTCTCTCTTCCCAGTTGCTGGGATTAAAGGCATATGCCACCACACCCTGCTTTAAGTTTTTCTTTAATTCCTGTTCACAGATTGTAAACTTAGTGGGGTGGGGATCTTGCCCCGAGGTCACCACTCCTTTTATTTCATTTCTTAATCTGTTTATCTCATTGAATACAGAATTAGTTCTATTCCACTTTCTGGTGCTCTTTTTTTCCCTCAAATTATATGTTTTGTATTTTTCCTTGCCCAGTCTCTCATTATAATTTTTTTCATTATAAATCTGTATAAGAGTGACTAGTAATAACCTCACAACAGAGTCAATTCTAGGCTGCTTTGAAATTTCCTCTGGTAACAAATCCAAATCTTTTTGCTTTAGCTTCAGGTATACTTTTTGGACAGGGCCTAAAAGCAGCCACATTCTTCACCAAAATATCACAAGAAAAATCTCATGTCCACATATTAATATTCTTCTCATTTGAAATCCTTTGTTCCAGTTTCAATAACTCTCCACAGTTCAAATAACTCAACACTCCTGTCTTCCATGCTCCTACTAGTCTGGCCCGTTATGCAGCTTAAAGCATCCCACTGCTTTTCTAACCCAAACTCCCAAGTCAATATTACTCCAAGTAGAAACATGGTCCAGCCTATCACAACAATATTCCAGTCCCTAGAACCACCTTCTGTCTCAGTTAGGGTTTCTGTTGCTGTGAAGAGACACCATGACCACAGCACTTCTTTTTTTTATTAAAAATTAAATTGTTTTTTAAAAAATATTTATTTATTTATTATGCATACAATATTCTGTCTGTATGCCTGAAGGCCAGAAGAGGGTGCCAGACCTCTTTACAGATGGTTGTGAGCCACCATGTGGTTGCCAGGAATTGAACTCAGGACCTTTGGAAGAGCAGGCAATGCTCTTAACCACCGAGCCATCTCTCCAGCCCCAAAATTAAAATTTTTATTGTTTTTATTGTGCTATACATTTTCCTCCACTTCTGTCACCTTATTCCCTCTCCCTTTCTACCCTCTCCTGTGACCCCCCACACTCCCACTTTCCTTAAGGGAGCATGTCTTTTTCCTATTTAGATCCATGTATGTCTTTCTTAGGGCCCTCTTTGTTGTCTAGGTTCTCCAAGGTTGGAACACAGCAACACTTACAAAGGAAAACATTTAATTGAGGTGGCAGCTTACAGTTTCAGAGTTTTAGTCTGTTATCATGGTGGGGAGCATGGTGGTATGCAGGCAGACATGGTGTTGGAGAAGGAGCTGCTATATTTTGATCCACAGGCAATAGGAAATAGTCTGAGACACTGGGTATCTCTTGAGCATAGACTACTTCAAAGTGACACACTTCCTCCACACAAGAACACACCTACTCCCACAATTCACATCTCCTAATGGTGCTACCCCTGAAAAGCTTATAGGGACCAATTACATTAAAACTACCAAAAGGACTCAGGATCTGAGAGCTTGTCCTACATTGCCACCAGTCAGTCACCCTGCTAGGAACAGGGGCAAGATGATGGCCATTATGAAGACCTGAAGATCTGCAAAAAGGTGGTAGTTACCCAGAGCACACAATGTGATGGGAGCACATGACTTGTGAAGGAATCTCAGTTGTTGGGGGACAGAGTACCTAGGAGTTCAAATAGAGCAAGGGAGCCTTAAACAGAAGCACTGAGCAGGAAGGGGGTCCTTAATGTTGGCAGCACAAGGTTGTATTCTCAAAGAAGCCACTCTGCCAATAGATTCATCCTGCAATACCCAGGAAACTGTGCACCTCTGGGTAACCATCAGTCAGGTGCTCCCACCACCAGGACTCCTCAGGTCCACCTGCCAAAACTCAGCTGCATTCTCCATTGTCTGACTCTGGGGAGATCCTGTTTCTCCTCTGTCCTCAAGGGAGTGGTGGGAATCCCAGCTGCTCACAGACAACTAAGAACAGGGTCTGCTGAGGTGGAGTGTGCAGCATGTCACCCCCTTCTAGGGCGACCCTGACACCCAGAAGCCAAGTGTTCCCTCAGGCCCAGATAGAATCTGTCCCATTGTGGCTGTCACATCCTTCTGATCTCCCAGGTGAGGGTACTACTTCATGTCCTTGGGAATACCGTGCTTCCACTGTTTAAGATACTGTCTAGAATATTCCATACCATCCCTTCCAGGCCCATGTACACAGATCTGAAGTGACTGAGCCCTAGGGAGCATAGCTTCATAATTACAGACAGAAGTGCTGGGCTCTGAGTGTCCAGCCATTGTGTCTAGACCCTTGCCCCTCCATGTGACCTGTGTCTTGCCTTGGTTCCCCATCACCAGGTTGTGCCATCACACCCTCCACATGAGGCCCTGTGCGTCAGCAACTGTGCCTGTCTGAGAACAGAGATTGGGGCTGGAAAATCAGCCACACTTGTCTCAGGGATGACAGGGTCACATGATATTAAAAAGGAGCATGCTTGTATTCTAGAGCAATGGTTCTCAACCCTCCTAAAGCTGTGACCCTTTAATTCAGTTCCTCATGCTATGGTGACCCCGACAATAAAACTGTAGTGATATTTCATTTGCATTTTAATAAATAAAGTTTTCCTAAAGTTCGTAGAGTAAAACAGCTACACTGATTGGCCTTACTGGTCAGGCAGTGGTGTCACACACCTTAAATCTCAGAAGCCACACTAGTTTGTCATAGAAATCAGGTGTAATGTTTGCACACCTTTAATCCCAGCATTAGAAAGGAACATAAGACAGGCGAAGACAGCTCTCACACAAAGTTTCCTTCTGAGATTCCTGGAGGCAGAAGCGCCATTTCAGACTGAGGTAGAGGTAAGAGCCAGTGGCTGGCTGTTTTGTTTTTCTGACCTTCAGGTTGAACCCCGATTTCTGTCTCTGGGTTTTATTAATCTTGCTACATAAAATTATTTTCATAACTATAATTTTGTCACTGTTATGAGTCATAATGTAAAATTCTGATATGCGGGATATCTGATATGTGACCCCTCTGAAAGTGTTGTTCATAATCCTGGGTCTCAAGGGGGTCAAGACCCACAGGTTGAGGACAGCTGCCAGTGTGGACAGAGGACATGGAAGGGTTGGCACTGGACAAAGAACACCTTCAGGGGATGGACTAGAAGGTTCCAGAGTCAGGGGCTAGGGTGTGTGTGGGGGAGTGGTGATGGGAAGAAGTAGGAAGCAGCGTGATGTGTGAGTAATGGGGTTACCCATGAGTGAAACACGTTGGTATGTGTGTGCACCTGTATGTGTATGGAATTGTCAAATAATAAATTTTAAATATTTTGTAAAGTAGTGGCTTCAATTCTCTTTACTTTTTGAAGAAAAAAAATACTTAGAACACAAAATTGCCTCCTTTGGCCCTTTATTTGAAACCTTGAAAGAGAAAAAAAAAAAAGAATAGAGAACTGGTTTACCTCCCAAAGGCTTTCTGAGAAGCAAAAGGATACAAAAATACTTTTAAAATTTTTAAAAGACTTTCTAAAAGATTTTAAAATGTGAAAAATTAATTTGCTTTTAAATTCTAGGAGAATTCACTATAAAGAACTAAATTTGGGGCTGGAGAGATGGCTCAGTGGTTAAGAGCATTGCCTGCTCTTCCAAAGGTCCTGAGTTCAATTCCTGGCAACCACATGGTGGCTCACAACCATCTGTAATGAGGTCTGGTGCCCTCTTCTGGCCTGCAGGCATACATGTAGACAGAACATTGTATACATAATAAGTGAATAAATAAATATTTTGGAAAAAAAACTAAATTTGATTTTGTGAACAAGTACTGAACTTAATGCTTTAGTCAAATTTACTCAGTAAGTATACTGGATAATTTGATGTCAACTTGACACAGGCTAGAGTCATGTGAGAGGAGGGAACACCCGTTAAGAAAATACCTCCATAAGATCGGGCTGTACATCTTCGACATGTATAGTGCTGGCATAGCTGGATGTTCAAATGTAGAGGAACGCGAATAGATCCTTATCTATCACCCTGTACAGAACTCAAGTCCAAGTGGGTCAAAGACCTCACATAAATCCAGTTACACTGAACCCGACTGATAGCAGAGAAAGTGGGAACTAGCCTTGAACGCATTGGCACAGGAGCCACTTTCCTGAATATAACACCAGTTGCACAGGCACTGAGATAGACAATTAGTAAATGGGATCTCCTTGTTGTCCTCTTTTTTAATTGCCTACCTTTTAAACTATGTCTATCCTAGTCAGCAAGTGCAACTCCATGGCTAAGGCTAGGCTGCAAGAGACACTGCCTGAAGAAATTCTGTTCCCTCAAGCACCAACTCTTTCAAAACTACTAAGATAACTTATCTAAATCTCTGTCCCACTAAAGAACTCAAGATTCAAAGGTTGAAGTAAAATCCTGCTTTCCGGAGAAGCTAAATAGTAAGCAGCTCACCTAGCGGCCTCCTTGTGTCTCCCCAGAAGTTCTCCTATTTCTCCTCACCCCTCCTTATAAACCCTTCTCCCCCGGCTCCTCCCTACAACTTCCTGTCAGCTAGTTGCTGACAGCCTCCAGCCAGCAGATAAATTTTATTTAATCTAACACATCTTTGCATCACTAGACAAATGTTCCAGAGTATAAACAGAAGTAAGCACCTTAAAATAATATTCTACAACAACCTCCTGAAACTAAGAGGCTTCCATAAGGCTAAGGACGTGGTCAAGAAGACAAAACGACAGCCTCCAGAGTGGGAAAAGATCTTCACCAACCCCACATCTGACAGAGGGCTGATCTCCAAAATATATGAAGAACTCAAGAAACTAGACATCAAAAATACCAACTAATCCAATTAAGGAATGGGGTACAGTTTTAAACAGAGAATTATCAACAGAAGACTCTCTAATGACAGAGAAACAAAGAATTGCTTAACATTCTCAGTTATCAGAAAAATGCGAATCAAAACCATCTTACACCTGTGAGAACTGCTAAGACCAAAGATGCTAATGACGGCCTATGTTGGAGAGGAGTGCAAACTTGTGCAACTACTTTGGAAATCAATATGGCAATTTCTCAAATATTAGGAATCAATCTACCTCAAGACCCTGCTGTATCAATCTTGAGCATATACCCAAAAGAAGCACAATCCAATCACACCACAAGGACATTTGTTCAACTATGTTCATAGCAGCATTGTTTGTAATAGCCAATTACAAACAACCTAAGAAACAACCTAAGAATGGATAAGGAAAATATGGCACATTTACACAAAGGAGTATAATTCAGCAGTAAAACTATGACAACATGAAATTTGTAGGCAAATGGATGGAACTAGAAAAATAATCCCGAGTGAGGTAACCCAGATCCAGAAAGACAAACATGGTATGTACTCACTCATAAGTGCATATTAGATGTAAAGCAAAGGATAACCAGGCTGCAATCCGCAGCCCCAGAGAAGCTAGGTAACAAGGAGGACCCTAAGGGGGACACATGGATTTCTCTGGGAAGGGGAAATAGATGAGACTTCCTGGGTAAACTGGCAGGGGGATGGGGAGTAGTAGGGAGGGGATGGTTACATGAGGGATTGGGTTGGTTGAGTTGGGACCAGGACAGAGGGGAAGAATAATAAAAAAGATATCTTGATAGAGGGAGCCATTTAGGGGTTAGGGAGAAATCTATGCCAGGGAAACTCCCACAAATACATAAGGATGTATCCAGTGAAGACTCCTAGCAATAGTGGAGAGGGTGCGTGAACTAGCTGCCTCCTGTTATTGTCATCATAGAACCTTCACCCAATAACCGATGGAAGCAGATTCAGAGATTCACAGCCAAGCACTGGCCTGAGCTCCGGGAATCTAGTTGAAGAGAGGAAGGAGGGATTGTTTGAGCAAGGGGTCGGGGGTAAAAATCATGCTGGAGGAACCCACAGAGACAGCTGACCTGAGCTAGTGGTAGCTCATAGACCCTGGACTGACAGCTGTGGAGCCTGCATGGGACCCACCTAGGCCTTCTTTTTTTTTTTTAATTTATTTTTATTGAGAAAGGAAAAAAAAGTTTCCCCCTTCTCCCAGCCTCCCATTTCCCTCCCCCTCCTCCCATCCTTCTCCCCCTTGCCCCACTCCTCTCCTCCTCCCTCTCCAGTCCAAAGAGCAGTCAGGGTTCCCTGCCCTGTGGAAAGTCCAAGGTCCTGCCCCCTCCGTCCATGTCTAGGAAGGTGAACATCCAAACTGGCTAGGCTCCCACAAAGCCAGAACATGAAGTAGGATCAAAACCCCATGCCATTGTCCTTGGCTTCTCATCAGCCCTCATTGTTCACTATGTTCAGAGAGTCCGGTTTTATCCCATGCTTTTTCAGTCATAGTCCAGCTGGCCTTGGTGAGCTCCCAATAGATCAGCCCCACTGTCTCAGTGGGTGGGTGCACCACTCGTGGTCCTGACTTCCTTGCTCATGTTCTCCCTCCTTCCGCTCCTCATTGGGACCTTGGGAGCTCAGTCCAGTGCTCCAGTGTGGGTCTCTGTCTCTATCTCCATCCATCACCAGATGAAGGTTCTATGATGATATGCAAGATATTCGTCAGTATTGCTCTAGGATAGGGTCATTTCAGGTTCCCTATCCTCATCTGCCCAAGGAACTAACTGGGGACATCGCCTTGGGCTCCTGGGAGCCACTCTAGGTTCAAGTCTCTTGCCAGCCCTAAGGTGGCTCCCTTAACTAAGAATTGTGCTTCCATGCTCCCCTATCCAGCCTTCCTTTATCCCAATCCTCCTGTTTCCCCAAGTTCCCCCCATCCTCCCCTTCTCCCTTTTCTCTCCCCATCTCCCCTTACCCCCAACCCACCCCACCCCCAAGATCCCACTTCTCTCCCCGGCAATTTTGTCTACTTCCCATAGGCAAGAGGATAACTATATGTTTTTCCTTGGGTTCACCTTCTTATTTAGCTTCTTTAGGTTCACCAATTGTAGACTCCATGACACTTATTTATGGCTAGAAACCAATTATGAGTGAGTACATCCCATGTTCATCATTTTGGGTCTGGGTTACCTCACTCAGGATAGTGTTTTCTATTTCCATCCATTTGCATGCAAAATTCAAGAAGTCATTGTTTTTTACCGCAGCGTAGTACTCTAATGTGTATATATTCCATACTTTCTTCATCCACTCTTCCATTGAAGGGCATCTAGGTTGTTTCCAGGTTCTGGCTATTACAAATAATACTGCTATGAACATAGTTGAACAAATGCTTTTGTCATATGATAGGGCATCTCTTGGGTATATTCCCAAGAGTGGTATTGCTGGGTCCAGGGGTAGGTTGATCCCGAATTTCCTGAGAAACCGAAACACTGATTTCCAAAGTGGTTGCACAAGATTGAATTCCCACCAGCAATGGATGAGGGTACCCCTTCCTCCACAGCCTCTCCAGCAAAGGCTATCCTTGGTGTTTTTGATTTTAGCCATTCTGATAGGTGTAAGATGATATCTCAAAGTTGTTTTGATTTGCATTTCCCTGATTGCTAAGGAGGTTGAGCATGACCTTAAGTGTCTTTTAGACATTTGAAGTTCTTCTGTTGAGAATTCTCTGTTCAGTTCAGTGCCCCATTTTTTAATTGGGTTAATTAGCATTTTAAAGTCTAGTTTCTTGAGTTCTCTATATATTTTGGAGATCAGACCTTTGTCTGTTGCGGGGTTGGTGAAGATCTTCTCCCAGTCAGTAGGTTGCCTTTGTGTCTTAGTGACAGTGTCCTTTGCTTTACAGAAGCTTCTCAGTTTAAGTAGGTCCCATTTATTCAATGTTGCCCTTAATGTCTGTGCTTCTGGGGTTATACATAGGAAGCGATCTCCTGTGCCCATCTGTTGTAGGGTATTTCCCACTTTCTCTTCTATCAGGTTCAGTGTGTTTGGGCTGATATTGAGGTCTTTAATCCATTTGGACTTGAGTTTTGTGCACGGTGATAGATATGGGTCTATTTTCATTCTTCTAGAGGTTGACATCCAGTTGTGCCAGCACCATTTGTTAAAGATGCTTTCTTTCTTCCATTGTATACTTTTAGCTCCTTTATCGAAAATGAGGTGTTCATAGGTTTGTGGGTTAAAATCCGGGTCTTCTATGTGATTCCATTGGTCGACTTCTCTGTTTTTATGCAAGTACCACACTGTTTTCATTACTGTAGCTCCGTAATAGAGTTTGAAGTCAGGGTTGGTAATGCCTCCAGAAGATCCTTTATTGTATGGGATTGTTTTGGCTATCCTTGGTTTTTTGTTTTTCCATATAAAGTTGATTATTGTCCTCTCAAGATCTGTGAAGAATTTTGATGGGACCTTGATGGGGATTGCATTGAATCTATAAATTGCCTTTGGTAGAATTGCCATTTTTACTATGTTGATCCTCCCAATCCAAGAGCAGGGGAGGTCCTTCCATTTTCTGGTATCCTCTTCAATTTCTTTCTTCAATGCCTTAAAGTTCTTGTCAAATAGATCTTACACTTCCTTGGTTAGAGTTACCCCAAGATATTTTATGCTGTTTGTGGCTATCGTGAAAGGTGAAGCTTCTCTGATTTCCCTCTCTGCTTCCATATCCTTTGTGTATAAGAGGGCGACTGATTTTTTGGAGTTGATCTTGCATCCTGCTACATTACTAAAGGTGTTTATTAGCTGTAAAAGTTCTTTGGTGGAGTTTTGGGGGTCACTTATGTACACTATCATATCATCTGCGAATAACGAAAAGTTTCACTTCTTCCTTTCCAATTCGAATCCCCTTGATCCCATTATGTTGTCTTATTGCTATGGCTAGAACTTCAAGCACTATATTGAAGAGGTATGGTGAGAGTGGACAGCCTTGTCGTGTTCCTGAGTTAAGCAGGATGGCTTTGAGTTTCTTTCCGTTTAATTTGATGTTAGCTGTCTGCTTGCTGTATATAGCTTTTATTATATTTAGGTATGACCCTTGTATCCCTAATCTCACCAATACTTTTATCATAAAGGGATGTTGAATTTTGTCAAATGCTTTTTCAGCATCTAATGAAATGATCATATGGTTTTTTTCTTTCAGTTTATTTATATGATGGATTACATTGATAGATTTTCATATGTTGAACCAGTCCTGCATCCCAGGAATGAAGCCTACTTGATCATAATGGATAATTTTTTGGATGTGTTCTTGGATTCGGTTTGCCAGTATTTTGTTGAGAATTTTTGCATCGATATTCATGAGTGAGATTGGCCTGTAATTCTCTTTCTTGGTCGAGTCTTTGTGTGGTTTTGGTATCAGAGTAACTGTAGCTTCATAAAAGGAATTTGGTAATGACCCTTCTGATTCTATATTGTGGAATTAGGTATTAGGTCTTCTTGGAAGTTCTGGTAGAATTCCGCATTGAAACCATCTGGTCCTGGGCTTTTTTTGGTAGGGAGTTTTTTGATAACAGCTTCTAATTCTTCGCAACTGACAGGTCTGTTTAGATTGTTCACCTGGTCTTGGTTTAATTTTGGTAAATGGTATTTATCTAAAAAAGTGTCCATTTCTTTTACATTTTCCAGTTTTGTGGCATACAGGCTTTGTAGTAAGATCTAATGACTCTCTGAATTTCCTCTGTTTCTGTGGTTATGTCCCCCTTTTCAGTTCTGATCTTATTAAATTGCGTGTTCTCTCTCTGTCGTTTGATTAGTTTGGATAGGGGTTTATCAAGCTTGTTGATTTTCTCCAGGAACCAGCTTTTTGTTTCATTGATTCTTTGGATTGTTTTCTGTGTTTCTATTTTGTTGATATCAGCCCTCAGTTTGATTATTTCCAGTCTTCTACTCCTCGTAGGTGAGTCTGCTTCTTTTTTTTCTAGAGCTTTCAGGTGGGCTGTTAAGTCTCCAATATGTGCTTTCTCTGTTTTCTTTAAGTGGGCACTTAGTGGTATGAACTTTCCTCTTAGGACTGCTTTCATAGTATCCCATAAGTTCGAGTATGTTGTTTCTTTATTTTCATTAAATTCAAGGAAGATTTTAATTTCTTTCTTTATTTCTTCCTTAATCCAGGTATGGTTCAGTAGTTGACTGTTCAATTTCCATGAGTTTGTAGGCTTTCTGGGGGTAGCATTGTTGTTGAATTCTAACTTTAATCCATGATCTGATAAGACACAGGTGGTTACTAATATTTTTTTGTAACTGTGTAAGTTAGCTTTGATACCGAGTATGTAGTCAATTTTTGAGAAGGTTCCATGAGCTGCAGAGAAGAAGGTAGATTCTTTCCTCTTTGGGTGGAATAATCTATAGATGTCTGTTAAGTCCATTTGCTTCATTACCTCCATTAATTCTCTAATTTCTCTGTTAGGTTTCTGTCTGGTTGACCTGTCCATTGGTGAGAGAGGAGTGTTGAAGTCTCCTACTATTAGTGTGTGCGGTTTGATGGCTGCCTTGAGTTTTAGTAATGTTTCTTTTACGTTCGTGGGTGCTTTTATATTAGGGGCATTGATATTCAGGATTGAGACTTCTTCCTGAAGAATTGTTCCTGTTATGAGTATAAAATGTCCCTCTCCATCTCTTCTGATTGATTTAAGTTTGAAGTCAACTTTGTTAGAAATTAGTATGGCCACACCTGCTTGTTTCTTAGATCCATTTGCCCGATGAGCCTTTTCCCAGCCCTTTACTCTGAGTAGGTGCCTGTCTTTGTGGTTGAGGTGTGTTTCTTGTAGACAGCAGAATGTTGGATCCTGTTTTCTATCCAATCTCTTTGCCTGTCCCTTTTTTCTAGGTGAGTTGAGCCCATTGACTTTATGTGATATTAATGACCAGTGGTTGTTAACTCCGGTTACTTTTTTAGTAGTAGGGTTTGTGTGTTTTTCTTGTTTGAGTTACGCTGGAGAAGGGTCTCTAGATGTCTGAGTTATTGTATTCATTGTTGGACTCCTTGGTTTGTGATTTTCCTTCTATTATTTTCTGTAAGGCTGGATTTGTGGCTACGTATTGTTTAAATTTGTTTTTATCCTGGAAAATTTTGTTTTCTCCATTTATAGTGAACGAAAGCTTGGCTGGATATAGTAGTCTGGGCTTGCATCCATGGTCTCTTAGTTTTTGGAGTACATCTATCCAGGACCTTCTGGCTTTCATGGTTTCCATAGAGAAGTCAGGTGTAAGTCTGATAGGTTTACCTTTATAAGTAACTTGGCCTTTTTCCTTTGCGGCTCTTAATATTCTTTCTTTATTCTGTATATTTTGTGTTTTGATTATTATATGGCAAGGGGATGTTTTTTTTTTTGATCCTGCCTATTTGGTGTTCTGTATGCTTCTTGAACCTTCATAGGTACATCTTTCTTCAGGTTGGGAAAGTTTTCTTCTATAATTTTATTAAGTATATTTTCTGGACCGTTGAGCTGCACTTCTTCTCCTTCTTCTACTCCAATTATTCTTAGGTTTGGTCTTTTTATTGTGTCCCATATTTCCTGATTGTTTTGTGATGAGAGTTTGTTGGACTTGCTGTTTTCTTTGATCAGTGCATTTATTTTCTCTATGTTATCCTCAGAATCTGAGATTCTTTCTTCTATCTCTTGTATTCTGCTGGTTATGCTTGTTTCTGTAGTCTCTATTCATTTACCTAGATTTTCCATGTCCAGCCGGCCCTCTGTTTGTGTTTTCTTCTTTGCCTCCTTTTCAGTTTTCAAGTCTTGAACTGTTTCCATTATCTGCTTGATTGTTTTTACTTGGTTTCCTAGGGTATCATTCACTGATTTACTCAATTCCTTGAACTTTCTGTTATACTTCTCATCCATTTCTATAAGGGTGTTTTTTATATGCTGTTTAAGGGTGTTAATCACTTTCATGAAGTCAGTTTTTTTCTACTTCTTCTTGATTAAGGTGTTCATGTCCTCCTGTTGTGAGGTCGCTGGCTTCTGGTGGTTTCGTGTTGTTTTTCAGATTGTTGGGTGAATTCTTGCATTGGCGTCTGTCCATCTCTTCCTCCCAATACTCCCCTATGGATCTTCTTTCACAGGATCAGGTCTTCTTGCTCACCGATGTACCTTCCCAGTGATGTCACTCCCCAGTGATGTTTCTCCTGGTGTCCAGATCGGATCTCCTTGTTGCTTGGTTAGCTCGCAAACAAAGGGCCCACCCTGCTTGCTGCAGGCAGGCTATGGGGACAAAGGAGCTACAGCCCTCCCCTTTGCCCTCGCGATTCGGGTTCGGTCAGTCCCAGCGCCCGAGCAGGCTGAGCAGGGAGGCGCTATGCCACCAAAGAAGGGAGGGAGGGAGGGAGACAGGGGGTGGGGGGATCTGGATGTAAGCTGGGTGGGATAGGAAGAGATAGGAGGTATCAGGCAGTATAGCCCCTGTAGGATGACCAGGAAGTGTAGCCGGGCTGAGGTATGTTCGCGGCTGCCACAGCACTCACTCACCACAATGATGTTTCACTCGGTGCCCAGATCGAAACTCCGTGCTGCTTGGTTAGCTCGCAAACAAAGGGCGAAAACTATTCTTGAGCACTGGTTCTAGCATACAGCAGGGCAGGGTTGGGGGGGGTGCTGGGGGGCTGGGTTGTGCATAAGAAAGACAGCCCTGCAGAAGGAGCTGGGGGAGGGGGGTTTGTGCTCTCTTCCGGGACAATTCGCCCCTGGATAGCACACACTCACCCATCCAGATAGAACTCCTCAGCACCTAAACAGGGGTGACTGGTAGCCCAATGAGCCGGGGACAAAAAAAGAAAAAGCCCACCTATGCCTTCTGCATGTGTGTGACAGTTGTGTAGCTTGGTCTGTTTGTGGTGTCCCTAGGGGTGGGATCAGGACCTGTCCCTGGTACATGAACTGGCTTTTCGGAACCCATTCTCGATGCTGAGATGCCTCACCCAGTCTTGACGCAGGGAGAGTAGCCTCAACTGATAGGCCATGCTTTGTAGACTCTCATGGGAAGCCTGCCCATTTCTGAGTGGAGGAGGAGTAGATTGGGGCATGGATGGGAAGTAGGTGGAGGGAGTGGGAAGAGAAAAGGGAGGAGAAACTGTAGTTGGTATGTAAAATAAATGAAATAAAAGGAACAAAAGATCGGGCTGTAGACAAGCCTGAAGAGTATTTTCTTAATTAGTGACTGATTAGCCCATTGTGGGTGGAGCCATCCCTGGGCTTGTAAGAAGATAGGCAGAGTAAGCCATGAGGAGCAAGCCAGTAAGCAGCATCCTCTATGGTCTCTGCATCAGCTCCTGCATCCAGGTTCCTGCTTTCTTTGACTTCCTGTCCTGACGTCCTTCAGTGATGAACAGTGATGTGGAAGTAAGAGCTAAATAAACCTGTTCCTCCCTCAAGTTCCTTTTGATCATGGTGTTTCATCACAGCAATAGCAACCCTCAGACAGCAAGTTTATGATTTAAAACGACAAACTGAAAGGACAACCTACAGAACAGAAAACCATATTTGCAAGTCATATATGATATGGCTTTTGTGTTCAGAGTAAACAACTGTAAAGCTCAGGAAAACAGTGACCCCTGCTCATCAGGGAAATGGGAAGTTCTGTGAGACACCAGCTCACCCAGGTAGAATGGCTGTCACCCCAATAACTGACAGCAGAGCTGCAGAGGATGTGGAGAAAGAGGAACACTAGTTCACTGCTGGAGGGGGTGCAAATTGATACAGTCATTCTCTAAAGCTCCTGGGAGTCCCTCACAGCATTAGAAATGCCATGTGACACAGCTATTGCACAGGGCATATACCCAGAGACCCTGTACCCCACAATAGAGATATTTGCACCCCCATGAATACTGCTGCTCTATTCAATATACAAGGAGATGGAGCCAATCTAGATGTCCATCAACAGATGAATGCATAATAGAAGTCTAGTGCATATACCAAATGAAATATTATTCGTCTCTAGAGAAAAATGAAACCACAAAATTTAAGGAAAGTTGGTAGACTTAGAATGTATATAGTTAAATGAGATCACCCAATATCAGGGGGAAAACACATGTTCTTTCTTGTATGTGGATCCTAGCCTATGATGTATGCATTACACAGTAATTAAATATGCTGAGGTACAGTGCAACATTGAGGAAGGAGAACATAAAATTTTAAAGAGACCAAACACTCCCTGATGAGTTCACATACATGCTGTACTTTGTGGGTCCTCTGAATGCGCTCTCAACATGTGCACGGTTCAGATGTAAAACAGGCCCTTAACAAGCAATATCCACATGTGACTCTATGCTGCCACCTTACTGGGAGGACCGTCTTTGAAGGTTTTCATCCTTTAAATGTCTCTGTACAGTGCAATTCTTACAAGTACTGCCAACTTAGGTGCATTGTACTCTAAACAATAATTCTAGCTATAAAAGCTGTAGAGAGTGAAAGCTGTCCAGAGTATGCTTACATCATCATAATCAGGGAATTTTTTTCTATTTTTTTATTTATTATAGATTTCTGCCTCCTCTCCGCCATCGCCTCCCATTCCCCCCCCCCCCCTCCGCCATTCATCTCCCCCTAATTGTGGAATTTTTGAACTCCTGGGAATGCTGACTTACTGGCCCTGAGTCTCAAAACTAGCACAACCAGGAATTACCAACATTGAGAAGCTGGCATCATAAGGTTTGCTTTGATTTTCATTTTATTTTATGTTCTAGTTCTAAAGTGTGGTTTTCTGGGTAGATGAATGTGCTTCCCTTTGAAACTTAAAAATCATAACAAAACTATTTTAGAGTGAGCAAAGGACTTGGATATTCCTATCCCTGAAACAGATGTACAAAAAGC
Source organism: Microtus oregoni (assembly GCF_018167655.1). Lineage (NCBI taxonomy): Eukaryota > Metazoa > Chordata > Mammalia > Rodentia > Cricetidae > Microtus > Microtus oregoni. The sequence continues at coordinate 54,555,073 of NW_024543065.1, read as the reverse complement.
CAATGAACATCCGGGAAAAGGGGTTCAACCATCAGCCTTCGGGGAACTGCAGATCAAAGTGGCAGTGAGTCTCACCTCAGCTGTTATATTCTCCAGCAAAAGTCTACCTAGGTCCTCAAAGGCAGCTGCACACTGGGACCTTCCCTGGGAAACTTGGTGCCCAGCTCCACTACAGCCTTTGGAGCTTGCGACAGCACAGACATGAGCTGCAGGTCTCCTCATGGACACCAGGGGGCGACAAGAAACTACATAATCAACAGGGAAGCTCCCTGAGACCTGAACAAGTCTTGTAGCCTTGTCTCCATCTGGATTCCAAGGGACTTGGAGCTCCCTCACATAATCATTTCCTGTTGTAATAGCTTTATACCCGAAATAATTACACGGAAACTCTTATTGGCTAGCTCTTACATATTGATCTAACCCATTTTTAATAATCTGTGTAGCCCACGAGGTGGCTTACCAGGGAAGATCTTAACCTCCTTCTGTCTGGGAGAATCATGGCAACTCCTCACTCGACTTCTTTCTCCCAGCATTCTGTTCTGTTTACTCCACCCACCTAAGGGTTGGCCTATCAAATGGGCCTAGGCAGTTTTTTTATTAGCCAATGATCTTCCTCCATCATTTCTCCTTTTTCTGATTAAACAAAAAAAAGGAAGGCTTTAACTTTAACATAGGAAAATTACATATAACAAAACAATTATCAAGCAAGAATTACAGTTACAATATTTATATCTACTTTATCTTTTATCATAACTAAGGAAAACTAACTATAACTAACCATTCAACTCCATCAAAGACTCCAGAAGGATATAATATTACCTAAATAAATGAGAAGTAAGCAACTTATAAAACTCTAGAAATCACAGAGACATCTCGCTGCCTGTACAGTCACCCAAAGTTCCTCTGTACCATTGGGGCATCCATCTTCGGCCTTCAGGCCCATAGTATCCAGCGGATATTTCTATGAAGCAGGAAAATTCCAAAGACAGTTCAGTCACTATCTGCTGTGTCGTGCAGAATGTCTTGTAGACTCTTTCATGAATCAGGAACCCCAAAAGACCATCTCATCTTTAGGCAAGTTCAGCAGTCCTCTTTCTGTGGGTTCTTTGTGTCCAGTTTATGCATCAGTCCAGGCAAAAGCAGTTTCTTGCCCAAATGGCTATCAAACTCCATAAGGAGCCTCTTCAATGCCCATCTTCCTCTTGTAGTAGCTGGGGCTGCCAGGAGCAGACATGTCTCATTGCCATGAAAAACTCTAAGTTATTAAATTATTTTAAATGCCATATTCTGCAGTCTTTGAGAGATATGAAGAATGTCTATCTAACTGAAATATATATATATCTGTAAAATCTAACTAACATGACTACAAGCTTTACTATTATCGATGATTATCCATTAGCAACCTATATTTCCTATTACACATTACATTTTAAATGAACTATACAATCACAATACCTTAATCAATATCAGAAATACATATACATATAACAATATTGACCTTAAAATTCATACCAATGTAAATTATTCATATCTACATCATATCCCCCTTTAAATGTAAAAGAACGTTTATAAACCGTATTTGGGAAAATGGGCGCACGTTTTTCTCTCCAAACTGCTTCCTGCTGAATGGGGGGGTTGTTAATCAGGTCTTTCATGGTATAACCTGTGTGCCAGGGTCATCTCAGTTGGGAGTTGAGTGAAGTAATTTTTTGAGGGTGTTCACATTAACCTTTTAGGAGGGCGTGGTCTATCATACCATATTGGGATAGACGCAATCCACAGTGTCTCATCCTCTGTGAAAACAAAAGAAGAAACGCCTTTTCAAAGCATCATGTCCTTAGACCCAAATTCTGAAGTCATAATACCCTCATGAAATCCATTTTGGTTTAGCTTGGCAGCCCATATAATGAAATGTCTCTCTGTACTTAGCTCCTTCACAGTCAAAAAATTCAAAGAAAACACAATGTACATAATCCAGATTCTCTGTGAATTTTCCATTTTTACGTGGCTTATTTTTCTTAATCTATAAATATCTGTACTCTGTCTCTTTGAAGACTTTACCCTTTATTTTTTAAAGGCATTAACTTTATTCTCTCTCTATTTTTTTTCTCTCTCTCAAGCTTACGTACACTCATCCAACATTGTGACCCACAGAGGTCTTTTATATCTGAATCTGTCGTATTATGAATCTGTAATTTCTTTACTATCCAGGAGCATTTCTTAAAATGTTAAGCACTTCTTTAAAACTTAAGTTGCGCCAGATGGTACAGCCTGTTTCCTGCCTAAACCTTAACTGCGCTATTATTATGGTAATTATGGCAGTTCCTGCCTGAGGTCAGCACAGTTCAAAGTGGAGCAGCTGGTCCTGCCTCAGAGCCATTTGGTGCCCCTGAGCCACACACAGTTCCACACAGCAAGTCCACACTAGAGCCACAGTAAGCAGTTTAACTCTGAGACTGAGCGTGCAGCACAGAAACTCTTTTCATCCAAGTTACAGCCAAATCTGACACACAGAGCACTGCGCAGTCTGAAAATACGTCTCTGTATGGCGGCAGGAATCCGCCATGCTCTTCCGCCTGCCTAAGCCTGATTCTGCTATCTGCCCAGGTGCAGGTGGGGAGCGCTGAGCCATCAGCACGGTCTCAGAGAACTCTCCTTCTGATACCAAGCAGGAACAGAAACATCCATTCCCATAAAAGCCATTGAAATTCTTTAAAGCCAGAGTTCACGCTGGCAGCACAGCCCCAAGAAGCCACGCTTTAAAATGACAGTGTTTTTTCTGCTGCTGTTGCCGAATCAGGAAATCTTTCTACAGCACGCCACCAACAAACAGCAACAATCTGTGTTAAACTCTCTCTCCCTTATTTTTAAGCCTTCTCAGGTTTTTAAGTGGATTTAGTCCATCATGTCTGGGCGCCACTCTGTTGTAATAGCGGGCTGCTTCCTGCCACCTGGCTAGCTTTATACCCGAAATAATTACACGGAAACTGTATTCTTTTAAACACTGCCTGGCCCATTAGTTCCAGCCTCTTATTGGCTAGCTCTTACATATTGATCTAACCCATTTTTAATAATCTGTGTAGCCCACGAGGTGGCTTACCAGGGAAGATCTTAACCTCCTTTTGTCTGGAGTGGGAGAATCATGGCAACTCCTCACTCGGCTCCTTTCTCCAAGCATTCTGTTCTGTTTACTCCACCCATCTAAGGGTTGGCCTATCAAATGGGCCTAGGCAGTTTCTTTATTAGCCAATGACCTTCCTCCATCAATTTCCTGTGTCTCTGAGAACCCAACTATTCAAGGAGACCCTATGCAGTCTTCCCCCACCCCACAACACCCATGAGAAAAGATGGGGAGATCACAGGGCAGTCACCAAGGAGAGCAAAGGCATCCCAGAAGGGTCAGGGAGGGCATGGGCAGACCTGAATCACATTTGGTTAGCACAGGGAGCTGGGGAAAGGGGTGTCTCCTGGGGTTCTCCATAGGGAGCTGGAACACACAGTCCTCTTTCTAGTACACAGGTCACCTCCTCCTGCATGTCAGGATGTGAAACCCTGAGATAACTTGTATTCCTGGATGGGACACCTGACTGGTGACAGCAGTGACAATGGATCTGGTCCCTCTCCAGTCATCACTCAGACCTTTTCCAGCCCCTCTAGATAACTGCCTTTCTCTCCCTGGAGTAACTCCCACTTTCCCAGAGCATTGAGATAATATGGCAGACTGGGCTCTGCTGGGTTTTTGTGTCACAAGGAAATACACTCTTGGCTATAGGAAATTCAGGGACAAGGTCCTGGGGGTGAGCTGCTGTTCTCTCAGGGCACAGGACACTTCCGAACCTTGTGGCTCAAAGTATGTCTAGAACACTGAACCAGAAAGAAAGGAATAGAAGGATCTGGGGCAGCACTGACACACAGACTCCATCCCAGCCCACGTGACTCCAGGAGGCGTCCTCCTCTGGGAGGAGGCTCAGGTCTGAGAATAAAAGCAGAGCAGACACCAGGGCAGCCAGGCTTGACAGCAGCCTGACAGACAAACCTCCTCTCCAGAGGAAGACCTAGGCCACAGCAGAGACCATGGAGCTCTCCTCAGCCCCTCTCCACAAAGGGCAGCTACCCTGTAGGGGACTCCTGCTGACAGGTGAGAAGACATTCCTCAGGGGTGTGGAGAGCAGGGGAGCTCAGGGACTGGATGGGGTCTTCTGGGAGGGGGACTGAGCCTGAGAGGGGATATATGACACCTGCTTGAAGCCTGAGAGCAACAGGAAGCTTGCAATGAATGTGAATTGGTAAGTGGGGAGGAAAACTCAGGGGTTCCCCAACGCAAGGGGGTACTGGCCTCTGCACCCTGAAGACTAACTCCCACAACTGTGTCAGGGTGACTCTCCAAGTAAAACTCAAACTGGGGCCAGTAAACAGGGGTCATTTCATATATATGACCCTGAGGAATCTGCACATAAATCCCAGGCTCTGGGACAGTGATTTGCTCACAGGTGTCTGAGCCTGTTCCCGGCAGTGGGGTTTAAACCAAAATCAAACCAGTTCTCCTCACATAGTCCTGGGCAGGAAGACAGAGGAGCAAGGACATCTTCTGGAAGGTGGGGTTGGTGATGACAAGCATTTCAAAGGAAACAGAGCTGGAAAGGTCAGAAAATGAAGGCATGGAGTCTTTACAGGAGGAGGTCAGAGAAGACATGTCTACACTCACCAAAGATTCTGAATGTGAGCAGGGAACTGAGGGAGTGAGGGTTGAGCTGTGCAGATACCAGAGAAGACAGCTTCATTCAGTGGAAAGCTTAGGGGTACTGAGGAAAGGGGGCGATGCTGCTGATCTCCCCCCAATATGTCACACACAGCAAGGCTGACAATTGAACACACCCAGGTCTCAATTTCTACCAAATGCAAAGATCTAATATTGATAGATTTTTCTCTTTTCCCTCTTAGCCTCACTTTTGATCTACTGGAGCTCTCCCACCACAGCCCGAGTCTCTGTGGAGGCAGTTCCGCCCCATGTTGCTGAAGGGGCGAATGTTCTTCTACTTGTCCACAATCTGCCAGAGACACCCCAAGTCTTTTACTAGTACAGGGAGATAATGTGGATGAGAAAAAGGAGATTGTAAAATTTATAAAACCCCAAATAACATATAAAACAGGGCTTGCATACAGTGGCAGAGTAAAAATATATCTCAACGGATCTCTGCTCTTATGGAATATCACTCAGAAAGATGCAAGACCCTACATGCTACATATAAAAATGGGAAACCTTGATGTTAGGAGTGCGTCCGTGTAGTTCCATGCACACTGTAAGTCACCTCAGGGTCGTGGGTGGAGCTAATCCTACTTCACACATAGAATTGTCAGTGTTGGATGACTGTGTTATGGTCCCCACATTGTGGTTCAAGCATTTAGTAAAGGACACGGAGTTGAGGAAACAGCAATAAATCAGGATCCCTCACTTGAATCCACCCTCAGAGAGAAGGGGGGAGGTAACTCAGCCCAGGCATTTCAGACTCTGCCCAGGGACTTAGATGCTCCTCATGAACATGGCCTTGAGAAAGACCCTTCAGGACTGAGGAAGGGCCTGACTGAGAAAACCATGAGATTTTCACAGAGAAAAGAACACCAGAAGGTTTGCTCCAGATCTCTGCCCCAGACTGGACCAGGAATCCTGGGAAGCTTGTAGACTGGGCTGTAATTTGACCTCCTGTTGGAGCTGACAGGGGACAATGATTGATTGTAGGCTGGTAGCCGGCTGACCCTCAGCCTGTGAGAGCCATGTCTGAGGCAGGTCACCTGGGCATCTCCTCCTGAGACTCAGTGTGCTCAGCATAGGTGGAGGGCTATGAAAGGCAACCAGCCAGCTGTCCTGATGGTCTTCTGAGACCTCGCAGGAAGGTGGAGAGCCCTAAAGAGATGGGAGAAAAGTGTACAAATGGTGTCTCCCTGCCTCTGAGGGTCCAGCCCAGGGAATATTTACTGCAGGCAAATATTAAGAGACACTGCTTGGTGGAAGGTCAGGGCAGGTTATTGCTCACATTTCAGGTGAACTAGTAGACATGAAAATGATCATTTACCTTGTGTTGTATTCTAGGGAAACTGAGGCAGGAAACACAGTCACTGAGTCAGGGTCACAAAGGCCATGGGTGGCACAAGCTATCTGTCCACAGCCACATCTCCTGCCTCCCCACCATGGAGACTCTATTAGGTGCTCCTCAGTTTTATAGATCATTTCCTAGACTTGGGCTTCTTTTAGGGATCCCTGATTCATGTCAATCAACATGAAACTCCTGATAAGAATGTCTCATCTGTGGCCCAGTCGTACTTGAATGGCAGCCAGATCCTGACTGGTGTGGGATCTCTGACGGGCTGGCCGGTTCTTGGTTAATTCTTAAGCTGCTAGAAAGCTGCTGACAGCCTGCTCTCATTCTCCTGGGCTTACAACTTCATATTCCCTTATTTCTACATTCTTATTTCTGGAACCTACATTTCTATATTCTTATTGTTGGACTCTTCACCAATCCCCCTCAAGGTTTCTGAACACGTAAGGTGAGTGGCCTCCTAGTGTGGAATCTACACGAATACCCTGAGTCCGGGGTCACTATGGGTGATCTGGGTAGAGGAAGATTCTGCTCTTTCCTGAGAGACCATATCTTACACCAAACATGAGATCTTGTGTCTTCATTCTGTGGGCCCTGTGAGCTGGCTGAGATCTCTGAGGGTAAACGACTCTCATTTGGTCCCCTTCACTGTTTATCCACAGAGCCAGTGACTACACCCTCCATCGAAGCCACCAAATCTGAAGTCAAAGAACGAGACTCTGTGCACCTGACCTGCGACTTCAACTCCAGTGACTCTACAATTGCCTACCGCTGGTTCCACAATGGCAAGGGAATGGAATTCACAGACAGGGTATTCTTAATTCAAAACAGACTCCTCTCCATATCGCACACCAGGAAGGAGGATTCTGGAGTGTACCAGTGTGAGATATACAATGCAGTCAGTTCCAAGAGGAGTGACCCCTTCCAGTTGACCGTAAGACGTGAGTGACCTCCCCTCCCTTTTTACTTCATAGTGTTGAGGGTGGGGCAATTTTTTATCAGCAATGTGCAAACTGTGTAAAATTCACCCGGAGAAAAACATGACTCAAAATACAAACACAGCCAGCTTGGTGGTGGATGCATGTTAATCTCATGATAAAATAACGTGTAAGTTGAGCACGGTGCTGCGTGCCTTTAACCCCAGCCAGCACACCAGAGCTAGAGACAGGTGATTGTCTATGAGTTCCCAACCTCCCTGGTCTTTGATTAGCAGCACCGGCCACTGTATGCTGAAGACTGACGTTCCCACTCTGTCAGGGTGACTCTGCAAGTAAAACCCAGACTGGGGCCATTAAGCAACATCATGACATATGACCCTGAGGAATCCACAAGTAAACCCCAGGCTCTGGGACACTAATTTGCCCACAGGTATCTGAGCCTGTTTCAGGCAGTGGGCTTTAAACCAAAATCAAATTATTCCTCCTCACAGAGTCTTGGGCAGGAAGACAGAGGAGCAAGGACATCTAGAAGGTGGGGTTGGGACTGACAAGCACTTCAGAAGAAACAGAGCTGGGAAGGCCAGAAAATGAATGCTCGGAGTCTTTAGAGAAGGAGGTCAAAGAAGACATGCCTACACTCACCAAAGATTCTGAGTGTGAACAGGGATCTGAGGAAGGATGGGGTGCTCTGTGTAGACACCCGAGTAAACAGTTTCATTCAATGGAAAGCTTCAGAGGTACTGAGGAATGGGGGTGATGCTGCTGACCTCTTCAAAATACGACACACACACACACACACACACACACACTCTCAGATTTCAATTTCTACGAAATGCAAAGGTCCTAATAATAATGTTTTGTTTTTTTTCTCTTAGCCTTTCTTATGATCTACTGGAGCTCACCCAATAAGCCCGAAGTTACTGTGGAGGCAGTTCCGCCCCACGTTGATAAAGGGAAGAGTGTTGTTCTACTTGTCCATGATATGCCAGAGAAAGTCAAATCCTTTTTCTGGTACAAGGGAAAACATATTAGTGAGGAGAATGAAATTGCACGGTTTCTAAAATCTGGTAGCAGAATTCAAAAAGGGCCTGCATACAGCGGCAGAGAGAAAATATACCAAAGTGGATCCCTGGTCTTCCGGAATGTCACTAAGAAAGATGAAGGAGCCTATTTGCTACGTATGGAAACAGAAAACTTAAATTTTATGGCACATGTGCACATCCATGTGAACCCTAAGTAATTCTCTGTAACTGCTAGTGGAGGAAGCCATGCTGTGACCCCTGGGAATGACTCATACATGTTTTGCAAATGGAGCTCTTTAGAGGCAAGGCCCTTTGGATAATCCCATCCATTTGTCAAAGACCTTCAGAAACAATACTTCAGACGTCTGCGCTGATCCCAGGGGTGCATGGGCTTCAGGCCTCTCTAACTTCCACTATGCTTATTTTTAGGGTGATTCTTAGTTCTGCTTTGTTAGTCGTGATTGTGCCTGAGTTTACTGGGAATTAAAGATTCTGCAGAAAAATTAAATTTCTCTGATTTGTTACAGAAACCAGTTTCTTCTCTTGCTCCTGGCTGCCTTTGCAGTCATCCTGAGTGAGCAGGAGGAGCTCACTAAGGTTAATGATTATTGCTTTTTCAGTCCCCAAAGAGATAAATATCCTACAAAGAACTTAGAACATGGTTTCTTAAAGATGACATTAAAAACTTACAGAAACATATAAGGAAAAGATATAGGACACAAAAGGTCAGGCATTTCTTTGGTGCCAGGACATGAAAACTCAGATATTCTTCCAATATCAACTTATCGATAAAGGAATCTAAAACTCCCAGTTCCCTTAAGAGAAAAGTACACGTAGGAATTGTCAGGAAGAATAGGAATTTTGTCCAGCAGTTAAAGCGTTAGGTATTAATCATTACTATTTTCAGAACTTATAAAGATTTGAATTATAACTGTAGTCCACATAAAGGTGATACACAGATTACTTAGAAACTGGCATACACCTGAAAATGATATCCCAGGTGTGACAATATACTCATTTGGTGACAAAAATATGAAAGTATCACAGTGTGAAGAGCTAATCGCAGGGCTTAAGTCTCTTAGTTTGTAATCAGATGTTTACCACCAGCTAGGGCACAGTATGAATAAGATGTGCCTGGCCGGATATAAACATTTGGCTTGCACTATAATGATATGGGGTAAAGGTCAATGACGTCAAGGGAGTGGGAAGAAGAGAACCTGAAATGAATAAATGTTAATGATTCTAGGAGAGTGATTAAAGAGAAATGATTTGGAACTCCTCATGCTTGGAGGCATTAGGGCTTATAGAGATAAAGACTGCCTGAGCTAGATGGGAACATCAGGTAGAAAGACCAGTGGTCAGACCCTTCATTCTTTGCCAACTTCACAATCCGTCCTGGGGCACAGAATCCCACTGGACATGGACTCTGGCACTCATGGTCATGGGTGGAGTTAACTCTACTTCATGTAGGATAGTCAGTCCTGATGACTCTGTGTTATGGTCCCCACATTGTGGTTCAAGCATTTCTTAAAGGACAAAGAGTGGAGGAAACAGCAATAAATCAGGGGGCCTCACTTGAATCCACGCTCAGAGTGGGTTGAGTTCATTCAGCCCAGGAATATCACACTCTGCCCAGGGTCTCAGATAATCATCATGAACATGACCTTGAGAAAGACTTTTCACAAGTCAAGTAGGGCCTGGCTGACGAAAGCATGGGATTTTCACAGAGACGTGAACACCCGGGGTTTTGCTCCAGACCTCCATCCTAGACCTGACCAGGAATCCTTAGAAGATTATAGACTAGTTTGGAATTTCTTTCCTGTTGGACCTGACAGGGAACAATGATTGATTGTAGGCTGGTAGCCTGCTGACCATCAGCCTGTGAGAGCCATATCTGAGGCAGGTTACCTGGGCATCTCCTTCTGAGACTCAGTGTGCTCAGCATAGGTGGAGGGATATGAAAGGCAACCAGCCAGCTTTTCTGATGGTCTTCTGAGACCTCGCAGGAAGGTGGAGAGCCCTAAAGAGATGGGAGAAAAGTGTACAAATGGTGTCTCCCTGCCTCTGAGGGTCCAGCCCAGGGAATATTTACTGCAGGCAAATATTAAGAGACACTGCTTGGTGGAAAGTCAGGTCTTTGCTCACATTTAACGTTAACTTCTAGGCATGGAAAAGGATCATTTACCTTTTGTCCTATTCTAGGGAAACTGAGACTGGAAACACAGTCACTGAGTCAGGGTCACATAGGCCATGGGTTGCACAAGCTATCTGGATTGCTTGTTTTTATGTTGTATGAACTGGAAATGAGGGACCCACAGAGAAATGACTGCTGAATTTGCCTAAAGGTGAGATTGTCCTTGGGGTTCCTGCTTCATGAAAGAGTGTGCTAGACATTCTGCAGGACACACAAAAATGTTACTGACAAACTGCCCATATAGGCTGAACTGTTTTTGAAATTTCCTGCTTCATGGAAAAGTCTGGTGGATACTATGGGCCTGTCGGCTGAAGATTGGATGTCCCAATGATGTCCTGGCAGTGAGATGTCTCTATTAATTCTACATTTTTGGAAGTTGCTTCCAATGTACTTCTTGTTTACTTAGATAATATTATATCCTTCTGCAGTCTTTGGTGGAGTTGAAGAATTTATAGTTATAGTTTTCTTTAGCTATGATAAAAGATAAAGTGGATACAAATATTGTAACTGTAATTCTTGCTTGGTATCTGTTTTGTTATATGTAATTTTACTATCTTAAAATTAAAACCTTCTTTTTTTATTTAAACAGAAAATGGGAGGTGATTTGGGATTCCCCTCAGAATGCTGAAAATACCATTAATGAATAAAGAAATTGCTTTTGACCTATAGCAGGGCAGAACTTAGCTAGGTGGGGAAAACTAAACTAAATGATGGGAGGAAGAAGGCAGAGTCAGAGAGAAGACATGGAGCCCCACCAGAGACAGATGCTGGAACCTTGCTGGGAGGCCACACGCCTCATGGTAAAATATAAAATAATAGAAATGGGTTAAATTAAGATGTAAAAGCTAGCCAATAAGAAGTTATAGCTACATATCTAGGACAAAGATGTCCTGAGAAAACAAGCTCCACTGGGAGCACAAGCCAGGAGCAAATCCAGTCCTGGGAGCCAACCCAGTCCTGGGACATTGGTGGACCAGGATTGAGACTGCAACCTGACTTAGAGTCAGTGACCTCCACCAGAAATGGAGTTGGACAGCACCAGCTACCTAGGACAGAGAGCAAACAAGCTCCACTGGGAGCAGAAGCCAGGAGCAAATCCTGTCCCAGGAGCCAACCTAGTCCCGGGACACTAGCAGATCAGGATTAAGCTAGTGACCAGATCCAGAGTCAGTGATCTCCAGCCGAACAGATACAGGGGAATAACTGCAGAGTGAGCGAGCAGAGACTGCTAGGGTCCGGATGTGAATCTGGGACCTTCAAGGGAATAGACCTAAGCCAGGACCCCGGTGGGTCTGGGCATGAGTCTAGGACCTCCCAGGAAGTAGGCCTGAGCCAGGAATTCTGCCAGTCTGGGCGTGAGTGAACCTGGGACCTCCCGAGGGAATAGGCAGGAACCAAAGATCTCAGTGGGGCCAAGCGTGAGTCTTGGACCTCTGAGGAAGTATGCAGATCCTCTGTGGGTAGAGTTGTACCTGAGCCTGGGACCTCCGAGACAGTAGAATGGAGCCAGAAACATTTCCAGGTCCAACTCCAAGCCACGGACTTCTGCAGGAAAGGATCCCGACCAGTATTACAGAAACAGGTCAAAACCACCACTCTAGGCAAAGTAGACTTGAGATAGCAAACTCCAATGGAGCAGAGCAAAGCACAGGAGTGCCAAGCTATCTCCAGGAACATGGAGTAACCAACGGGGTAACTCAAACTGTGACACTGACTTACCACAATGAACAACCATCTGAGCTTTGATTCACTGACACCTAGAAGATTATTCAACAGAATCTAAGACTGCCCCAATCACTCATATTAGAGGAAAAGATGAGTAGAGAAGGTAAGAACACATGCAACACCGCAAAGAGCAACACAACACCAGTAAAACCTAAAGACTCTACAACAGCAAGACCTGAACAACCAAATATGGATGAAGCCGAAGAAAATGACCTAAAAAATAAATTCAACATAATGCTTGAAACTCTTAAAGAGGAAATGAAAAATTCCCTTAAAGAAATAGAAGAAAAGACAAACAAAAAATTTGAAGACATCAGCAAATCACTTAAAGAAAACCAAGAAAAAGAAATCAAACATATGAAATAAACTATTCAGGACTTGAAAACTGAAATAGAGATAGTAAAGAAAATAAGAGCTAAGGGAATTTTAGAAACAGACATCATAAGAAAATGATTAGGAACCACAAATGCACGCAGGAACTGCAGAATACAAGAGATGGAAGAGAGAATCTCAAGTGCTGAAGATAATAGAGGAAATAGACTCATCAGTTAAAGAAAAGTTTAAATCTAATAAAAGTTTAACCCATAATATCCAAGAAATATGGGACACCATGAGAAGGCCAAATCTAACAATAATAGGTTTCGAAGAAGAAGTTCAGCTCAAAAGCACAGAAAATATATTTAACAAAACCATAGAAGAAAACTTTCCCAACCTAAAGAAAAATATGCCTATGAAGATACAAGAATCACACAAAACACCAAATATACTGGATCACAAAAAATCCTCTTGCCACATAATAATCAAAACACTAAATATACAGAGTAAAGAAAGAATATTAAGAGCTGAAAAGGAAAAAGGCCAAGTAACATATAAACGAAAACCTATCAAAATTACACCTGACTTCTCATTGGAAACAATGAAAGCCATAAGCATTGTACAGACATTAAGGGAACATGGATGCCAGTGCAGACTACTATATGCAGAAAAACGTTCAATCGCCATACAAAGACAAAGCAAGATATTCAATGACAAATCTAGATTTCACCAATACCTAGCCACAAACTCAGCCAGACACAAAAATACTAGAAGGAAAACTCGAACACAAGGAAGTTGGCTACACCAATAAAAGCACAGACAATTGATGGTCTCACAGCAGCAAATCCCAAAGAAGGGAAAACACACAAATTAACATCAACAACAATGAAAATTAAATTAACAGGAGATAGCAATCACTGGTCATTAATATCCCTTAATGTAAATGGATTCAACTCACCTATAAAAAGACACAGGCTAGGCCCGGCGGTGGTGGTGCACGCTTTTAATCCCAGCACTCGGGAGGCAGAGGCAGGCAGATCTATGTGAGTTCGAGGCCAGCCTGGTCTATAAGAGCTAATTCCAGGACAGGCACCAAAAGCTATGGAGAAACCCTGTCTCGAAAATCAAAAAAAAAAAAAAAAAGGCACAGGCTAACAGATGGGATATGAAAACAGAAACCATCCTTCTTCTGCATACAAGGCACACATCTCAACCACAAAGACAGACATCCTCTCAGAGTAAAGGGTTGGAAAAAATATACCATTCAAATGGACCTAAGAGACAAGCGGGTGTAAGCTATCCTGATATCTAAGAAAGTAGACTTCAAGCTAAAATCAGTCAAAAGATACAAAGAAGGCCATTTCATATCAGTCACAGGAAAAATCCATCAAGAGGAAATTTCAATACTGAACATCTATGCCCCCAATACAAGAACACCCTCATATTTAAAAGAAACACTTTTGAAGCTTAAATCATACATTAAATTCCACATACTAATAGTGAGAGACTTCAACACTCCCCTCTCACCACTGGACAGTCAGTCAGACAGAAATTAACAGAGAAATAAGAGAACTAACAGATGTTATGACTCAAATGGACTTAACAGACATCTATAGAATATTCCATCCAAACAGAAAAGAATATACCTTCTTCTCAGCACCTCATGGAACTTTCTCAAAAACTGGCCACATACTTGGTAACAAAACAAACCTCGGGCTGGAGAGATGACTCAGTGGTTAAGAGCATTGCCTGCTCTTCCAAAGGTCCTGAGTTCAATTCCCAGAAACCACATGGTGGCTCACAGCCATCTGAAATAAGGTCTCTTGCCCTCTTCTGGCCTTCGGCATACACACAGACAGACTATTGTATAAATAATAAATAAATATTTAAAAAAAACAAACCTCAACAAATACAAAAAATTGGAATAACCCAATGTACCTTATTAGATCACCATGGTTTAAAACTAGAAGTTAACAGCAATACTAATTCCAGAAAGCCCACAAACACATAGAAATTAAATAATGCACACCTGAATCCTCAATGGGTCAAGGAAGAAATAAAGGGAGAAATTAAAGACTTCGTAAAATTCAGTGAAAATGACCACACAACATACCCAGAATTATGGGACACATGAAAGCAGTGTTAACAGGAAAGTTCATAGCTAAGAAGATGAAAAAAATCTCACACTAGCAAATTAACAGAACACTCGAAAACTTTAGAACAAAAAGAAGCAAACTCACCTAAGAGAACTAGATGGCAGGAAGCAATCAAATTGATTGTAGAAATTGACAAAATACAATATCCCTTCATGATAAAGGTCTTGGAGAGAGAAGGATAAAAGGAACATTCCTAAACACAATAAAGGCAATATTCAGAAAGCCAACAACCAACATCAAACTACATGGAACTTCTCTTACTCATAAATACCTTCAGTAATGTAGCAGGATACAGCTTAACTCTATTTGACAAGAACTTTAAGTCTTTGAACAAAGAAATTGAGGAGGACACCAGAAAAATGAAAGGATCTCCCATGCTCTTAGATTGGCAGGATCAATGTAATAAAATCGGCAATTCTACCAAAGGCAATCTATAGATTCAATGTAATCCCCATCAGAATCCCAACAAAATTCTTCATAGACCTTGAGGGAACAATAATCAACTTCATATGGAAAAACAGAAAACCCCAGATAGCCAAAACAATCCTATACAATAAAGGAACTTGCAAAGACATTACCATCCCTCACTTCAAATTTGATTACAGAGCTCCAGTAATATATACAGCTTGGCATAAAAAAACAAAGATGTTGACCAAGAATCGAAGACCCGGATATTAATTCACCAATCTATGAACACCTGATTTTTGACAAAGGATCTAAAATTTATACAATGGAAGAAAGAAAGCATCTTTAAGGAATGGTGCTGGCATAACTGGATGTCAAACAATAGAAGAATGAAAATAGATCCATATCTATCACCATGCACAAAACTCAAGTCCAAATGGATTTAAGACCTTAATATTAATCCAACCACCCTGAACCTAATAGAAGAGAAAGTGGGAAGTAAACTGCAACACATGGGCACAGGAGACCACTTCCTATGTATAACCCCAGTAGCACAGACAATAAGAGCAACAATGAATAAATGGGACCTCCTGAAACTGAGAAGCTACTGTAAAGAAAGGACACCATCATTAAGACAAAAAAAGCAACCTATTGAATGGGAGATTCAATACCCAACAATACCACTCTTGGGAATATACCCAAGAGATGACCAATCATACTACAAAAGCAGTTGTTCAACTATGTTCATAGCAGCATTATTTGTAATAGCCAGAACCTGGAAACAACCTAGATGCCCCTCAATGGAAGAATGGATAAAGAAAGGTGTGGCACATCTACACATTAGAGTACTACTCAGCAGTAAAAAACAATGACATCTTGAATTTTGCATGCAAACGGATGGAAATAGAAAACACTATCCTGAGTGAGATAACCCAGACCAAAATTATGAATATGTTATATACTCACTCATTAGTGGAGTCTAGTCATAAACAAAGGACATTGAGCCTATATTTTGTGATTCTAGAGAAGCTATGTAATAAGGTGAACCCAAATAAAAACAAATATACGTCCTCCTAAAATTGTAAGCAGATAAGATCACCAGGCAAACGTTGGGAGCATGTAAACCAGAGTGGTGTGGGGTGAAGGGGAGATGGGGAGAGAGAAGGAAGAAGGGGAGTGTTGGGGAGAGCTTGGGGGAGTGAGATGGTCGAGATGGAGGAAGGACAGATAAGGGAGTAGGAAAGAAGATATCTTACTTAAGGGAGCTATTTTGGGGTTGGCACAAGACTTGGCTCTAGAGAGGTTCTCAGGTATCCATGGGGATGTCCCCAGCTAGGTCCTTGGGCAGCTGAGGAGAGGGCGCCTGAATTGGCCTTGTCCTATTTTCACACTGATGAATATCTTGAATATCACCATAGAATCTCCATCCATCAATGGATGCAGATAGAGACAGAGACCCACATTGGAGCACTGGACTGAGCCCCCAAGGTCTAGTTGAAGAGCAGAAGGAAGGAGAAGCTGAGCAAGGAAGTCAGGATCACAAGGGGTTGGACCGCCCAATGAGACAGTGTGCCTGATCTAATGGGAGCTCACCAAAGCCATCTGGACTGGGACTGAACGATCATGTGATCAAACTGGACTCTCTGAATGTGGCTGACAATGGGGGATGACTGAGAAGGCAATGGTAATGGCACTGGGATTTGTCTCTACTGCATGTACTGGCCTTTTGGGATTGTATTCTATTTGGATGCATACCTTCCTAAGTTTGGATGGAGGCAGGAGGGCATTGGACTTCACACTCTTACAATTGGAGGGGAGGGGAAGAGGGTGAGTTGGGGAGTGGGAGGGAAGTGGGAGGAGGGGAGGAAGTGGAAATTTTGAATGGTATTATTTATAAAGTAATAAAATTTAATCTGCTGAAAAACAAAACAAATCAAACCTCAACAAATACAAAAAAATTGGAATATACCAATGTACCTTATCAAATTACCATGGTTTAAACCTAGAAGTCAACAGCAATACTAATTCCAGAAACCCACAAACACATGGAAATGAAACAATATTCACCGGAATCATCAATGTGTCAAGGAAGAAATCAAGGGAGAAATTAAAACTTCCTAAAATTCAATAAAAATGACCACACAACACACCCAAATTTATGGGACACAATGAGAGCAGTGTCAAGGAAAGTTCATAGCACTAAATGCCTACATAAAGAAGCTGGAGAAATCCCTCCCTAGTGAATTAACAGAACATTTGAAAACTCAATTTTATTATGTGCATATGTGCTGGGTAGGGGTGGCGAATATGCACACATGAGTGCAGGAGCCTTTAGAGATCAGAAATCTCACATCCTTCTGGATCTGGAGGTACAGGCTGCTGTGAGCTACGTCATAGGGGTCCTGGAAACCAAACTGGAGTTCTCTGGAAGAGCAGTTCGTACCTGTACATTTAATGGCTAAGCCATCTCTTCAGTCCCGTCTCAGTTTTTAACGATAAAATATGTACCTAATTCGATCTATCAGATACAAAACACAAATACTCACATTCTGTTGCTGCATAATAAATTACCATATTTAGGGAAGTGACCCTTCTTGAGCTGCCGGAGAGTTGTTAAGTCAGGGAGAGCGGCCGGCAGAGCTTTGCAGAGACACTCTCGATTCTCACAGCTTAGCAGGGATTTAACCCTTGCCCTGTTGAGCAAAAGAGCAAAGACCAAGACCACCAAGAAGCCTCCTAAGCAGGTAACATTCAACGTGTTCGTCGTGTTTGACCAGTCCCAGATCCAAGAATCCAAAGAGGCCTTCAACATGATCGACCAGAACCGGGATGGCTTCATCCACAAGGAGGAGTTGCTTGACATGCTCGCTTCAATGGGAAATAATCCAATGATGAATATCTGGATGCCATGATGAATGAGGCCCCAGGCCCCATCATTTTCACCATGTTCCTCACGTGTTTGGTGAGAAGTTGAATGGCACGGGTCCTGATGATATCATTAGAAACGTCTTCACTTGATTGGATGAGGAAGCTACTGATACTACACAGGAGGATTGCTGAGGGAGCTGCTGACAACCATGGGTGATTGGCTCATACACAGATGGAGAGGTGGATGAGCTGTACATAAAGGGTCACCACCGACCAAGAGGGGAATTTCAACTACTGAGTTCACATGCATCCTCAAGCATGGAGCAAAAGCCAAAGATGGCTGAAGAACTTCAAATTCCAGCCAGATGTTCCCTGTTGCCACTTGGGGAATTTCTGAGATTTTTCTCCTAGCACCCATAGCATGCTCTAGTTTACTGCTTTTTGATTTTCTTGTTTCGTATTTATATAATCTCACCCTCTTTAGGACACATGTACCTTTGTAATCAAACTGGAAATGGGACTTGGTGTCATTATCCGACTAGAACATAAGGTGGTTTAACTTACAGGGAGTTTTGTTCCTTCTGTGCAATAACTGCAGCCCACACAGAGTCAATCTATTTTTTCAGAGAAAGTTATCCACTCAATTTTTTTCTTAATGATAATTAAACTTTCTGAAAAAATGATCATATTTAGGCCAAAGTCTCCTTTTATTTTTTAGAGACTGGGTGTGGAAGAGAACTACTCTCTCTCTTCTCTCTTCTCTCTTCTCTCCTCTCTCTCTCTCTCTCTCTCTCTCTCTCTCTCTCTCTCTCTCTCTCTGTGTGTGTGTGTGTGTGTGTGTGTGTAGGTGAACTCATTTATGTGTATGGAGTCCAGAGATTGACCTGGGTGTCTAACAACACCTTAAATTTTTAAAAAATTTATTTTATTTGTCTGTGCGTACATGTTTTCCCAGCATGTCTGCATGTGTATCACGTGCATACCTGGTGCTTACAGAGGTCAGAAGAGGGCATCATATCTCTGAAACTGGAGAGATAGATGGTTATAAGCCACCATGTAGGACCTGGGAGCCAAACCTGGGACCTCAGCCAGGTAAAGTAATAAATACTTTGCACCACAGAGCCATCTCTCCAGCTCCTCCACCTTATTTTTTGAGACAGGGTCTTTCAGTGAACCCAGAGGTCACTGTTTTAGTCAGATTGTCTGACCAGTGGGTCCCTCAGATATGCCTGTCTCTGACTCCCCTCCTCCTGCCAGGGTTACAGGTGCATGGGATCTGAACTCTGCTTGAACGCGCGCGCGCACGCACACACACACACACACACACACACACACCATACCAACACATTGCAGAAAAAGAAGAAGTAAGACAAGAAGGACTCCTTTCCTGTCACCCTGTGAAAAGATCTGACAAATATTCCCTGTAAGGAAGATCAAGACACTGTTCACAGCAAGCATTTAAACTAATCCTGAAAAACTAAAGTTGTAAGAGGTTGAAAGACATCCTGGGGGCAGGGCACTCACTTAGCCCAAGACTTAGTTTGGCCCCAATCACTGCAACAAACACAGTAAGATGAGCTTGGTGATAGCTCAGTGAGTGAGTACCACTTGCCATGTGAGCACGGGGACCCGAGTTTGTTCCCATGTCAAAAGTTGGACATCACTGACTGTGATACCACTGCTGGGAGAGGTAGAGACAGGAGAATTGCAGGTCTCACTAATAAGTCAGTCTAGGGGAACAGGCTAGTTCTAAGTTCAAGGAGAGATCCTGTCTTAATAAATAAAGGAAGAGAGATGGATAAAGGGAGGGAGGAATGAAGGGAGGAAGGAAGGGAAAAAAGAAGGAAGGATGGAAGGAAGGAGAGGAGGTCTCTGTGCGTTCAAGCCCTGCCTGGTCTATGGAGTGAGTTCCAAGCCAACTAGTGAGCTCCTGTCTCAAAAAGAAAAGGTGAGAGTAGAAAGTGATAGCTCAGTGGCTAAGAGCCCTGGCTGCTCTCTTAGAGGACCTGGATGGGTTCAGTTCTCAACACCACATGAAGCTTAAAATTGTCTGTAACTACAGTTCTAAGGGATCTGACACCCAATCCTGAACTCCGCAGGCATTGAGAACATGCAGGATATACATATGTCCACGCAAGTAAAACACCCATGTGTGTAAATAACAGATAAAATCTTTAAAAAAAATCCTGATTTGGTAGGGGAACACAAAGAGGAAGTAGAAATAAGGAAACAATCTTGGCCTGAATCAGTGACTGGTGAAGCGAGCAATGAGTAAATGTAACATCATTTAGAACTACTTGAAGTTTTCCAGACAGTTGTAAGTCCCTGCTCTCTAGAAGCTGACAAAGCAGTCAGACCTCCCAACAAACAAAAGTACTACACTATACAAGCCTCCAGGACAGCAAGTGACCTGGGACAGATGGAGTGGAAGGCATCACTGCAGTCCCCTTTGACCAGGTGAAGAGAGTAGAAAGTGATGGCTCCCAGACATCCCAGGCCAAAGTGCAGGCAGGCGGGGCAGAAATTGCACCACTCCGCCCTTTGCATGACTTATTTGCAGCCACACTGATGACATGCACAAGTCACAGAGTCCAGACACCTGTGCTGGTTTCCTGCTCCCAAGTCCCAGCTGCTGGGAGCCCTCAACCAGGTTCTGTACATCTCTGCTCCTCGGACTCTCTATATGAAGCAGGAACTGTAGCAGTCTATACTTAAGGTAGATGGTGTCAAACATCAAGAAGTTAATCATTGTGCAAATGCTTAGAAGACAGTTTGTGGATAATAAGTGTTACCTATCACCGATGCAACTGTCATCTCTACCCAGAATAATGCCACATGTTTTGAAAACCTCAACTCACTTATTTGTAACATATTTTCTTTGTTAGACTAAAAACTTGTAGAAGCTACATTTTTTAAGCAAGACTATCAAAGGGGGAAAGGGTACATGTCACAGCGCACAAATGGAGATTAGAGAACATCTTTGGTTTTCTCTTTTTACCTTTACATGGATCTGGGACATCACAATCAGGCCACCAGGCTTACATGACGAGAATCTTTACCCACTCAGCCATCTGGTCAACCCTGTAGAGACTATATTTAATTTGTCTCTATATTCCCAGAACCTGGCCCAAGTGCATACCCATAATAGGCCCTGATGGCAACTCTCTTTCCAGGGGCAAGTGAGGGACCGCCAACAGCTGAGTGAAAACCTCTTTAAGAGAGTAAGTAGCTAAAGCAATCCTAAGCCCATAGGCATCACATGGCTTGATCTCAAACTATGCAACAGAGCCAGAGTAGCAAAATAATGGCACTGAAGTGAAATAAATAAATCAAACACTAGATCTAGATATGAATGGACACAGCTATAGCTGCCTCATTTCTGACAAAGGTGTTCAAAGCATTCATTAGACAGGGCATGGTAATACACACCTCTAATCTTAGTACTTACAATGCAGAGGCAGATAAATTCTTTTTTAGCTCAAGGTGAGCCTGGTCTACACAGCAAGCTCCAGGCCAACCGGAACTGTATTACATAGAGACCCCGTCTCAAAACCGTAACAATAACAACAAGCATACATTAGGAGAAAAAACTCTCCCACAAATGGTGCTTTGGATCGTCTCAAGGAAAAGAAGGAAACTTGATCTGTATCTCCCACCCCACACATGACCCAATTCCAGATGAAGCACAGACTGTAATGTAAGACCTGAAACTATGAAACTTTAAGAAAAGACAAGCAAAACAATTCACAATCTAGCATCTGGGACTGGTGACTCTAAGTAGAATGCTTGCATTCATGAAACCCTAGGCTCAGTCCTCAACACTGCAAATATTTTAACACTATCAATTCAGCTCATGTTGTAAACAAACCATCTCAATACAGAACACAGGCTAGCTTGGAACTACAGATCCTCCTTCCTCTGCCTTCAGAGTGCTGTGACAGTAGACCTGCCACCCCCCCTCTCATCTAGGCCCCAAGCTCTCCAGTGCTATTGCTGTGGCAGTGTTTCTCTGGTACCGTTTAGGAGAGTCTATGACTTCACAGGTTGGGCAGAAATGATCCATCAAAGCAGTAAGGACACAGGGTGCTGACCTGCCATACCATAAGCTTCAGAGGAAGAGCAAAAGGATGGAACCGAAAAAACTGCACCATGCCACAGCTGGAATTGAAAAGCCAGATGGAATTGAAAAGAAGCTGGGGAGCCAGTTGTTATCCAGAGCCAAAATTGTGAAAACCCGTGAAAACAGCAGCACCCAAGGCCTATAGCAGAATGTCTTCCAGAAACAGGCGGGATGCAAATCAGTGCGAACACTCAGGGGTCATGGACGAGGACTGGAAGTGGAGTATTATGGCCTAGCTGTATCTGGTCAGATGACCCAGAAACCAAAGAGGCCAGGGGCCCATTCTAAGCAGTGGTCATGACAAGAGAATAGAAAAAAGAAAGAGAAGAATGAAAAAAAAAGAGATAAAGAAACTGGGAGACCCTGGGCCTTCAGTCGAATGCATTGTATGGGGAGTGTGCAGTGCTAACTTGTGGGCAGACTGGGTCAGTCTAAACACAATTCCAGTTAAGGAAAGCAACTGTAGCAGAATGGGGAAACTCACCAATTGAAGTCAACCCAGGTCAGGATACTGACCCTGGGAGTTTCGGGCAGGAGCGCCTATCTGAGTCACGGAACCAATTTTATGATTTTATTAAAAATGCTGGCGGGTCCCCAGTGGGCCATGTGGCAGCAGGCAGCAGGCTCTGGATGCAGCCAGTCCCACTGGGAACACTCAGTCCCAGACAGAGACAGCTGCTGGTTCCTGGAGGTCCCTCCCAGTAAGTTTCCCAGTGGCGTGCGGCTGAGCAGGCTAGTCCCACCACATGGGCGGGTGTGAGCAGGCGGTGGGTAGAAGGCACATAAACACACCGTACTGAATAGAATTATGTATTTATTACTTAGAGAAAAGAGAAAGGATTAGATATTTATTACTTAAAGGAGAGAGAGTGTATGGGGGAAAGAGGAGAAGAGAAGAAGAGGAGGAAAGCAACGGAGATGAGGAGAAGTGGAGAGACATGCGCATGCGAAGAGGGAACAGTAAGACATCCAAGATGGTGGGAAAGAGGGAGCAGGGGTTACCGGGAGTGGGCATGGCTTGCCTCTTAGGAGACAAAAACCATAACATTCCCATCTCTTTTTTATAATAAAAAGCAGAAGATTAGACACCACAATTCGATGGAAATGACAGAGAACTTACTTGGTTGGCACCCAGAGCTACTCGTTTTGGGTCCTCCATGGTCGCTGAAGGTTGTACTTGACCTTTGTTCTTTAGCCCATGGCCTGTCAGGCTCCCGAAGACCCTGTGGGCTAAGAAATCTGTAGGAAGACAGGCCTACCTTGATCTGAGCAGCTAGACTGTTGATTCCAGTGATTCTGTCCACGTCTTGAGGTGTTTAGTTTAGATGAAAGGGATTTTTGCCCAATGGTCAGTGCTCCGCAGTCAAAGTAAACTGCAGAAGGACATTGCTCTGTGTGCCCAGTTTATTCTGTCTTCTTTGGAGGAAGCAGAGAGCTGTTTCTAGGAGCCTACCTGTCTCTTTTTGTTATGAAATGTTTTTAATAATTGAATATTTATATATCACATTCTCCAGATCTCTGAGCAGTTGAGGGCTGTTTATGAGGTATAGGTGCAGTATAGAATCTGTCTGGAAGGTTGGGTCTGAGCTTGACTGTACTGGCTCTTAACAGGTAAGATTTACACTCGTAAAAAGGGCAGAAATAAGAAAAAACTGCTTGTAATATTAGGTTAATGACAGAACTGACAATAGTGGAGAACAGCTTAATATATTTCTTTTCTTTTCTTTTTTTTGTCTTTTTTTAATTTTTTTCACTCTTTTTTAAATTTATTTAATTATTAAAGATTTCTGTCTCTTCCCCACCACCGCCTCCCATTTCCCTCCCCCTCCCCCAATTAAGTCCCCCCCCCCCCAGACCGAAAAGCAATCAGGGTTCCCTGTCCTGTGGGAAGTCCAAGGAACCCCCACCTCCATCCAGGTCTAGTAAGTTGAGCATCCAAACTGCCTAGGCTTCCACAAAGCCAGTGCATGCAGTAGGATCAAAAATCCATTGCCATTGTTCTTGAGTTCTCAGTAGTCCTCATTGTCCGCTATGTTCAGAGAGTCCGGTTTTATCCCAGGCTTTTCCAGACCCAGGCCAGCTGGTCTTGGTGAGGTTCCCAGTAGAACATCCCCAATGTCTCAGTGTGTGGGTACACCCCTCACGGTCCTGAGTTCCTTGCTCATGCTCTCTCTCCTTCTGCTCCTGATTTGGACCTTGAGATTTCAGTCCTGTGCTCCAATGTGGGTCTCTGTCTCTGTCTCCTTTCATCGCTTGCTGAAGGTTAATATTCAGGAGGATGCCTATATGTTTTTCTTTGGGTTCTCCTTATTTAGCTTCTCTAGGATCAGTAAATGGTCCTAAGAAAAAAGCAGGTGTGGCCATATTAATTTCTAACAAAACTGACTTCAAACTAAAATCAATCAGAAGAGATCGAGATGGACACTTTATACTCATAACAGGAACAATTTGTCAGGGTGACGTCTCAATCCTGAATATTTACGCCCCTAATATAAAAGCACCCACGTATGTAAAAGAAATATTACTAAAGCTTAATATATTTTTAAGAGGCTTAAAATTACATACCAGTTTAACATATGAGTCTTATGATTTTATAGTCAGAAATGATATGAAATGAACAATTATTATACATAGAAAGAGTGAACAGGAATTGGGCAACATGGGTGCTTTTGATGGGCCCTATCAAAGGCATGCCACTGCTCAAAACACATGTAACAGAGTTAACAAGAGAATTTTAGTGAAAACCGGGGGACAAGGCAAGACATACATTAAAAAAAACTGGGAGAACTTGGTCACCTGATCTGGCTCTCAGCCAAGATGTTGGCAGAGTCACCTATGTAATAAAGTTAATACTGGGTAACCCGGCAGGTAATACCTCAGTAAGATGGCAGAATTTGGTTACCTGACCTCGCCCTCAGTCAAGATGGTGATAAAGTCACCTGACCCCAGTCAAAATGGTGGCACCCAAGTGTTATATGAAAAAGTTACAATTTTTGAGCTGTAAGGATTTTAAGCTTAATGAGAGGGACCTAAAGGCGGGATCTGCCCTGTTGCTGAGCCACCATGCCATACCATAAGCCACAGAGGTGGGTCAAAAGGCTGGAACTGAAAGAACTGTACCATGTCACAGCTGGAATTGAAAAGCTGGCTGGAATGGAAAAGAAGCTGGGGAGCCAGTTGCTATCCAGAGCCAAAATCATGAAAACCCATGAAAACAGCAGCACCCAAGGCCTATAGCAGAACATCTTTCAGGAATAGGTGGGATGCAAATCAGCAAGAACACTCAGGGGTCATGGACAAGGACCAGGAGTGGAGTGTTATGGCCTAGCTGGATCTGGTCAGATGACCCAGAAACCAGAGAGGCCAGGGGCCTGCTCTAAGCGGTAGTTATGATGAGAGAATAGAAAAAAGAAAGTGAAGAAATGAAAAAAAAGAGATAAACTGGGAGACCCTGGGCCTTCAGTCAAATGCACTGTACGGGGAGTGTGCAGTGCTAACTTGTGGACGGACTGGGTCAGTCTAAACATGATTCCGGTAAAGGAAAGCAACCGTAGCAGAACGGGGAGACTCACCAATTGAAGTCAACCTGGTTCAGGATCTGACCCTGGGAGTTTCTGGCAGGAGCACCTATCCGAGTCACGGCACCAATTTTATGATTTTATTAAAAATGCTGGTAGGTCCCCAGCGGGCCATGTGGCAGCAGGCAGCAGGCTCTGGATGCAGACAGTCCCAGACAGAGACAGCTGCCTGTTCCCAGAGACAGAGACAGCTACTGGTTCCCAGAGGTAATTTCTTGTGCAGTTTCTCAGCAGCGAGCGGCTGAACAGGCTGGTCAAGCCACACGAGTGGGTGTGAGCAGGTGGCAGGTAGAAGGCATATAAAAACATCATATAGAATAGAATTTGATGTTTATTACTTAGAGGAAAGAGAAAGGATTAGATATTTATTACTTAGAGGAAAGAGATAGAATTGGGTATTTATTATTTAGAGGAGAGAGAGTGTGTGGAGGAAGGAGTAGAAGAGAAGAAGAGGAGGATAACCACAGAGAAGAGGCGAAGTGGGGAGACACGCTTGCGGAGAGGTAATAGTAAGAGATCCAAGATGGCGGGGAAGGGGGAGCAGGGGTCGCCGGGAGTGGGTGTGGCTTGCCTCTTAAAGAGAGAAAAACCATAGGAACTTGCATGAAAGAAGAGGTGTTGGAAAGATGGAGAAGTGGGGTGGATTTTTTTTTGTTTTTAATTAATTATTTGAGGGGTCATTTGTGGTGATGCTGCAGGGTAAGGGAAGGATATGGAAGGACTGGGAAGTGACAGGGATGGGGGCATGATGTGAAGTCCCCAGAGTATCAGTAAAGAATTACACTTTAAATAACAACAACAACAACAACAAACAAACAAAAGAGCCCACAGTTTAGACAACCCCAGAGAACATCTCTGATATATGTACGTCAGTCTCCACACTGTAGTTCCACCATCTTAGAAAAGATGCTTGAGAACAAAGGCAAACATTAAAGTGTAGTTTAGTCTGTGTCCTTCAGGGTGAAATAATACAATTAAGCTATAATTTGGAAAAAATATCAACAAAATCAAAATATATCTGTGTCTCCTGTGTTGGGGGAGTAGAACCAATGTCTCCTGTTTTACAATTTTCCATAACAAACAACCTGGGAAATCACACTTTTTCTTGAGCATATGCCTTCTGTGGAGTTTGGGTTTACAGGGTGCCCTGAGCACTTGGTCAATGTGCACTGAGTGGACTGAGTGGGAGGAGTGAGCTCCTATCTCCTCCTTGAGCTTAGAGTAAAGAGGCTCCATTTGCAAGACTCGAATGATAATGTTAAGTTGGAAGTGAAGCCCCCACCCCCCAGGCTGGAGAGTTCTATTGGTCTGGACTCCAAATCCTAGCATGCCAGGTCCTGACCACTCCCATAGCGTATTTAAGATAGTTCCCAAAGGAGAAACATGTGGTCTCTTTTACTTCCCCCCACACCCCGTTCCCTCTCAGGGCCACCCAAGTTCGCAGGAATCCCATTAAACCTGGACATTTCTTAATTTGGTTTGTTGTGATTTGGCTTGATTGGGATTTTTGCATTGGCAGAAAGCTCGCGTTAGGAGGTTCCACTGGGTAGGGCAGCCTTTCTGTGTTACCCTAGGCCATGCATCAAAAGCCCCCTAGTCTACAATCTGAGCTCTATATACCACACTAAAACCGGCTCCTGGGCTACAGCGGCTGCATTTTGGTGAGTCCCTTTTTTCTTGTCTATGCTATAGGGTTTTGGGGGGACCTATTCGAGCTTATTTTTGTCAATTATCAGACTCTTATTGAAGCTGCGAGCTCAGGCCAAGAGTTTAATCTCAGCAGCAGCCAAACTGGCAAGACCGGGTTTGGTTGAGGTGGGATTTGTTGCTTTGGGACTCCTAGCATTCAATTTCCACAACTCTGTTGGGCCTAAGAGCTATTTTACCAGATGCACTGTAATAGACTTAAGCCACTTGGTTGGGCATAGACTTTAAAATTGGCACTTGCAGTTCAAAGCCAGATCCGCTGTTGCCCCTAGGATGCCTCTTACAAAATGTTTACAAATTGAGACTGCCTGATAATGAAAGACCCCCGGTTGTTTCAGTACAGAGTGCTCAGCCCCTTTGTCCACTAGAAAATCCATAGGGGTTCCCTCCATAGTCAATGATACCCTAGGCATGGGGGAGGGGGTCCAAGCCCCATCCCGTCTAATCATCTTCTTCTAGGGCCAGTATCTTAGAGGCCCTTCCTTTCTTCTTTGGACATTCTCTTGCCCAATACAATTTTTCTTTGCAATAGGCACATCAGTCTTTGTCCAAGGGGTCCCTTTGTCCGTCTTCTCTCATCTTTGGTCGTCTGTTGCTAAGGTTCTATCTGTCTAGGTCCTGTCTTCCCTTTCTCTCCTACTACTGTGGCCAAAATTCTATCAAATGTCTCTCTTGTCTAT
This sequence comes from Microtus oregoni, assembly GCF_018167655.1. Lineage (NCBI taxonomy): Eukaryota > Metazoa > Chordata > Mammalia > Rodentia > Cricetidae > Microtus > Microtus oregoni. The sequence continues at coordinate 54,527,270 of NW_024543065.1, read as the reverse complement.
GATCCCTCTGGTCCTCTCTTTCTTCTGCCTCTTTCCTCTCTCTCTCTCTCTCTCTCTCTCTCTCTCTCTCTCTCTCTTGCTTCTCTTCCTTAGTCTCTCACTTATGAAACACTTTCTCTGCCTTCTTAACCAAATCCTGCATGATATAATCCTGCAACCCTTCTAACCATTGTAACTTTTCTTAATATCTGATGCTGACTGTCCTATGAAGGCCATAGCTACCGCTGACCCTCAGAGGTTGGGTCAAATGGAGTATAATGCCTGTCAGCCTTAAGAAACACAGATGGCAGAGCCCTGCAGTGATTGACTGTAGGCTGCTCCCTACCTGCTTTAAGTTTGACCTTGAAAATAAACACAGAGAAGTAGATAAGGCCCATATCTGTTTACACATTTTTTTTAACAGAATCTCTCTTGCTTTTTAGACAACATACCAAAAACTTTCTTGCTTTTTAGACAACATACTAAAAAAATCACTCTTGCCTTTTAGACAACATAAAAACTCTTACCAAAGTCTTTTTTGTTCGTTTTTCTTAGTGGGAATGTATGGCTACATTTTAAACAAGAACAGCATATAAGATCCTGTGCCAGGGTTAAACATTTGAGACCAACAATAGGTTTTTTTTTTAACATCAACAAACAATAATTTGTAAACAAGAACAACACATAAAATCCTGTACCAGTGTGAAACATTTTGAGAACAGCAATAGGTTTTTTTTTTTAAACAATAACCAACAATGATTTGTAACCAGCCCCTATAAATGATGACAGATACTTATAAAGCATAGGATCTGAAAGAGTTCTTCACCTGTGGAACCAAGCCTTGGTCAGCTTTGACCGAAGGTTTGAGGCATGCAGCTCCCAGGGCAGGTAGAGGGAACTTGTCCATCAGCATGAGGGGGCAGGGTGGTATACAGCACTGGGGAAAAAAGATTGTTAACCTCTTTAGGCCATAGTGATTACCTTCAGATTTTTTGTTTAGTGTTTGAAATCCTATTGGGGTATATCTGCCTTCTACAACTGTGTCTGCCAGGCTCAATACCTTTTAACAGCAAAGCTGAATAGCCCAGCCATCCATATAAGCATGCTGCCCCACAGCCATGTGCTTGGGGCCGAGGCTGACTTTTTTTTTTTTTAATGAAATATACCCCTATGCTTATGGCCCTATCTCTAAAATCTTGTAAGTGTTCACAATATCAAAGTTAAAGAAGTCATGATTTGAGTACGTCAGCATCAGTCTAAGTCAGGACAAAAGCACAACACACATTTGACAGACATACAGGACAAAGGCACCAAACAAACCAAAGATTTCAAGCTGTTTCGCGGGTGTGACCCACCCCACTTTCAAAATGAGTCTGCTATCCATGCATGTCTCTACAGAGAACTGACCTCAGCACTCATGTGTCATACCACAGAACTGAGAAACGGCACTCGCGTATCTCACCAGAGAACTGAACACACTATCTGCGTGAAAGACAAAACAGAGACCGAAGTTATACAGACAAAGGCTAACAAAACTTAGAAAGACACAAACACTGATCCAGGGTCAACGTCACAGTTTGTCCCAATCGTCAAAGTTATAAATAAGACAAAACAAAAGACTGAAGACACACAAGACACGCAAACAAATGTCTGTCTCCACCTAGACAGACAAAACCATTCCAGAAATACAGACGGCTGAGAGGACATAGTTCCTCCAAACCAGGAGAACTTCCATATCCTCACCAGCACCCAGAAGGGAATCTCCCAGGCATCCCTGGGTCCCTTCTCACCTCCTGGGACGTCTCCCAGGGGGCAGTTGGTGATCTAGCATGTCTGCTGATCACTCCCTCTGTGTCCTCCCGACACACGAGCAACTGCAAAACCGAAAATACAGAAACTGAACCTGAACTTGAATTTCTTGGTGTTTGCAGCGTCTAACCAGAGTGTCAGTCATTTCAGTCATGGCAAGTTCTACATCTGTCACCACAAAGCTAAGACCTTCGCTAACCTCTTTTATTGTTGTGACATTTTCCCTATTAAAAAAAATCCAGCCTGGAGACACGGCTCCATGGATAAGGGCACAGGCTGCCAGAGTGTGCACGTTCAATACCAACACTCACAGAGTAGCTCACAACTGTCTGTAACTTTAGTTCCAGGGGATCTGATGCCCTCTTCTGGCCTCTGCGGGCACCAGGCACACAAGGGGTACCCAGACACACATGCAGAAAAATACTCATACACATAACAAAATAAAATAAATATTCACTCACAAAAACACATATATGATAACACAAAACGCTGTCACCAGGTCATTACTTCCTTTCTTTGCAAACAAGGAGCCGGCAGCTGTGTGAAACAGCAGGTCACCTCTTAACCCCATGTGATGCTACTGTGCCAAAGAGCAAAACAATCCAACGTCCCCTTGTGCAAATTGATGCAGTCATTCTCTAAAGCTCGTGGGAGTCCCTCAGAACATTAGAAATGCCATGTGACACAGGTATTTCACTGGGCATATACCCAGAGATCCTGTACCCGCAATAGAGATATTTGTACCCTCATGAATACTGCTGCTCTATTCAATATTCAAGAAGATGGAGCCAATCTAGATGTCAATCAACAGATAAATGCATAATGCCAGTCTAGTGCATATACCAAATGAAATATTATTCATCTCTAGGGAAAAATGAAACCACAAAATTTAAGGAAAGTTGGTAGACTTAGAATGTAAAATTAAGTGAGATCACTCAATATCAGGAAAAAAAAAACCTTCTTTTTTTTTTTTTTTTTTTCGAGACATGGTTTCTTTGCAGCTTTGGTGCCCGTCCCGCAACTAGCTCTTGTAGACCAGGCTGGCCTCGATCTCACAGAGATCTGTTGAAGTAGGAGCGGCGGGGCTGTATCTCCGGCACCCGGCCGCCCACATGGCTTGCTTAGCTTATGCCTCAAAATAATTACACGGAAACTGTATTCTTTTAAACACCGCTTGGCCCATTTCTATCTAGCCTCTTCTACGCTAATTCTCGCACCTGGACTAGCCCATTTCTAGTGTAGCCCATGAGGTGGCTTACCCGGGAGATTCTAGCCTAAGTCCATCCTGGGTCGGAGCTGAACCGCGTCTGCCAGGGAGAGCGGAGCATGGCGTCTCTGTCTGAGGCGTCTTACCTCACTTCCTCTTCCGCCCAGCCTTCTGTTCTGTTTACTCCACCCACCTATGTTCTAAGCTATGAGCCCAAGCAGTTTGTTTATTACTTAACCAATGAAATCAACTGATTGATATGACACTCCCACATCAGAGATCCACCTGCCTCTGCCTCCCAAGTGCTGGGATTAAAGACGTGTGCCACCACCGCCCGGACCCCATGTTCTTTCTTGTATGTGGATCCTAGCCTATGATGTATGCATGTACACAGTAATTAAATATGCTGAGGTACAGTGCAACATTGAGGAAGGAGAACATGAAATTTTAAAGAGACAAAACACTCCCTGATGAGTTCACATACATGCTGTTCTTTGTGGGTCCTCTGAATGCGCTCCCAACATGTGCATGGTTTAGATGTAAAACAGGCCCTTAACAAGCAATATCCACATGTGCTCTATGCTGCCACCTTACTGGGAGGACCATGTTTGAAGGTATGGTTTTCATCCTTTAAATGTCTCTGTACAGTGCAATTCTTACAAGTACTGCCAACTTAGGTGCATTGTTCTCTAAACAATAATTCTAGCTATAAAAGCTGTAGAGAGTGAAGGCTGTCCAAAGTATGCTTACATCATCATAATCAGGGAATTTTTGAGAACTCCTGAAAATGATGACTTAATGGCCATGAATCTTGAAAATTAACACACCAGGAATTATCAAAACCAAGAAGCTGCTGGCACGATTTGGTTTGCTTTGATTTTCATTTTTTTTTTTTTATTTTCGAGACAGGGTTTCTCCATACCTTTTTGGTTCCTGTCCTGGAACTAGCTCTTGTAGACCAGGCTGGCCTCGAACTCCAAGAGATCCGCCCGCCTCTGCCTCCCGAGTGCTAGGATTAAAGGCGTGCGCCGCCACAGCCCGGCCTTCATTATATTTTATGTTATAGTTCTAAAGTGTAGTTTTCTGAATGGATGAATCTTCTTCCCTTTCAAACTTAAAGGTCATAACAAAGCTATTTTAGAGTGAGCTAAGGACTTGGATATTCGGGTCCCTGAACGAGAAGTACAAAAAGCCAATGAACATCTGGGAAAAGGGGTTCAACCATCAGCCTTCAGGGAACTGCAGTTCAAAGTGGCAGTGAGCCTCACCTCAGCTGTTATAGTCTCGAACAAAAGTCTAAGTATGTCCTCAAAGGCAGCTGCACACTGGGACCTTCCCTGGGAAACTTGGTGCCCAGCTCCACTACAGCCTTTGGAGCTTGGCCACCATCCTTGTGACAGCACAGACATGAGCTGCAGGTCCCCTCATGGACACCAGGGGGCGACAAGAAAGCTCCCTGAGGCCTGAACAAGTCTTGCAGCTTTGTCTCCATCAGGATTACAAGGGACCTGGAGCTCCATCACATAATCATTTCCTGTGTCTCTGAGAACCCAACTCTACAAGGAGACCCTGTGTAGTCCCCTCCCCCTCACTACACCCATGAGGAAAGATGGGGAGATCACAGGGCAGTCACCAAGGAGAACAAAGGCATCCCAGAAGGGTTAGGGAGGGCATGGGCAGACCTGAATCACATTTGGTCAGCACAGGGAGCTGGGGGGAGGGGTGTCTCCTGGGGTTCTCCATAGGGAGCTGGAACACAAAGTCCTCTTTCTAGTACACAGGTCACCTCCTCCTGCATGTCAGGATGTGAACCCCTGAGATAACTTGTATTCCTGGATGGGACACCTGACTGGTGACAGCAGTGACCTTGAATCTGGGCCCTTCCCAGTTGTCACTCAGACCTTTTCTTGCTCCTAGAGATTACTGCAACTCTCTCCAGGGAGTAACTCCCACTTTCCCAGAGCATTGAGGTCACTGAGCAGACTGGGCTCTGCTGGGATTTCCTGTCACAAGGAAATATACTCTTGACTATATAAAGTGCAGGGAAATGTCCTGGGTTGAGCTGCTGTTCTCTTGGCACTCAGGACATTTCTGAACCTTGTGTCTCAAAGTTCTAGAACACTGAACCAGAAAGAAAGGAATAAGGCCGGGCTGTTGTGGCACACACCTTTTATCCCAGTACTTGGGAGGCAGAGGCAGGTGGATCTCTGTGAGTTCAAGGCCAGCCTGGCTACAAGAGCTAGTTCCAGCACAGACTCCAAAAGCCACAGAGAAACTCTGTCTTGACAAACCAAAAGAGAGAGAGAGAGAGAGAGAGAGAGAGAGAGAGAGAGATAAAGGAACAGAAGGATCAGAGGCAGACTGATACCCCGACTCCACCCCCAGCCCATGTGACTCCAGGAGGTGTCATTTTTTTGGGAGGAGGCTCAGGTCTTGGAATAAAAGCCGAAAAAGACACCAGAGCAGCCACACTTGGCAGCAGCCTGAGAGGCAAACCTCCTGTCCAGAGGAAGAGCCTAGGCTACAACAGAGACCATGGAGCTCTCCTCAGCCCCTCTCCACAAAGGGCAGCTACCCTGTAGGGGACTCCTGCTGGCAGGTGAGGAGACATTCCTCAGGGGTGTGGTAGCAGGGGAGCTCAGAGACTGGATGGGGTCTTCTGGGAGGGGGACTCTGCCTGAGAGGAGACATCTGGCTTCTGCTTGAAGCCTGAGAGCAACAGAAAGCTCACAGTGAATGTGAATTGGTAAGTGGGGAGGAAAACTCAGGGGTTCCCACTGCAAGGGGGTACTGGCCTCTGTACCCTGAAGACTGACTCCCACAACTGTGTCAGGGTGACTCTCCAAGTAAAACTCAAACTGGGGCCAGTAAACAGGGTCATTTCATATATACGACCCTGCACATAAACCCCAGGCTCTGGGACAGTGATTTGCCCACAGGTGTCTGAGCCTGTTCCAGGCAGTGGGGTTTAAACCCAAATCAAACCAGTTCTCCTCACAGAGTCCTGGGCAGGAAGACAGAGCAGCAAGGATATCTAGAAGGTGGGGTTGTGGTTTACAAGGACTTCAGAAGAAACAGAGCTGGGAAGGTCAGAAAATGAAGGCTTTAGAGGAGGTCAGAGAAGACATGCCTACACTCACCAAAGATTCTGAGTGTGAGTAGGGATCTGAAGGAGTAAGGGGTTGGCTGTGCAGACACCCGAGAAAAGTTTCATTCAGTGGAAAGATTCAGGGGTACTGAGGAATGGGGATGATGCTGCTGAGCTCCACCCAATAGGACACACACACCATGGCTGAGAGTTGAACACGCTCAGGTCTCAATTTCTACCAAATGCAAAGATCTAATATTGATAGTTTTTCTCTCTTCCCTCTTAGCCTCACTTTTGATCTACTGGAGCTCTCCCACCACAGCCCAAGTCACTGTGGAAGCAGTTCCGCCCCATGTTGCTGAAGGGGCAAATGTTCTTCTACTTGTCCACAATCTGCCAGAGACACCCCAAGTCTTTTACTGGAACAAGGGAGAAAATCCGGATAACAGTAACGAAATTACACGATTTATAACGTCAGATAATGTAAATAAAACAGGGCCTGCATACAGTGGCAGAGAGACAATATACCCCAATGGATCCCTGCTCTTCCAGAACATCACTCAGAAAGACACTGGAGCCTACACGTTCCAAATGATAACGCAAAGCTATTATTTTATTACAAGATCCGTGCAGTTCCATGTTCACCGTAAGTAATTCTCTGTAACCTCAGGGTCGTGGGTGGAGCTAATCCTACTTCACACATAGAATTGTCAGTGCTGGATGACTGTGTTATGGTCCCCACATTGTGGCTCAAGCATTTAGTAAAGAACACGGAGTGGAGGAAACAGCAATAAATCAGGATCCCTCACTTGAATCCACCCTCAGAGAGAGGGGCTGAGGTAACTCAGGCCAGGAATGTCAGACTCTGCCCAGGGTCTTAGATGCTCCTCATGAACATGGCCTTGAGAAAGACCCTTCAGGACTCAGGCAGGGCCTGACTGAGAAAACCATGAGATTTTCACAGAGACATGAACACCAGGTTTGTTTCAGACCTCCTTCCCAGACTGGACCAGGAATGCTGAGAAGCTTATAGACTGGGCTGTAATTTGACCTCCTGTTGGAGCTGACAGGGGACAATGATGGATTGTAGGCTGGTAGCCTGCTCACCGTCAGCCTGTGAGAGCCATGTCTGAGGCAGGTCACCTGGGCATCTCCTCCTGAGACTCAGTGTGCTCAGCATAGGTGGAGGGGTATGAAAGACAACCAGCCAGCTGTCCTGATGGTCTTCTGAGACCTTGCAGGAAGGTGGAGAGCCCTAAAGAGATGGGAGAAAAGTGTACAAATGGCAGCTCCCTGCCTCTGGGGGTCCAGCCCTGGGATTATTTCCTGCAGGCAAATAGTAAGAGACTGCAAATAGTAAGAGTGGAAGGTTAGGTCATTGCTCAACTTTCAGATGAACTTGTAGGCATGGCAACAATCATTGTCCTATTCTAGGGAAACTGAGACAGGAAACAGTCACTGAGTCAGGGTCACACAGGCCATGGGTGGCACAAGCTATCTGTCCACAGTCACATCTCCTGCCTCCCCACCATGGAGACTCTGTTAGGTACCCCTGAGGGTTATAGATCATTTCCTAGACTTGGGCTTCTTTTAAGGTTCCCTGATTCATGTCAGTCAACATCAAACTCCTGACAAGAATGGCCCAGCTGAAGCCCAGCCTGTCCTGAGACTAACCAGATCCTGATCTGTGTGGGGTCTCTGAAGGGCTGTCAGGTTCTCAGGGAACTCAATGGGAAGACTAATCATGACCTATCTGTAGGAGAGCCCTGAGCAGCAAAGGCTTGGAGGGCACTGGTCCTCACTGAGCAGTGGAGGTCAGTGCAGCTGGAGGGACTCACACATAGTGTCCCAAGACATGCAATGGTGTCAGTGAGGACCAGGAGATAACATGAGGTCTCTGATTCCAAGTCTTGAGTCTGTCCATCACCACACACTGCAGCTCAATTCCCTTCTGGGAAAGCCCTTGCTTCTCCTATACACAGCACAGAGGCCCCATTGTCTCTGAGAGCTCAGCTATTCCATCTGCCTGTAATTTGCTTCTTGCCTGATTCTTTGAGGATCTGGGTTTGTGGGGAGATAGGAGACAATCTCTGTTGAAAGAGGCCCTTGCAAGAATCAGAGGCACCACACAACACAACCTTCTCTCTGTTGTCCGCACACACAGCACGGCTACCCAAGCCCAAAATCACAAGCAACAATTCCAATCCCATGGAGGGTGACGACTCAGTAGCATTAATGTGTGATCCAAAGACTGAGAATACAAGCTACCTGTGGAGGAGAAATGGCCAAAGCCTCTCAGAAGGTGACAGGCTGAAGCTGTCTAAGGGCAACAGGACTCTCACTTTACTCAGTGTTGTGAGGAATGACACAGGAGATTATGAGTGTGAAACCCGGAACCCAGTGAGCACCTCCCGAAGTGACCCATTCACTCTGAACATTACCTGTGAGTATTGTCTGCTTCACCCTGGCTACATCTTTCTATACAAAAGGTTAGAGCTAGGACACTCAGTCCCCTTGGGTTGGTGACACAGACCCACTACACAGATACCTAGGCTGGCCAGGACTTCCTGGCCCATCACAAGAACATGCAGCCAGGCCCAGCATTGAGCTGGAATGGGTTTGAGGCTCAGGGTGATGGGGACAGGCTCAGGTTCAGTGCACACCCGCGTGTGCAGTGGGATGTTGGTGCTTGAGATGGATCAGGGCTTGTGACTGCTGCATGAATACTCTTCTATTGATCTGCACCTCAGCTGCAGTTATAGCACAGCTCAGAGAGATACTATGTTCTTCTGCAGACCAAGATTCCCCTTCGCTCTGCCGACATCACATGTGCCTTTATTCTGTTTGCTCCAGATGGTCCAGACATCCCGATCATATCCCCCTCAAATACTTATTTTCGTTCAAGGACAAACCTCAGTCTCTCCTGCCATTCAGCTGCTAACCCACCCGCACTGTACTCTTGGTTTGTCAATGGAGAGTTCCTGTCAACCTCCCAAGAGCTCTTTATCCCCAACATCACTACTAATGATAGTGGAACCTATACCTGCTTCGTCTATAAATCTATCACTCGCCTCAATAGGACCACAGTCAAGAATATTAAAGTCCTTGGTAAGTGGATCTCTAAAATATCAGCGACAGGTTTGTAGTGGAGTCTTTTGGCTTTCTGGTAAGATGCAGCAGAATTTAATTTCCAGCCCATGTCTAGGGAACAAGCAAAACTCCATTTTTTCCTGAGTGTCCTGCTTCATCCCTATGCTGATCTTCTCAGGATGCTATGACTCCTCCTGTCTGATAGGGTTGGAGCTTGGAGTGTGAGGAGGAGCTTCTCCCAGCCTTGAAAACCTCAGGTTGTGGGAGGGACTTCCTAGGGGAGTGAGAGCCTTAATGTCAAGATTTCTTTCTGTCACTAACACAGCCTTTCTGTCTCCTCCATTTTCCTCTTATGACCTCCACAACTTAGAGGAACATTCAGGGCTTTACTATGTTCACTTCTTTTTCCCTAATGTGAGAAGAAAACTCCCTCCCCACAGATGGGGATCAGCAGTTCAGAGCTCTGCTCCCAGTTCTGATTCTGTCTCAGGGGTGATTGGCTGAGCTCTAACTCCATTGGAGAAGAAGAGAGGGTGGAAAAGGCACCTGGGACCCTGGTTTTGACTCAGGGTAAACCATGTCATTGACGACTTGATGATACCCTCTCTCCCTTACTCTTCTCAAGGTTTATAAACAAAAGTATGGACTTCCCACAGGGCAGGGAACACTTACTGCTCTTAGGACTGGATAGACAGGGGAGAGGGAGTGGGAAGAGTAGGAGGGAAATGGGAGGAGGGGAGGAGGTGAAAATTTTTAATGAATAAATAAATAAATAAACTAAAAAAAATCCAAAAACAAATGTCGGCCAATTGTGCTGCTTTGTGCCTTTAAGTTCAGCACTAAGGAGGGAGAGGCAGGAAGATAGTGTGAGTTTGAGCCAAGTCTGGTCTACATGGCAAGGTCTAGGCTAGCCAAAACTGTACAGTGTGACCCTGTCTGAAAACAAAAAAGCAAAAAACAAAACAAAATGCAAAACAGGTATGGCAGATTAGAGTGGCAGACTGTGGTCAACTCAGTGGTCATTCACGTCTTCTCTGTGGTATTTAATCCATCTCCATGTAGCAGGACATAAATTTCTCTTCAAACAGAAATTCTTTACTTTGGGATTTCTCCAAGTCCTGAATTCTAGGAGTTAACACCTTTAAGATTAGCTGGGCTATCCTAACCCCATAACAAATAAATTATTTAATAAAAAAAACCGAGAAAGCTATTTTCTAATGCAGGGACCTGACTGTTCACACTCACAGAAAGAGTGTGCAAGAATTTGCACAAAAATCAATGGAAAAAACATTCTCCCCATTACTGGGTCTATGGGGGTCACGTAATAATTGCGGACAAACCCCCAAGGTCTATTACACCAGAAGCAAACTTTATTCCAGGAAAACATTAAAAAAATAAATTTCCATGGGGCACAAAAAGTTTATCAGAGAAGGACTTGTAAGGCTGTGGCAAAACACAGTTTCCAAACTCTCCCTTTATATAGCAAGAAGCAACAAGCATTAGGAAAGAACAAAGGAATTTTTACAATCTCGAGGTAAAACTCAGATACAAATTCTTCTTTAAAAAAAATTTTCATTGACCATGTTTTTCAGTTGAACTGGTGTTAGTGTTTAGTCCATCCTTCTCTCTGGCACTGGCTGATGGTGTTTACCAAAGCTCTGCACTCCCCTTACACTTCCCGTGTCGCATAGCAGGCGAGGAATGGGAAAACGCACAACCAAAAAGTCACATACATGCCATCATTTAAACGTAAACTCAGCTCACTTCATTTGCTGATCCTGAGTGGCCAGGGGTCATGAAGGCTGAACGTCAGCTTACAGAGGTTCCTCAGTTTGAAGAGGGTCACTTCAGTCTTGCAGATAGAGCTATGGATTCTATAGCAAAGTGACCAATGTTAACAGTTAATTCTTAAGGTGCTGAGAAAGCTGCTGATAGCCTGCTCTCATTCTCCTAGGATTACAACTTTATATTTCCTTATTTCTGCATTCTTATTTCTGGAACCTACATTTCTATATTCTTATTGTTGGACTCTTCACCAATCCCCCTCAGGGTCTCTGGACACGTGGGGTGAGTGGCCTCCTAGTGTGGAATCTACACGTATACCCTGAGTCCGGGGTCACTATGGGTGATCTGGGTAGAGGAAGATTCTGCTCTTTCCTGAGAGACCATATCTTACACCAAACATGAGATCTTGTGTCATTCTGTGTGAGCTGGCTGAGATCTCTGAGGGTAAACGACTCTCACTTGGTCCCCTCCACTGTTTATCCACAGAGCCAGTGACTACACCCTCCATCAAGGCCACCAAATCTGAAGTCAAAGAACGAGACTCTGTGCACCTGACCTGCGACTTCAACTCCAGTGACTCTACAATTGCCTACCGCTGGTTCCACAATGGCAAGGGAATGGAATTCACAGACAGGGTTTTCTTAATTCAAAACAGACTCCTCTCCATATCGCACGCCAGGAAGGAGGATTCTGGGGCGTATCAGTGTGAGATATACAATGCAGTCAGTTCCAAGAGGAGTGACCCATTCCAGTTGAACTTAAGACGTGAGTGACCTCCCCTCCATTCTTACTTCATAGTGTTGGGAGTGGGGCAATTTTTTATCAGCAATGTGCAAAATGTGTAAAATTCACCAGGAGAAAAACATGGCTCAAGATACAAACACAGCCAGCTTGGTGGTGGATGCATGTTAATCTCATGATAAAATAACGTGTAAGCTGAGCACGGTGCTGCGTGCCTTTAACCCCAGCCATCACACCAGAGCTAGAGACAGGTGATTGTCTATGAGTTCCCAACCTCCCTGGTCTTTGATTAGCAGCACCGGCCACTGTATGCTGAAGACTGACGTTCCCACTATGTTAGGGTGACTCTGCAAGTAAAACCCAGACTGGGGCCATTAAGCAACATCATGACATATGACCCTGAGGAATCCACAAGTAAACCCCAGGCTCTGGGACACTAATTTGCTCACAGGTATCTGAGCCTGTTTCAGGTAGTGGGCTTTAAACCAAAATCAAATTATTCCTCCTCACAGAGTCCTGGGCAGGAAGACAGAGGAGCAAGGACATCTAGAAGGTGGGGCTGGGACTGACAAGCACTTCAGAAGAAACAGAGCTGGGAAGGCAAGAAAATGAATGCTTGGAGTCTTTAGAGAAGGAGGTCAAAGAAGACATGCCTACACTCACCAAAGATTCTGAGTGTGAGCAGGGATCTGAGGGAGTTAGGGGTGAGCTGTGTGGACACCTAAGAAGAGAGTTTCGTTCACTGGAAAGATTCAGGAGTACAGAGGAATGGGGGTGATGCCCCAGACCTTTCTGCAACAGGACACACACACACCATGGCTGAGAGTTGAACACGCTCAGGTCTCAATTTCTACCAAATGCAAAGATCTAATATTGATCGGTTTTTTTCTTCTTCCCTCTTAGCCTCACTTTTGATCTACATGAGCTCTCCCACCATGGCCCAAGTCACTGTGGAAGCAGTTCCGCCCCACGTTGCTGAAGGGGCAAATGTTCTTCTACTTGTCCACAATCTGCCAGAGACACTCCAAGTCTTTTCCTGGTACAAGGGAGAAAATGTGGATGAGAAAAAGGAGATTGTAAAATTTGTAAAACCCGGAGAAACATATAAAAGAGGGCCTGCATACAGTGGCAGAGTAAAAATATACCTCAATGGATCTCTGCTCTTACTCAATGTCGCTCAGAAAGATGCAGTACCCTACATGCTACATATGAAAATGGGAAACCTTGACGCTAGAAATGCATCTGTGAAGTTCCATGTACACCGTAAGTAACCTCTGGGTCGTTGTAGACCTAATCCTACTTCACTCATAGAATTGTCAGTCCTGGATGACTTGTTATGGTCCCCGCATTGTGGTTCAAACATTTAGAAAAGGCCACAGAATGGAGGAAACAGAAATAAATCAGGATCGGTAACTAGAATCTACCCTCTGAGAGAGAAGGTGAGGTAACTCAGCCCAGGCATGTCAGACTCTGCCCAGGGTCTTAGATGCTCCTCATGAACATGGCCTCGAGAAAGATCCTTCAGGACTCAGGCAGGGCCTGGCTGAGAAAACCATGAGATTTTCACAGAGAAATGAACACCCAAAGCTTTGCTTCAGACCTCCATCCCAGACTGGACCAGGAATTCTGGGATCTCAAAGATGGGGTTGGAATTTGACCTCCTGTTGGAGCTGACAGGAGACAATGATTGATTGCAGGCTGGTAGCCTGCTCACCGTCAGCCTGTGAGAGCCATGTCTGAGACAGGTCACCTGGGCATCTCCTCCTGAGACTCAGTGTGCTCAGCATAGGTGGAGGGGTATGAAAGACAACCAGCCAGCTGTCCTGATGGTCTTCTGAGACCTTGCAGGAAGGTGGAGAGCCCTAAAGAGATGGGAGAAAAGTGTACAAATGGCAACTCCTTGCCTCTGGGGGTCCAGCCCTGGAATTATTTCCTGCAGGCAAATAGTAAGAGATACTGCTTGGTGGAAAGTCAGTCCATTGCTCACCTTTCAGGTTAACTTGCAAGCAACGATCATTTACTCTGTGCCCTATTCTAGGGAAACTGAGACAGGAAACACAGTCACTAAGTCAGGGTCACACAGGCCACGGGTGGCACAAGGTATCTGTCAACAGCCACATCTCCTGCCTCCCCACCATGGAGACTCTTTTAGGTGCCCCTGAGTCTTATAGATCATTTCCTAGACTTGGGCTTCTTTTATGATTCCCTGATTCCTGTCAGTCAACATCAAACTCCTGACAAGAATGGCCCAGCTGAAGCCCAGCCTGACCTGAGTGCTAACCAGATTCAGGTTGGTGTGAGATCTCTGACGGGCTGTTAGGTTCTCAGGGAACTCAATGGGAAGACTAATCATGACCTATCTGTAGGAGAGCCCTGGGCAGCAAAGGCTTGGAGGGTGCTGGTCCTCACTGAGCAGTGGAGGTCAGGGCAGCTGGAGCGACTCACACATAGTGTCCCAAGACATGCAATGTGTCAATGAGGACCAGGAGATAACATGAGGTCTCTGATTCCAAGTCTCTAGTCTGTCCATCACCACACACTGCAGCTCAGTTCCCTACTGGGAAAGCCCTTGCTTCTCCCAAACACAGCACAGGAGGCCCCATTGTCTCTGAGAGCTCAGCTACTCCATCTGTAATTTGTTTCTTGCCTGATTCTTTGAGGTTCTGGGTTGGAAGGGAGATTGGAGACTAGCTCTGTTTAAAGAGGCCCTTGCAAGAATCAGAGGCACCAAACAGGGCAAAATTCCTTCTCTTGTCTGCACATAGCACTGCTACCCAAGCCCAAAATCACAAGCAACAATTCCAATCCCATGGAAGGCGAGGACTCAGTAGCATTAATGTGTGAGCCTGAGACTGAGAATACAAACTACCTGTGGAGGAGAAATGGCCAAAGCCTCTCAGAAGGTGACAGGCTGAAGCTGTCTGAGGACAACAGGACTCTCACTTTACTCAGTGTTGTGAGGAATGACACAGGAGATTATGAGTGTGAAACCCGGAACCCAGTGAGCACCTCCCGAAGTTATCCATTCCATCTGGAAATTACCTGTGAGTATTATCTGTTTTATAATTTTTACAGATGCCTAAATACCGACAGTTTGAGCTAGGACACTCTGTCCCCTTGGGTTGGTGACACAGATCTACCACACAGATCCCTAGGCTGAACAGGGCCTCCTGGCCCAGTCCAGGTACATGCAGCCAGGCCCAGAATTGAGCTGGAATGGGCTGGAGGGACTTCTCCTACCTAGAGAGACTCAGGGTGATGGAGACAGGGGACAGATCAGTCTCAGGCTCAGTGCACACGTGAGTGTGAAGTGGGTATGTTCCTGTGCTTTGATCGAGATGGATCAGGATTTGTGCCTGCTGCATGAATACTCCTCTTCTAATCGGCACCACAGCTCTTGGAACTTGCTCAGCTGAAGTTATAGCACAGCTCAGAGAGATACTATGGCCTTCTGCAGACCAGTATGGCCCTTCCCTCTGCTGACATCACATGTGCCTTTGTTGTGTTTGTTCCAGATGGTCCAGACATCCCTATCATATCCCCCTCAAATACTCATTTTCGTTCAAGGACAAACCTCAGTCTCTCCTGCCATTCAGCTGCTCTCCCACCCACGCTGTACTCTTGGTTTGTCAATGGAGAGCTAGTGTCATCCTCCCAAGAGCTCTTTATCCCCAACATCACTACTAATAACAGTGGATCCTATACCTGCCTCATCCATTACTTTGTCACTGGCCTCAATAAGACCAGAGTCAAGAACATTGAAGTCCTTGGTAAGTGGATCTCTGGAATATCAGTGCCAGATTTAGAGTTTTTTGACTTTCTGGTAAGATGCAGCAGAATTTAATTTCCAGCCCATGTCTAGGGAACAAGCAAAACTCCACTCTCTCCTGAGCGTGCTTCATCCCTATGCTGATCTTCTCAGGATGCTCTGACTTCTGGCTGATAGGGATGGAGCTTGGAATGTGAGGAGGAGCTTCTCCCAGCCTTGGAAACCTCAGGTTGTGGGAGGGACTTCCTAGAGGAGGGAGAGCCTTAAGGTCAAGATTTCTTTCTGTCACTAACACAGCCTTCCTGTCCCCTCCATTTTCTTCTTATGACCTCCATGGCTTAGAGGGACATCCAGGGCTTTACTATGTTCACTTCTTTTTTTCCCAAATGTGAGAAGAAAACTCCCTCCCTACAAATGGGAACCAGCAGTTCAGAGCTCTGCTCCCAGTTCTGCTTCTGTCTCAGGGGTGATTGGCTGAGCTCTGACACCATCGGAGGGAAAGAGAGGGTGGAGAAGGCACCTGGGACCCTGGTTCTGAGTCAGGGTGAACCGTGTCACTGACGACTTGATGATGCTCTTTCTCTTACTCTTCTCAAGGATTATAAACAAAAGTATGGACTTCCCACAGGGCAGGGAAGCCTGACTGCTCTTAGGACTGGAGAGGGAGGGGAGGGGGAGTGGAGAGAGTATAGGGGAAATGGAAGGAGGTGAAGGATTTTAATAAATAAATAAATAAATAAACTAAAAAAAATCCAAAAACAAATGCCGGCCAAGTGTGCTGGTTTGTGCCTTTAAGGTCAGCACTAAGGAGGGAGAGACAGGGAGGTAGTGTGAGTTTGAGCCAAGTCTGGTCTACATGGCAAGTTCTAGGCTAGCCAGAACTGTACAGTGTGACCCTGTCTGAAAACAAAAAAGCAAAAAACAAAATGCAAAACAGGTATGGCAGATTAGAGTGGCAGACTGTGGTCAACTCAGTGGTCATTCACGTCTTCTCTGTGGTACTTAATCCATCTCCATGTAGCAGGACATAAATTTCTCTTCAAACAGAAATTCTTTACTTTGGGATTTCTCCGAGTCCTGAAATCTAGGAGTTAATACCTTTAAGATTAGCTGGGCTATCCTAACCCCATAACAAATAAATTATTTAATAAAGAAAACCCTAGAAAGCTATTGTCTAATGCAGGGACCTGACTGTTCACAGTCACAGAAAGAGTGTGCAAGAACTTGCACAAAAATCAATGGAAAAAACATTCTCCCCATTTCTGGGTCCATGGGGGTCA
The DNA here is from genome assembly GCF_018167655.1 of Microtus oregoni. Lineage (NCBI taxonomy): Eukaryota > Metazoa > Chordata > Mammalia > Rodentia > Cricetidae > Microtus > Microtus oregoni. Next base: position 54,510,522 of record NW_024543065.1, on the reverse strand, counting down.
AGCAGCGATTGTGGACAAACCCCCAAGGTCTATTACACCAGAAGCAAACTTTATTCCAGGAAATAAAATTAAAAAATAAAAAAATAAATTTCCATGGGCACAAAATGTTTATCAGGGAAGGACTTGTAAGGCTGTGGCAAAACACAGTTTCCAAACTCTCCCTTTATATAGCAAGAAGCAACAAGCATTAGGAAAGAACAAAGGAATTTTTACAATCTCGAGGTAAAACTCAGATACAAATTCTTTTTTAAAAAAAATTTTATTAACCTTGTTTTTCAGTTATACTGGTGTTAGTGTTTAGTCCATCCTTCTCTCTGGCACTGGCTGATGGTGTTTACCAAAGCTCTGCACTACCCTGACACTGCCCGTTTTGCATAGCACGAGAGGAATGGGAAAACGCACAACCAAAAAGTCACATACATGCCATCATTTAAACGTAAACTCAGCTCACTTCATTTGCTGGTCCTGAGTGGCCAGGGGTCATGAAGGCTGAACTTCAGCTTACAGAGGTCCCTCAGTTTGAAGAGGGTCACTTCAGTCTTGCAGATAGAGCTATGGATTCTATAGCAAAGTGACCAATGTTAACAGTTAATTCTTAAGGTGCTGAGAATGCTGTTGACAGCCTGCTCTCATTCTCCTAGGATTACAACTTTATATTTCCTTATTTCTACATTCTTATTTCTGGAACCTACATTTCTATATTCTTATTGTTGGACTCTTCACCAATCCCCCTCAGGGTCTCTGGACACGTGGGGTGAGTGGCCTCCTAGTGTGGAATCTACACGAATACCCTGAGTCCGGGGTCACTATGGGTGATCTGGGTAGAGGAAGATTCTGCTCTTTCCTGAGAGACCATATCTTACACCAAACATGAGATCTTGTGTCTTCATTCTGTGGGCCCTGTGAGCTGGCTGAGATCTCTGAGGGTAAACGACTCTCATTTGGTCCCCTCCACTGTTTATCCACAGAGCCAGTGACTACACCCACCATCAAAGCCACCAAATCTGAAGTCAAAGAACGAAACTCTGTGCACCTGACCTGCGACTTCAACTCCAGTGACTCTACAATTGCCTACCGCTGGTTCCACAATGGCAAGGGAATGGAATTCACAGACAGGGTATTCTTAATTCAAAACAGACTCCTCTCCATATCGCACGCCAGGAAGGAGGATTCTGGGGCGTATCAGTGTGAGATATACAATGCAGTCAGTTCCAAGAGGAGTGACCCATTCCAGTTGACCGTAAGACGTGAGTGACCTCCCCTCCATTCTTACTTCATAGTGTTGAGGGTGGGGCAATTTTTTATCAGCAATGTGCAAAATGTGTAAAATTCACCAGGAGAAAAACATGGCTCAAGATACAAACACAGCCAGCTTGGTGGTGGATGCATGTTAATCTCATGATAAAATAAGGCGTAAGCTGAGCACGGTGCTGCGTGCCTTTAACCCCAGCCAGCACACCAGAGCTAGAGACAGGTGATTGTCTATGAGTTCCCAACCTCCCTGGTCTTTGATTAGCAGAACCGGCCACTGTATGCTGAAGACTGACATTCCCACTCTGTCAGGGTGACTCTGCAAGTAAAACCCAGACTGGGGCCATTAAGCAACATCATGACATATGACCCTGAGGAATCCACAAGTAAACCCCAGGCTCTGGGACACTAATTTGCTCACAGGTATCTGAGCCTGTTTCAGGCAGTGGGCTTTAAACCAAAATCAAATTATTCCTCCTCACAGAGTCTTGGGCAGGAAGACAGAGGAGCAAGGACATCTAGAAGGTGGGGTTGGGACTGACAAGCACTTCAGAAGAAACAGAGCTGGGAAGGCAAGAAAATGAATGCTTGGAGTCTTTAGAGAAGGAGGTCAGAGAAGACATGCCTACACTCACCAAAGATTCTGAGTGTGACCCGGGATCTGAGGAACTGTGGGGTGCTCTGTGCAGATACCCGAGAAAACAGTTTCATTCAATAGAATACTCCAGGGGTACTGAGGAATGGGGGTAATGCTGCTGACCTCTTCAAAATACGACACACACACACACACACACACACACACACACACACTCAGATTTCAATTTCTACGAAATGCAAAGGTCCTAATAATGATGGTTTTTTTTTTTTTTTCTCTTAGCCTCTCTTACGATCCTCTGGAGCTCACGCACCAAGCCCGCAGTTACTGTGGAGGCAGTTCCACCCCATGTTGATGAAGGGAAGAGTGTTGTTCTACTTGTCCATGATATGCCAGAGAAAGTCAAATCCTTTTTCTGGTACAAGGGAAAAAATAGTATTGAGGAGAATAAAATTGCCCGATTTCTAAAATCTGATAGCACAGTTCAAAAAGGGCCTGCATACAGCGGCAGAGAGAAAATATACCAAAGTGGATCCCTGGTCTTCCGGAATGTCACTAAGATCGATGAAGGAGCCTATTTGCTACGTATGGAAACAGAAAACTTAAATTTTATGGCATATGTGCACATCCATGTGAACCCTAAGTAATTCTCTGTAACTGCTGGTGGAGGAAGCCATGCTGTTACCCCTGGGAATGACACATACATGTGTTGCAAATGGAGCTCTTTAGAGGCAAGGCCCTTTGGATAATCCCATCCATTTGTCAAAGACCTTCAGAAACAATACTTCAGATGTCTGCGCTGATCCCAGGGGTGCATGGGCTTCAGGCCTCTCTAACTTCCACTATGCTTATTTTTAGGGTGATTCTTAGTTCTGTTTTGTTAGTCGTGATTGTGCCTGAGTTTACTAGGAATTAAAGATTTTGCAGAAAAATTAAATTTCTCTGATGTGTTATGCAAACCAGTTTCACCTCTTGCTCCTGGCTGCCTTTGCAGTCATCCTGAGTGAGCAGGAGGAGCGTACTAAGGGTAATGATTATTGCTTATTCAGTCCCAAAAGTGATCAATATCCTACAAAGAACTTAGAACATGGTTTCTTAAAGGATGACATTAAAAACTTACAGAAACATATAAGGAAAAGATATAGGACACAAAAGGTCAGGCATTTCTTTTGTGCCAGGACATGAAAACTCAGATATTCTTCCAATATCAACTTATCGATAAAGGAATCTAAAACTCCCAGTTCCCTTAAGAGAAAAGTACACGTAGAAATTGTCAGGAAGTTTAGGAATTTTGTCCAGCAGTTAAAGCATTAGGTATTAATCATTACTATTTTCAGAACTTATAAAGATTAGAATTATAACTGTAGTCCACATAAAGGTGATACAGAGATTACTTAGAAACTGGCATACAGCTGAAAATGATATCCTAGGTGTGACAATACACTCAGCTGGTGACAAAGATATGAAAGTATCACAGTGTGAAGAGCTGGTCACAGGGCTTTAGTCTCTTAGTTTGTAATCAGATATTTACTCCCAGCTAGGGCACAGTATGAATAAGATGTGCCTGGCCAGATATAAACATTGGCTTGCACTATAATGATATGGGGCAAAGGTCAATGACGTCAAGGGAGTGGGAAGAAGAGAACCTGAAATGAATAAATGTTAATGATTCTAGGAGAGTGATTAAAGAGAAATGATTTGGAACTGCTCATGCTTGGAGGCATTAGGGCTTATAAAGATAAAGACTGCCTGAGCTAGATGGGAACATCAGGTAGAAAGACCAGTGGTCAGACCCTTCATTCTTTGCCAACTTCACAATCCGTCCTGGGGCACAGAATCCCACTGGACATGGACTCTGGCACTCATGGTCATGGGTGGAGTTATTTCTACTTCATGTAGGATAGTCAGTCCTGATGACTCTGTGTTATGGTCACTACATTGTGGTTCAAACATTTAGTAAAGCACACAGAGTGGGGGAAACAGCAATAAACCAGAATCCCTCAATTGAATCTACCCTCTGAGAGAGGGGGTGTGGTAATTCAGCCCAGGCATGTCAGACTCTGCCCAGGGTCTGTCTTAGAACATGGCCCTGAGAAAGACCCTTCAGGTCTCAGTAGGGCCTGGCTGACGAAACCATGAGATTTTCACAGAGACATGAAAACCTAAGCTTTGCCCAGACCTCCATCCCAGACCTGACCAGGAATCTTAAGAAACTTATGGACTAGGTTGGAATTTACCTCCTGTTGGAGCTCACAGGGGAAAATGATTGATTGTAGGCCCATAGCCTGCTGACCCTCAGCCTGTGAGAGCCATGTCTGAAGCAGATCACCTGGGCATCTCCTCCTGAGACTCAGCATGCTCAGAATAGGTGGAGGGGTATAAAGGCAACCAACCAGCTGTCCTGATGGTCTTCTGAGACCTCGTAGGAAGATGGAGAGCCCTAAAGAGATGGGAGGAAATTGTACAAATGGCAGGTCCTAGCCTCTGTGGGTCCTGCCCTGGGATTCTTTCCTGCAGGCAAGTAGTAAGAGGCATTGCTTTGTAGAAGGTTAGGTCATTGCTCACATTTAAGGTGAACTTGTATGCATGTGATGGAGGAAGGTCATTGGTTAATAAAGAAACTGCCTTTGCCCATTTGATAGGCCATCCCTTAGGTGGGTGGAGTAGACAGAACAGAATGCTGGGAAGAAGGGAAGTGAGGCAGAAGCTATTCCTCTCCTCTCAAGGACAGTCACAATGGAGCTTTAGCCCAAGATGGATCTAGGTTAGAATCTTTCCAGTAAGCCACCACCTTGTGGTGCCACACACATTAATAGAAATGGGTAATCAAGATGGGAGAATTAGCCAGTAAGAGGCTAGAGCTAATGGGCCAAGCAGTGTTTAAATGAATACAATTTGTGTGTTGTTATTAAGGGGCATAAGATAGCCAGGCGTGCAGAAGCCAGGCAGGATGAAAAGTAGGCTTGCAGCAGCTCCTTCTACAGGCACGGAAAAGGATCATTTACCCTGTGTCCTATTCTAGGGAAACTGAGACTGGAAACACAGTCACTGAGTCAGGGTCACATAGGTCATGGGTTGCACAAGCTATCAGGACTGCTTGTTTTTATGCTGTATGAACTGGACAGGTAGGACCCATGGAGAAATGACTGCTGAAATTGCCTAAAGGTGACACTGTCCTTCAGTGTTCCTGCTTCATGAAAGAGTGTGCTAGACTCTTCTAGGACACACAAAAATGTTACTAACAAACTGTCAATATAGGCTGAACTGTCTTTGAAATTTCCTGCTTCATGGGAAAGCCTGGTGGATACTATGGCCTGTGTGCTGATGATTAGATGCTCCAATGATGTCCAGGCAGCGAGTTGTCTCTGTTAATTCTAGAGTTTTTGAAGTTGCTTACAATTTACTTCTTGTTTACTTAGATAATATTATATCCTTCTGCATTCTTTGGTTAGTTGAAGAATTTATAGTTTTCTTTATTTATGATAATAGATAAAGTGGATACCAATATTGTAACTGTAATTTGTGCTTGATACCTGTTTTGTTATATGTAATTTTACTATGTAAAAGTTAAAACCTTCCTTTTTTATTTAAACAGAAAAGGGGAGGTGATGTGGGATTCCCCTCTGTATCTTGTAAATACCATTAATGAATAAAGAAATTGCTTTAGACCTATAACTGGGTAGAACTTTGCTAGGTGGGGAAAACTAAACTGAATGCTGGGAGGAAGAAGGCTGAGTCAGAGAGAAGCCATGGAGCCCTGCCAGAGACAGATGCTAGAACCTTGCTTGTAGGCCACGAGCCTCACGGTAAATATAAAATAATAAAAATGGATTAAATCAAGATGTAAAAGCTAGGTATTAAAAAGTTAGAACTAGCTATTTAGGACAGCGAGGGCCTGAGGAAACAAGCTCCACTAGAGGAGAAGCCAGGAGCAAATCCAGTTCTGGGAGACAACCTAGTCCCAAACTCTGGCAGATGAAGATTCAGCTAGTCACTAGATCTAGAGTCTGCAATATTACCAGAACACAGGGGTGTAACTATTGTGCAATTGAGCCAGAGTCAGAGACTGCTAGAGTCCAGATGTGAATCTGGGACCTTCAAGGGTGTAGACCTAAGCCAGGACCCTGGTGGGTCTGAGTGTGAGTCTAGGACCTTCGAGGAACTAGGTCTGAGCCAGGAACTCTGCCAGTATGGGTGTGAGTGAACTTGGGACATAAGAAAGAATAGGCAGGAACCAGAGATCTCAGCGGGGCCAAGTGTTAGTCTGGGACCTCTGAGGGAGTAAGCAGGTCCTCTGTGGGTCTAGTCTCACCTGAGCCTGGGACCTCTGAGGCAGTAGACCAGAGTAAGAAACATTTCCAGGTCCAACACCAAGTTAGGAACTTCTGTAACAGTATTTATAGAAACATGGAAAAACAGCCAACTTCGGCCAAGAATGCCTGAGACAGCAAACTCCAAGGGAGCAGAGAAATGCACAGGAGTGTTGAGCTATCTCCAGGAACATGGAGTAACCAACGGGGTAACTAAAACTGTGACACTGACTTACCACAAGGAAAAACCATCTGAGCTTTGGATTCACTGACACCTAGAAGATTATTCAACAGAATCTCAGAGTGCCCCAATCACTCGTATTAGAGAGAAAGATGAGTAGATGTAAGAACATGAAACACCACAAAAGAGCAATACAACACCAGTAAAACCTAAGGACCCTACAACAGCATGACCTGAATAACCAAATATGGATGAAACAAAAAAAAATTACCTAAAAAATAGATTAAAGAAAATGTTTGAACCTCTTAAAGAGTAAATGAGAAATTCTCTTAAATAAATAGAAGAAAAGACAAACAAAAAAATTGGAAGACATGAGCAAATCACCTTAGGAAAACCAAGAAAAAGAAGTCAAACATATGAAAGAAACTATTCAGGACTTGAAAACTAAAATAGAGACAATAAAGAAAATAAGAGCTAAGAGAATTTTAGAAACAGAAATCATAAGAAAATGATTAGGAACCACAAATGCACGCAGGAACAGCAGCATACAATAGATGGAAAGAAAATCTCAAGTGCTGAAGATACAATAGAGGAAATAGACTCATCAGTTAAAGAAAAGTTTAAATCTAACAAAAGTTTAACCCATAATATTCAAGAAATATGGAACACCATGGAAAGACCAAATCTAACAATAATAGGTTTAGAAGAAGGAGAAGTACAACTCCAAAGCACAGAAAATATATTTAACAAAACCATAGAAGAAAACTTTCCCAACCTAAAGAAAGATATGCCTATGAAGATGCAAGAAGCATACAGAACATCAAATAGACTAGATCAAAAAAAGTACTCTTGCCACATAATAATTAAAACACTAAACATACAGAGTAAAGAAAGAATATTAAGAGCTGAAAAGGAAAAAGGCCAAGTAACATATAGAGGTAGAGCTATCAAAATTACACCTGACTTTTCATTGGAAATAGTGAAAGCCATAAGGTCATGGTCAAGTGTTATACAGACATTAAGGGACCACGGATGCCAGTCCAGACTACTTTACGCAGAAAAACTTTCAATCACCATACAAGGATAAAGCAAGATATTCTATGACAAATCTAGATTTCACCAATACCTAGCCACAAACCCAGCCAGACACAAAAATATTAGAAGGGAAACTTGAACACAAGGAAGTTGGCTACACCAACGAAAACACAGACAATTGATAGTCTCACAGCAGCAAATCCCAAAGAAGGGAAAACACACAAATTAACATCAACAACAATAAAAACTAAATTGACAGGAGATAGCAATCACTGGTCATTAATATCCTTTAATGTAAAAGGACTCAACTCAACCATAAAAAGCCACAGGCTAACAGATTAGATATGAAAATAGAATCCATCCTTCTTCTGCATACAAGATACACATCTTAATGTCAAAGACAGGCACCATCTCATAGTAAAGAGTTCAAAAAATATACCAATCAAATGGACCTAAGAAACAAGCTGGTGTAGATATCCTAATATCTAACCAAATAGACTGCAAGCTAAAATTAGGCAGAGACAAAGAGGGTCATTTCATATTAGTCACAGGAAAAATCCATCAAGTGGAAATTTCAATACTGATCATCTATGCCCCCAAAACAAGGGCATCCTCATATGTACAAGAAACACTTGTAAAGCTTAAATCATACAATTACATTCCACACACTAAAAGTGAGATATGTCAACACTCCCTTATCAGCACTGGACAGTCAGTCAGACAAAAAAATGAACAGAGAAATAAGAGAACTAACAGATGTTATGACTCAAATGGACTTAACAGACATCTATAGAATATTCCATCCAAACAGAAAAGAACATGCCTTCTTCTCAGCACCTCATGGAACTTTCTCAAAAACTGGCCACATACTTGGTAACAAAACGAACCTCAACAAATACAAAAAATTGGAATAATCCAATGTACCTTATTAGATTATTATGGTTTAAAACTAGAAGTTAACAGCAATACTAACTCCAGAAAGCCCACAAACACATGGAAATTAAATAATGCACACCTGAATCATCAATAGTTCAAGGAAGAAATAAAGGGAGAAATTAAAGGCTTCTTAAAATTCAATGAAAATGATCATACAACATACACAAAATTATGGGACACATGATGGCAGTGTTAAGTGGAAAGTTCATATCACTAAATGCCTACATAAAGAAGCTGAAAATAAAACCACACTAGTGAATTAAACAACATTTGAAATCTTTAGAACAAAAGAAACATACTCACCTAAGAGAACTAGATGTCAGGAAATAATTAAATTGAGAGCTGAAGTTGACAAAATACAACTTCCCTTCATGATAAAGGTCTTGGAGACAGTAGGGATAAAAGGAACATTCCTAAACATAATAAAGGCAATATTCAGAAAGCCAACAGCCAACATCAAGCTACATGGAACTTCAATGACTCATAAATACTTTCAGTAATGTAGCAGGATACAAGATTAACTCTATTTGACATGAACTTTAAGACTTTGAAAGAAAATGTTGAATAGAATACCAGAAAAATGGAAGGATCTCCCATGCTCTTGGATTGTTTGGATCAACATCATAAAAATTGGCAATCCTACCAAAGGCAATCTATAGATTCAATGCAATCCCCATCAAAATCCCAACAAAATTCTTCACAGACCTTGAGAGAACAATAATCAACTTCATATGGAAAACAAAAAAACCCTGGATAGCCAAAACAATCCTATACAATAAAGGATCTTCCATAGGCATTACCATCCCTGACATCTGTTGTAATAGGAGCAGTAGGGCTGCGTTCCCGGCACCTGGCCACCCGCACAGCTAGCTTTATAGCCGAAATAATTACACAGAAACTGTATTCTTTTAAATACTGCCTGGCGTCTTATTGGCTAGCTCTTACATATCGATCTAACCCATTTCTAATATCCCTGTAACACCACGAGGTGTCTTACCAGGGAAGATCTTAACCTGCGTCTGAGTCCCGTAAAAGAATCATGGCGACTCCTTGATTCAGCTTTTTTCTCCCAGCATTCTGTTCTGTTTACTCTGTCTACCTAAGGGTCGGCCTATCAAATGGGCCTAGGCAGTTTCTTTATTACTTAACCAATGAAACAACAGATAAGATACAACACCCACCTCCATCATTTCCCCTTTTTCTGTTTAAACAAAAAAGGCTTGCATTTTAACATAGTAAAATTACATATAGCAAAACAGTTATCAAGCAAGAATTACAGTTACAATATTTATATCTATTTTATCTTTTATCATAACTAAGGAAAACTATAACTATCCATTCTTCAACTCCATCAAAGACTCCAGAAGGATATAATATTTCCTAAGCAAACAAGAAGTCCAAAACTCTAGAAATGACAGAGACATCTCGCTGTCTGGACAGTCACCCAAAGTTCTTCTGCACCGTTGGGGCATCCATCTTCGGCCTACAGGCCCATAGTTTCCAGCAGACATTTCCATAAAGCAGGAAATTCCAAAGACAGTTCAGTCACTATCTGCTGTGTCCTGCAGAATGTCTCGCAGACTCTTTCATGAGTCATGAACCCCGAAAGACCATCTCACCTTTAGGCAAGTTCAGCAGTCCTCTCTCTGCGGGTTCTCTGTGTCCAGTTTATGCAAAGGTCCAGGCAAGAGCAGTTTCTTGCCCAAATGGCTATCAAACTCCATAAGGATCCTCTTCGATGCCCATCTTCCTGTCGAAGTAGATTGGTGTCACCAGGAGCAGACATGTCTCATTGTCGTGAAAAGTCCTAAGTTATTAAAATATTTTAAATGTCATATTCTGCAGTCTTTGAAAGATATGAAGAATGCCTATCTAACTGAAACATGACTCTATATATCCAGAAAATCTAACTAACATGAATACAAGCTTTACTATTATCTATAATTATCCATTAACAACCTATATTTCTTAATTATATAGTACATTTTTAAATGAACTACACAATCACAATACCTTAATCAAGATCAATAAATACATATACATATAACAAAATTGACCTTAAAATCCATACTAATTCAGATTATTCATACCTATATCATTTCCCCCTTTAAATGTAAAAGAACATTTATAAACAATATTTTGGGAACGTGGGCACAGTTTTTCTCTCCAAACTGCTTCCTGCTGAATGGGGGCGCTGTTAATCAGATCATTTAGGGTGTAACCTGTGTGCCAGGTTTATCTCAGTTGGCAGTTGAGTGAAGTAATTTTTTGAGGGTGTTCACAGCAACTTTTTGGGAGGTCGTGGTCTATCATACCAAATTGGGATAGATGCAATCCACAGGGTCTGGTCCTCTGTGAAAACAAAAGAAGACCCGCTCCAAAGCATCATATCCTTAGACCCAAATTTTGAAATCGTAATACCCTTATGATATCCGTTCTGGTTCCATTTGGCAGTCCATATAATGAAATGTCTGTCTGTACTTAGCTCCTTTACAGTCAAAAATTTTAAAGAAAACACAATGTACATAATCCAGACTCTCTGTGAATTTTCCATTTTTATGTGGCTTATTTTTCTTTATTTCTTTTAATCTATAACAATCTGTATTCTATCTCTTTAAAGACTTTACCTTTTTTTAAAAATCATCAACTTTATTCTCTATATTCTTTTTCTTCTCTCTCTCAAGCCTACGTACATTCATCCAACAGTGTGGTCTTTTATGTCTGAATCTGTTTTATTGTGAATCTGTAACATATTTTTAGTATGCAGGAGCATTTCTTAAAATGTTAAGCAGTTCTTAAAAACTTAAGTTGCACCATGTACAGGTAATACGGTACTGTCTGTGTCCTGCCCAGTCGAAACCTTCACTGTGCTGTTATTACAGTAATTATGGTAGTTCCTGCTGACCAGCACAGTTCAGCATGGAGCAGTTGCTCCTGCCTCAGATCCATTTGGTGCCCCTGAGCTGAGCACAGTTCCAGGCATACAGCAAGTCCACATTGGCGCTGCAGTCAGCAGTTTAACTCTGAGACTGAGCGCGCAGCACAGAAACTCCTTTCATCCAAGTTACAGCCAAATCTGACACGCAGAGCACTGCACAGTCTGAAAAAATGCCATGCCCTTCCGCCTGCCTAAGCCTGATTCTGCTGTCTGCCCAGGTGCAGTCAGGGAGCGCTGAGCCATCAGCATGGTCTCAGAGCACTCTCCTTCTGATCCCAAGCGGGAACACAAACATCCAGTCCCATAACATCCATTGAAATGCTTTAAAGCCAGAGTTTGCACTGGCGGCACAGTCCTAGGAGGCCACACTTTAAAATGACGCAGCGTTTTTTCTGCTGCTGTTGCCGAATTAGGAAATTTCTCTACAGCACGCCACCAACGAACAGCAAAAATCTGTGTTAAACTCTCTCTCCCTTATTTTTAAGCCTTCTCAGGTTTTTAAGTGGATTTAGTCCATCACGTCGGGCGCCACTCTGTTGTAATACAAGTGGCGGGGCTGCCTTCCCAGCACCCGACCGCCTGCACGGCTAGCTTTATACCCGAAATAATTACACGGAAACTGTATTCTTTTAAACACTGCCTGGCCTCTTATTGGCTACCTCTTACATATCGATCTAACCCATTTCTAATATCCCTGTAACACCACGAGGTGTCTTACCAGGCAAGATCTTAATCTGCGTCTGTGTCGGGTAGGAGAATAATGGTGACTCCTTGATTCAGCTTTTTTCTCCCAGCATTCTGTTCTGTTTACTCCATCTACCTGAGGGTGGGCCTATCAAATGGACCTAGGCAGTTTCTTTATTACTTAACCAATGAAAGCAACAGATAAGATACAACACCCACCTCCATCAGACATCAAACTCTATTACAGAGTTACAGTAATGAAAACAACTTGGCATTGGCATAAGAACAGAGATGTTTACCAATAGAATCAAATTGAAGACCCGAGTATTAATTCACCTATCTATGAACACCTGATTTTTGACAAAGAAGTTAAAATTATACAATGGAAGAAAGAAAGCATCTTTAAGGAATGGTGCTGGCATAACTGGATGTCAACCTGTAGAAGAATGAAAATAGATCCATATCTATCACCAGGCACAAAACTCAAGTCCAAATGGATTAAAGACCTCAATATAAATCTGACCACACTGAACCTGATAGAAGAGAAAGTGTGGAGTAGCCTGCAATACATGGGCACAGGAGACCACTTCCTATGTATAACTCCAGTAGCACAGACAATAAGAGCAACAATGAATAAATGGGACCCCCTGAAACTGAGAAGCTTCGGTAAAGCAAAGGACACTGACATTAAGACAAAAAGGCAACCTACTGAATGGAAGATCTTCACCAACCCCACCTCAGACAAAGGTCTGATCTCCAAATATATAAAGAACTCAAGATATTAGACCTTAAAACTCTAAATAACCCAATTAAAAATGGGGTACTGAACTGAATAGAGAATTCTCAACAGAAGAATTTCAAATGGCCAAAAGATACTTAAGGACATATTCAAGTTCCTGAGCTATCAGGGAGATGCAAATCAAAACAACTTTGAGATACCATCTTACACCTATCAGAATGACTAAAATCAAAAACACCAATGATAGCCTATGCTGTAGAGGATTTGGAGTAAGGGGAACACTCATCCATTGATGGTGGGAATGTAAACTTGTGCAACCACTTTGGAAATCAGTGTGGTGGTTTCTCAGGATATTGGGAATCAATCTATCTCAGGATCCAGTAATACCACACTTGGGAATATACCCAAGAGATGCCCAATCCTAGTACAAAAGCATTTGTTCATCTATGTTCATAGCAGCATTATTTGTAATAGCCAGAACCTGGAAACACCCTAGATGCCCCTCAATGGAATAATGGATAAAGAAAGTGTGGCACATTTACACATTAGAATACTACTCAGAGGTAAAAAAAACAATGATATCTTAAATTTTGCATGCCAATGGATGGAAATAGAAAACACTATCCTGAGTTAGGTAACCCAGACTCCAAATTATGAACATGGTATGTGCTCACTCATTAGTGTATTCCAGCCATAAACAAAAGACATTTAGCATATAGTTGGTGATCCTAGAGAGGCTAAATAATAAGGTGAACCCAAATAAAAACATATATAGGCCCTCCTAAAATTGGAAGCAGACAAGATTGACAGGAATAAGTTGGGAGCATGGGAGTAGGGGTGAGGTGGGGGAAGGGGAGAGAGGGAGAGAGAAGGGAGAAGGGGAGGGTTGGGGAGAGTTTTGGGGAGTGGGTTAGTTGAGATGGAGGAAGGACATATATGAGAGTAGGGAAAAAGATATCTTAATTAAGGGAGCCATTTTGAAGTTGGCAAGAGGCTGGCTTGGCTCTAGAGGGGTTCCCAGGTGTCCATGGGGATTTCTCCAGCTAGGAACCTGGGCAATGGAGGAGCGGATGCCTGAACTGGCCTTGTCCCATAGTCAGACTAATGTCTATTTTGAATATCACCATAGAACCTTCATCTCGTGACAGATGGAGACAGAGACAGAGACCCACATCGGAGCACTGGACTGAGCCCCCAAGGTCCAGTTGAAGAGCAGAAGGAGGGAGAATATGAGCAAGAAAGTCAGGACCATGAGGGGTTGTTCTACTCACTGAGATAGTGTGCCTGATCTAAGGGGAGTTCACTAACTCCAGCTGTACTGGGACTTAAGGAGCATGGGCTCTAACTGGACCCCCTGAATGTATTTTTCTGAAAATTGGGGCAGACTAAGAAGCCAACAATATTGGCACTGGGATTTGTCTCTACTGCACGTACTGGCCTTTTTGGATCGTATTCTATTTGGATGCATACCCTCCTAAGCCTGGATGGAGGGGAGGACGGCCTTGGACTTTACACAGGGCAGGGTACCCTTCCCTCTCTTAGAACTGGAGGGGGAGGGGAGGTGGGGGAGAGGAAGGAAATTGGAAGGAGGGGAGGAAGTGGAAATTTTGAATGGTAATATTTATAAAGTAATAAAAAATCTGCTGAAAAACAAAACAAAACAAACCTCAACAAATACAAAAAAATTGGAATAACCCAATGTACCTTATCAAATTACCATGGTTTAAAAGTAGAAGTCAACAGCAATACTAATTTCAGAAAAATCCACAAATACATGGAAATTAAACAATGCTCACCTGAATCACCAATGTGTCAAGGAAGAAATAAAGGGAGAAATTAAAGACTTCCTAAAATTCAATGAAAATGACCACACAACATACCCAAAATTATGGGACAAATGAAAGCAGTGTTAAGAGGAAAGTTCACAGCACTAAATGCCTACATAAAGAAGCTGGAAAAAATCCCACTAGTGAATTAAAAGAACATTTGAAAACTTTAGAACAAAAAGAAGCAAACTCACCTAAAGAGCTAGACTCCAGCAAATTATCAACTTGAGAGTTGAAATCAACAAAATAGAAAGAAAGACAAGAATAGGAAGAATCAATGAGACAAAGAGTTGGTTCTTTGAGAAAATCAACAAAGTAGACAAACCTTTATCCAAACTAACCAAAAGGCAGAGAGAGAGAATATTACAGAAATGAAAAGGGGAACAGAACAACAGACAGGAAGGAAATACAGAGAATCATCAAGTCATATTTTAAAAACCTGTACTCCACAAAATTGGAAAACTTAAAGGAAATGGACAACTTTCTGGAAAAATATCACTTACAAAAATTAAATTAAGAGAAGATAAGCAAATTAAACAGACCTATAAGTGCTGAAGAAATAGAAATAGTCATCAAAAGTCTCCCCCCCCCCCCCGCAAAAAAAAAGCCCAGGAACAGATGGTTTCAGCTCAGAATTCTACAAGACTTTCAAAGAAGAACTAATACCAATATTCCTCAAATTATTCCACACAATAGAAACAGAAGGAACATTGCCAAACTCTTTTTATGAGGCTACAATTGCCCTGATACCTAAACTACAGAGAGACATTACTAAGAAAGAGAATTACAGACCAATCTCACTCATTAACATTGATGCAAAAATACTAAATAAAATACTGGCAAATCAAATCCAAGAACATATTAGAACCATCATCCATTATGATCAAGTTGGCTTCATCCCAGAGATGCAGGAATGGTTCAACATATAAAAATCTGACAATGTAATCTACCTTATAAACAAGCTGAAAAATAAAAACCGCATGATCATCTTATTAGATGCCACAAAAGCTTTTGGCAAAAACAACATCCCTTCATGGCAAAGGTCTTGGAGAGAACAGAGATACAAGGACCATACCTAAACATAATAAAGGCAATATACAGCAAGTCAACAGCCAACATCAAACTAAATGGAGAGAAACTCCCAGCGATCCCACTGAAATCAGGAACAAGACAAGGTTGTCCACTTTCTCCATATCTATTCAATATAGCTCCTATATTGAGGTCCTAGCTAGAGCAATAAGACAACAAAAGGAGATCAAGGGGATACGAATTGGAAAAGAAGAAGGCAAACTCTCACTATTTGCTGATGATATGATAGTTTGCATAAGTGATCCCAAAATTTCTACCCAGGAACTTCTACAATCCATAAATTCTTTCAGTAATGTAGCAGGGTACAAGATTAACTAAAAAAAATCAGTAGCTCTTCTGCACATAGATGATAAAAGGGCTGGGGAAGAAATCAGAGAATCAACACCCTTCACAATAGCCACAAATAGCATAAAATATCTCTGAGTAACTCTAACCAAATAAGAGGAAGATCTGGCCATCCAGAGTGGAATAGTCACATAGAAACTATATTAATTACAATACTGTTTAGCTGAAGGCACAGGCATATTTCTAGCTAGCTCTTACATCTTAAATTAACTCATTTGTATTAGTTTATATATCACGACGTGGCTGTGACATTACCTCATTTTCTATAAGTCTTCTTTTCTCAGTGGTTGGCTGTTTATCAGCTTGACTCTGTCTACTCTCTCTCTATATCTCTGTTCAGATTTCATGCATGGCTTTATTTTGCTGAGCTGTCGGCTGAAACAACTTTATTCATAAACCAATAAAAGCAATACATATACAGAAGGACATTCCACATCTGTTTAGCATGTTGGTTACAAGTTGTTATGGATATTGATCATAAAAAAAAACTAAACAAAGGAGATTAGAATCAGGGTTCTTGTTTTTTTATTTTTTTTTAAAAGCGGGGGAATGCTGTGAGACAATGCTCTTGTACATGGTAAAGATTTGTCACTGGTATTGGTTTAGTAAAACACTGATTGGCCAATCGCCAGTTAGAAAGTGTAAGTGGAGTGACCAGACTAGGAGACTTCTGGAAAGAGGAAAGGGAGGCTCAGCGGCAAGCCAGATGGAGAAGAGCCAAGATGAGAATGCCTCACTGAGAAAAGGCACAAAACCACGTGGCTAAACATAGATGAGAATTATGAGTTAATGTTAGTTGTAAGAGCTAGTTAATAATAAGCCTGAGTTAATAGGCCAAACAGTTTATAATTGATATAAGCATCTGTGTGTTTCTTTGGGACTAAACAGCTGTATGCCTGGGTGGGACAAAAGAAATCTTTCTATAATTGATTGATCTTTATTGAGTCTTTGGGAATTTTGCATCATATACTCTAATTCCACTCACCTCCCAGTCCCTCCATATCTTCTCCTTTGTCCTACAGCAGGCCTCAAATTAAAAATTTTTAATAAAATCAAACCAAACTGAACCAAAACAAGCAAGCAAACAAAATTGTAAACAAAAACTCCAAAAGAACAAAAACAAAACAGAACAAACAATAAACAGACAAAAAAAACCTCTTTGCTTCTCCATCTTTCCCACATCTCCAACACATCTTCATTCACCCTGGTGGAGTTGAGAGCATGGCGTGTCACACTGTAGACCATTTTGTCCTGTCAGCTTTACTTGTAAATGTTTATTGTAGTGAGTCACTGGTTTGGTTCAGGACCTCTGGTTTCTGGCACACCATCATCAGTGGGTTCTTATCAGAACTCCCCTCAGACATTCCTCTGCCCCCCAGAGTCATGGAGAGCCTGTGGGTGTCCTTCCACAGGAAAATCCCTTCCTGAGCTCCAGCAGGTCCTAGATGGGATGGATGTTAGGGTAGGTCATCTAGCTCAGGCAGGTGCAGGTCATCCAAAGGCCAACCTGAGTCCACACGAACTGAGCTGTCTGAAAGACATCCTCAGGCCTGCCTGGCACCCTGTAGCAGCAGGCAGGCTGGTCCTGTTATGGTGAGCAAGTATGTGGTATAGAAATGGGAGACAAAGAGAAGGGATGGTTCATGTGATGTGGAAGAGGCAGAATGGAAGGAAGGAAGGCAGTGCATGTCTGTAATCCCATCTCCCAGGAAACAGAGGCAGGAGGATCTCTGTGAGTTTGAGCCCAGTCTGGTATCCAGAGTGAGTACCAGGACAGGTCGGGGATTACATAGAGAAACACTGGCTATTTTGGAGGGGACAGAGTACTGAACAAAGTAATTGAACTATTTTATATCTTATAGTTTGATTTGAGTTTTAAAAACACATTTCTGGCACTGGGCAGTTGTGTCAAACCTGTCTAATCCCAGCACTCAGGATAACGAGGCAGATAGATCTCTGAGTTCGTGGCCAGCCTAGACTAAAGAGTGAGTTACAAGCCAGCCATGGCTACACAAAGAAACCCTGTCTCAAAAAAACAAAAAAAAAGCGTAATTTCTGGAGTCTGGAAAGATGACTCTGTGGGTTAAGTACTTGCTATGCAAGCATGGGGTCCTGCGTTTGAATCCTTTGCACCCAGGCAAAATCCAGGCAGAAAAAACCTAATAGGAACTGCAGCACTGGGGAACATTACAGGCTGATCCCAGACACTCGCTCTCCATCCAGCAGATGCAGTGAGAAGCCTTTCTCAGAAAATTAATTCGAACCCTGAGAGAGGAAAGCATTCAACACAGACACCTGACCTCCGGCACTCACATACACACGAGCCCGCACGAAGCACACATCTCTGGGGATCCTAAAGGAGCACGGTATTATCCCTAGGTCTTGTATCTGAGTTGCCATTTCTTGGTGTTTGCAGCGTCTGACCGGAGTGTCAGTCATTTCAGTCATGGCAAGTTCTACATCTGTCATGGAAGGTGGAAGCAGAACAGAAGACATAAACCTGAACAAGAGAATTGGGTTGGAGCTCAGCTGGTAGAGTGCTTGCCTAGTTGCTTCCATCCCCAGTGCCTATCAATGGTGGCACCCAGCAGTATTCCTGGGCTCAGGAAGAGGGGTCAGAGGAATCAGAAGTTCAAGGTCATTTTAAGCTACACAGAGGATTCTAGGCCATCCTGAGTAAGAAGACTACTTCAAAAGAAAATAAATGTCTGAAAAACATTTCATCATCTTAGGAAAGTTTTGCATTGAAACTAGTTACTGTAGCTAGGAAGTGGTATCACATGGTTTAATCCTAGCACTCTGGAGACAGATGCTGGCAGATCTCTGTGCGTTGGAGGTTAGCTTGGTCTACAGAGTGAGTTCCAGGACAGGCTCCAAAGCTACAGAGAGACATTGTCTCAAAAAACAAACAAAACAGACAACAAAACAAAATGGAAAGAAAGGAAAGAAGGAAGGAAGAAACTAGTTACTTTGTATATAATTAATTTATTACTATTTATAAGAAAAGAAGTGACAGCCAGCAAGATAGCTCAGCAGGTGAGGCACCTGTCCACAAGCCTGAAATCCTGAGTTTGATTCTTGGAACTATACAGTGGAAAGAGAAATTCACTCCCCAAATTATTCCTAATTATGTATGTCTTGACATACGATTATCAACACATATGCATATAAGATATATTAAGATTTAATAAAAGAACTGACAATTACATATAATCTGAGTGGTCATACTCATAGTATCGGCAAGGGTAAATATCTGTGATGGAAATGTTTGCTGTCACCTGCTTGGTGTGGGAGTGTCATATATCAATCTGTTGATTTCATTGGTTAAGCAATAAAGAAACTGCTTGGCCCTGATAGGTTAAAATTTAGGTGGGAGGAGTAAACAGAACAGAATGCTGGGAGGAAGAGGAAGCGAGCTCAGAGAGACACCATGCTCCCCGCTCCCGGGCAGATGCACGCAATGAAGCTCCAACCCAGGATGGACGTAGGCTAGAATTTTCCCGGTAAGCGCACCTAGCTGTGCTACATGGATGATTAGAAATGGGCTAAATTAATATGTGAGAATTAGCCTAGAAGAGGCTAGATAGAAATGGGCCAAGCAGTGTTTAAATGAATACAGTTTGTGTGTTGTTATTTCAGGGCATAAGCTAGCCAGGCGGCGGGGTGCTGGGGACGCAGCCCCGCTGCTCCTATTACTACACCTGCTTGCTGCTCATAGGTAAAATTAGAAACATTTTAAGTGACAGGAAACATTCCACCACGTGGCACTCCAGGATTGATGTGGGAGTGTCATATATCAATCTGTTGATTTCATTGGTTAAGCAATAAAAAAACTGCTTGGTCCTCATAGGTTAAAACATAGGTGGGAGGAGTAAACAGAACAGAAGGCTGGGAGAAAGAAGCTGAGTCAGGAGTCACCATGATTCTCCCACTCCAGGCAGACGCAGGTTAAGATCATTCCTGGTAAGCCAGCTCGTGGACTACAGCAGATTAATAGAAATGGGCTAGTCCAGGTGCGAGAGCTAGCCTAGAAGAGGCTAGATAAAAATGGGCCAAGCGGTGTTTAAAAGAATACAGTTTCCGTGTAATTATTTTGGGGCATAAGCTAATGAGGTGGCCGGGGAGCTGGTGACGCAGCCCCGCCGTTCCTATTACTACACAGGATACCATGTGGCCCTGCAATTGGAGGATGACCTAGGCAGCAACTGCCACAGACCATTCCCCAACACCCATTTTCTGCACATGCCTGCCTCTTAAGGGACCAGTAATTGACTTCTTGGGAGACCTATGAGATGCAAAGATTCTCTAATAAAGTTAGGCAATGGATGAGGTCTCATCAACCACTGTGACTTTGAATATATTTTCTGACCGAGGGCACTTCCTTCAAGGATCCTGGGAGGAGTCACCCAGCACAGACAGGTTACATGAGAGCACATCTGGAATCCCCTTCCAAACCTGAGACTCTGGTGAGGCCATTCTGGAGACAGAAAGGTATGGGTTGCTTAAAAAGAAAAGGAGCAATGGGGGACCAGATCCCTGAACCCTAAGGAAAGAAGCCAGTGAGAATGAGCAGGGGAAGGTAGTTGGAAGGGAAAGGTGGCAATCTTGAGTCTAAAGGAGAACTGGGCCCTGGATCCCAAATCTGAAGGACGAAGCTTTGGTTTAGGAAGTTGGATTTGTTCTTTGGGACTTTAAAGAATGTTTGGTTCTAGACATTGTGTCTATGGGAAGCATCTTGGGTCTACATGGCCCCTGAAAACTGCATGATGATGCTGTGATTGCTACTCCTTTATGGCGTGGTGCTGAATATTGTACTCATAGGCCTGAAGAAGGTGAATGGGTTACAAAATCCTAGGTCCTGTGGTGGGGTGAGGAGCAGAAGTCAGATGCCACTTTCCTAGGATAGACAGCCCAGGACCCTCAGAATTCGAGGTCTGGAGAAGCTGCATGCTGAGAGCTGAGTCTCTGAGACCTGGAGAAGGTTCTGTTTGGGACCTGAAGTCCTGAGGCTTAAAGCAGAGGGCTCCTGGACACAGTATCCTGCATCTAGACACTGAAGGAACAGAGCTGATGGATTCTTGGTGTAGGGACTCCGTGGCTGGGTCTGAGAATTATAACCAGAGAACTTGAGGCCAAGTAAATTATAACTTCCAAACAACTCAGGACAGATGGCTTCACTTTCTTCTATCCCTTAAAGTTGGCATTGACTAGGAACCATGGATTAATCTCCGTCTGTGTGACTGAATTGTCTCCTGTTCTCCATCAGTTCCCAGGTCCTGATCAGCTCTTTTCAGGCTCAGAGAAGCCATGACAGCCTGCTGCATCCAGTACTTATTGCTCCTCTTCCTGCTGGTCTTCATCCCCTACTCAGGTAAGGATGTAGAGAAGAGCAATGGGCACACCGTCATTTGAGAGTCAAAATGCTCTACGTTTCCTTGAGTGTTTTTTTAACAGACTGGGGGAGGAGGAAGTGGTGTTGGATGTGGGAGGAGAAGAACATTTGCAAAGGCCCTGAGGAGGACAGTGTGTGAAACACACCTTTACTCTACTAACCGACTTTTGGTCACAAGAACCCTGCTCTAATTTTCAGAGAGGAAATCAAAGCCTTACATATCCCTTGGTCCTTCTTCAATAATGGGTGCCACCATATGGTCTCCCTGCCTTCCTCTTCTTATTGCCTTGGAATGAGGAATTCTGTCTCCCTAGAATTTCTTTCATCCTCCATTTATTCCCAGACACTATAGGATGTCCCCTAGCTTGATGGACTATATAGTAGCATAGTGAGCAAGAGGGAATTTGAAGAAGTACGAAGGCCAAGTCACATGGGGACCTGTGAGCCATTCTAAGACTTCAGAAGTTTTCAGATCCATTTTCATTATTTTTTTAATTTTTGGTTTTTATTTTTCAGTTTGTTTATGTGGTGGATCACGTTGACAGCTTTTTGTATGTTGAACCATCCCTGCATCTCTGGGAAGAAGCTGACTTGATATTAGTGGATGATGGTTCCAATATGTTCTTGGATTTGATTTGCCAATATTTTATTGAGCATTTTTGCATCAATGTTAATCAGTGAGTTGAGTCTGTAATTCTCTTTCTTAGTAATGTCTTTCTGTGGTTTGGGTATCAGAGTAAATGCAGCCTCATAAACAGTTTGGCAATATTCCCTCTGTTTCTATTGTATGGAATAATTTGAGGAGTATTAGTATTAGTTCTTCTTTGAAAGTCTGGTAGAATTTTGATCTGAAACTCTCTGGTCCTGGGCTTTTTTTGGGGGGGGGGCGGTTGGGAGACTTTTGATTACTATTTCTATTTCTTCAGCAGTTATAGGTCTGTTTAATTTGCTTATCTGCTCTTTTTTTTTTTTTTTTTAGTTTTTCGAGACAGGGTTTCTCTGTGGTTTTGGAGCCTGCTTATCTGCTCTTGATTTAATTTTGGCAAGTGATATTTATCCAGAAAGTTGTCCATTTCCTTTAAGTTTTCCAATTTTGTGGAGTACAGGTTTTTGAAATATGACCTGATGAATCTATTTTTTCTCTGTGTCTGTTGTTATGTCCCCATTTTCATTTCTGATTTTGCTAATTTGAATATTCTCTCTCTGTCTTTTGGTTAGTTTGGATAAAGGTTTGTCTATTTTGTTATCTCGAGGAACCAACTCTTTGACTTATTGATTCTTTGTTTTGTTTTCTTTGTTTCTATTTTGTTGATTTCAGCTCTCAATTTGATGATTTGCTGGAGTCTAGTCCTCCTAGGTCAGTTTGATTCTTTTTGTTCTAAAGTTTTCAAATGTTCTTTTAATTCACTAGTGTGAGTTTTTTTTCCAGATTCTTTGTGTAGGCATTTAGAGCTATGAACTTTCCTCTTAACACCACTTTTATTGTGTCCCATAAATTTGCGTATGTTGTGTGGCCATTTTCATTGAATTTTAGGAAATCTTTAATTTCTCCCTCTATTTCTTCCTTGACCCATTGATGATTCAGGTGAGCATTGTTTAATTTCCATGTTTTTGTGGAGTGTCTGGAATTAGTATTTCTATTAACTTCTAGTTTTAATCCATGGTGATCTGATAAGTACATTGAGTTATTTCAATTTTTTTTGTATTTGTTAAGCTTTGTTTTGTTACCCAGTATGTGGTCAATTTTTGAAAAAGTTCCATGAGGTGTTGAAAAGAAGGTATATTCTTTTCTGTTTGGATAGAATATTCTATAGCTGTCTGTTAAGTCCATTTGAGTCATAACATCTGTTAGTTCTCTTATTTCTCTGTTCATTGTTTGTCTGACTGACCTGTTCAGTGGTGAGAGGAGAGTGTTGAAGTGTCCCACTATTACTGTGTGGGGTTTAATGTATGATTTAAGCCTTAGAAGTGTTTCTTTTATATGAGGGTATTCTTGTGTTTGGGGCATAGACGTTCAGTATTGGTGGATTTTTTTCTTTGACTAATATGAAATGACCTTCTTTGTCTTTTTTGACAGATTTTAGTTTGAAGTCTATTTTGTTGAATATTAGGATAGCTACAGCCACTTGTTTTTTTATGTTCATTAGATTGGTATATTTGTCCCCAAACCTTTACTCTGAGATGATACCTGACTTTGAGGTTGAGATGTGTTTCTTGTATGCAGAAGAAGGATGGATTATTCCTTCATCAGGTGGAGAGGCCTGATGGCAGCAGCAGAAGCAGCAGGCAGGTGCTTTGGGCTGGAGCCTCCCCTGAGCCATGTCACAGACACGTGGCTGGGGCCGGGTGGAGTGGGGAAGTAGCTACTAGAGGCCATGGCCCGCAGCTGCCCACTGGGCTTAGACAGGGCTCGGGCTGTGTGCTCTGTGACTTGGTGGGACTGCTGGGGGCCAGAGGAGGAGGCAGGTTGACAAGGCATTCACCAAGGAGCTGGATCAGTGGGTGGGGCGGCTGAATGAGTGTAAGCACCTGAATGAGGACCAAATGCAGATTGCTCTTAGATGGTTAAACTCCCCCTCCCCCAAAAAACCAGCAAAAAAAAAAAAACATCTCAGAGGACAACAAAACCTTCCTGGTCTCATTTCCGAAGGGAATGCTGCTGTGGATGTTGGAACTTCAGGGACCTGTGTCATAGAGGTCTCAACTCTGCCCATACAAAATGCTACCCAAATGCATGACTTAACTCATGTCAACTGGAGAGGACTCAAATACCTATACCCCCAGACCCCTGCAACAGAATTAAAGAGAATTGTTCATACATGTAAGACTTGTCAACAGTTTCTCCACACCCCCAACTGACAAGGGTACCCAAGAGGGTTAGGACCCAATATTATTATTTGGCAAACAGATGTAACACATTACCCTCCATTTGGCAAATTAAAATACTGTAAGGCAAGCTAGGCTGCCATCCACTCAGGGGAAAA
Source organism: Microtus oregoni (assembly GCF_018167655.1). Classification (NCBI taxonomy): domain Eukaryota; kingdom Metazoa; phylum Chordata; class Mammalia; order Rodentia; family Cricetidae; genus Microtus; species Microtus oregoni. Next base: position 54,486,217 of record NW_024543065.1, on the reverse strand, counting down.
GGCAGCAAAAGCCACTTCTTAGAGTATGTTTTGCTACATTGAGACTACCACAACAGGTCCAGACCGACAATGCCCTCTGTTTTATAAGTAAAACATTTAAAGAATTCTTCCAGAGATGGAATATATCCCATACCACCAGGATCCTATACAACCTTCAGTATTAAGCGATTTTTGAAAGATATCACCAATATCTCAAAGAGGTCTTTATAAAACACAAAGGGGGAGAAGTCTCCCCCATCTATACCTGCAAAAAGCATTATTAACCAATATTTTAAAACTTCAAAAATCAGATGAAAAAAATAGATTCCAGAAATATTGGGGATCCCTACCAAAAAGGCTCTGCCTAAAGACTAGGTGGAAGGATCCTCTAACCAATGTAGGGGCCCAGATCCCTTTTTGACACTGTAATGATGTTCTGTCTCTTTAAGAGACAAGCCATGCCCACCCCCTCCCCCATCCACTGAGGCAGGCAGATCTTCCTTCCTACTTCCAGCCTGACTCTCTTCCTTTTCTGTCTCCCTCTCAGAGAGGCAGCTTCCCTCTCTTCCTCTCTCCCTCTCTCTCTCCCTTCTCTCACTCTTCCTCTCTCTCTGCCTCTCCTCTTCTCCTTTCCCCCTCCATAACCCACTAAATAAATGTCCAACCTTACTCTGCATGGTGTGCCTGTCAATATCTCTGTCTCTCACCCTCTGCTGTGTGTCTCCCTGCCTGAGAACAGCCACCTTCAGAGACCTGCAGCATGGTCTCATGTGCCATCCCTGCCTGGGACTGGCTACATGCTGCCCCCCCCTGCCTGCCACCACATGGCCTGCTACATGCTGCTACTTGGGGATCTGCAGCATTTCTGCTGCTGCTGCTGCTACTCAGGGATCCTGCAGCATTTTTATTAATCCATTCCATTGGTGCTGTGACTTGGAAGGCTCTCCCACCCCAAGTCCCTCTCCTGGGGTCAGAATCCTGAACTGGGAATTTTTTCACAACAACCAAATGTTCCATATGCCTGAACAAGATTTCTATAGGGTGATTTCTACTCACACCACCGGCTTCAATTGGTGAGTTTCCCCCATTCTGGTCAGCTTAACTGTTTCGACCAATGAGCTCCTGGTAATCTTCTGGTGCTCCTAGAAACAGGGGACTGCCCCCAATCACAGTCTTCAAGGCTAAGGTTGTACCCTTCACTGACATTCATCTCCGAATTACTTCCCTTAGCCAAAATTGTGTTTGGACTGGCCCAGGGCTGATCCACCTGTGACGGGGGGCTCATGGTCCCTCAGATTCTTCTTTTTCTTTTTTCCTTTTCTTTTCTTTTTTCCCCCCTTGCTGTGAAAGGCCACTCAGAACGGCCTCTGGTTTCTCTGGGTTCCAACTTGTCCCCACCTGATGCAGTCAGGCCTTAGCATTCCACTCGTGGCCAGGGGATGCCCTCCCACAGGTCTTGTGAAGGTCATGCAGCTTCACACCCTGCCCACAGCTGAGAAACATCTCACTGTGTGCCTTGTAGTGTTGCCATTTTTGCGGGTTTTCATGGTTTCAGCTATGGGTACCAAGCCATTCATGTCCATCCCCCCTGGGATGAATGCCTTTTAGAAGCCCTAAAATCAGAGGTCTTAATTGTAGATGGGGCAGTGGGCTGCATCCCACCACCCAGCTAGCTTTACCCCAAAAATAATTACATGGAAACTGTATTCTTTTAAATACTGCCTGGCTCATTAGTTTCAGCCTCTTATTGGCTAATTCTCACATCTTGCTTAACCCATTTATAATAATCTGTGTAGCACCACGAGGTGGTGGCTTGCCAGGAAGGATTCAGCATGTCTGACCTGGCTGCTGGCCCTATGGCGTCTGGCTCCCTGCCTTCTTCCTCTCAGCATTCTGTTCTATCACATTTTCTGTCCTATCAAAGGGCCAAGGCAGTTTCTTTATTAACAAATGAAAGTAACACATAGACAGATGACTCTCCTCCATCACTTAATGTTGTACTTCTCCAGCTCATACCCTCACTCTGCTGGTGTCCTGTCAGCTCCACTCTATGGGAGATTTCTAACACTGTCAGCGCACAGGCAAATGGACCCTGCCATGGCTACTGCTGCCAACAAGATTGGTCAGATCCATGAGGCAGCTTTTTCAATTCCAGCCTTTTGCTCCCTTCCGTGGCTCAGCAACAGGGCAGATCATTCCTCTAGTCCTCTCTTATTATTGAGCTTTAAATTTCTGCAGCTCAAAAATTGTGGCTTTTCAATACAACATGTGACTGCTGCCATTTTGACTGAGGCCAGGCTACCTTAATACCATCTTAACTGAGGTCAGGTGACTTGACCGCCATCTTAACAGAATAGCTTTTCCATACAACATGTGACTGCTGCCATTTTGACTATAGTCAGGTGACCTTGCCACCATCTTATCTGAGGTTGAGACCTTATCACCATCTTAACTGAGGTCAGATGACTTCACAGCCATGCCATCTTAACTGAATGACTTTTCCATACAACATGTAACTGTTGCTATTTTGATTGAGGTCAGGTGTCTTTGCCACCATCTTGGCTGAGAGCCAGGTCAGGTGACCAAGTCCTGACATTTTTACTGACCATCCTTACCCTGCCTGTTCCCCCAGTTTACTTATGTTTTTGTCTCTAAATTTTTCTTGTTAACTCTGTTGCATGTGTGTTTTGCGCAGTAGAATGCATTTGGTAGGGCTCACCAAGAGCATCCACTTCACCCAATTCCTATTCTCTCTCTCTCTCTCTCTCTCTCTCTCTCTCTCTCTCTCTGTGTGTGTGTGTGTGTGTGTGTGTTCATACATGTAACTTAAATGCACCTATGTTTACTGTTAATTGTAATAATTGTCTGTTCATTGCATTTCATTTGAGACTAAAATACAATAAATCTCATGTTTTAAATTGGTATGTACTTTTAAGTCTCTTATAAAAATACCTTATATTTAATCCAACCCTTATTTAAAATATATTAAGATGTTCCCTACTATTGTCAGTTCTGCCGTTAACCTTCTCCTTCTATTGCAAGAAGTTTTTCTTCTTTCTGTCTTTTTATGATTGTAATTTTTACCTGTTAAGTTAAGAGCCAGTACAGTCAAGCTCAGACCCAACTCTCCAGGCAGATTCTATACAGTAGTTATTGTCAGATCCCATAGGCCCCAACCTAGAAACTATCTTTCCCTATCTGGACCAGTTCCAAGGCAAGAGAAATAACCAGACACAGTTCACACAGTCATCATGGAAGGGCATCTCAGGCTTCCTCCATCCTGAAGATCTACCCACGTTTATTATACAAAACACCTTTTAACCCCCAGGTAAACCAAGGTGGAAGCTCACTAATATTCTCTTTCTGGGTGACATGGGGCTAGGGAAACACCTGCAACTTAGTTACCAGCTTTGGAAAACACCTTTCCTCAGGCAATCTACATTTTTAACAAAGGAGAAAGGAGCAATACTTCCTGGCCTTTGTTAGGCAGCTGTCTTACTTGTTTGGCAGGGTTGCATCTGCCTAGTGGCCAGTGAGCCTGCCTGTAAATTATTTTATATGAAATTGGGCCCACAAGTTATACCTGATAAATACCCCTCCACTGCTTAGAAATCTGGGGAATATGCCATTTAAATATTTAATTATCAAGAAAAGTTTCATAAAAAAAGACAATATGGTTCCTAGCAGCACTCTACTTCCTCCAAAGAATACAGAAGACAAATGGGCACAGAACAATGTCCATGCACAATTCCTTTCATTTTCCAAGTGCTGACAACTGGTCAAAACTGTCTTTCATCTAAACTGAAGCTCTCCAGATGTGAACAGAATCACTGGAATCGACAGTCTAGTCGCTCAGGTCAAGGTAGGCTTGTCTTCCTACAGATTTCTTAGCCCACAGGATCTTCTGGAGCCTGGTAGGCCCTGTGCTAAACAGCAAAAGGCAAACAACCTTCAGTGACCATGGAGGACACTGCAGAGTAGCTCTAGGTGTCAACCAAGTAAGTTCCCTGTCGCTTTTTAATCCGTAACTCAAGAAAAATTTTATCTTTCCGAAAGAGCTCTGATGCAGTTTGACAGCTGAGAGGTTTTGTCAGTTTAAAAGGACATCCTCATCAAACAAATTCCAGTAAATTACAAATACAAGTTATTAAGGTGTGTACCTGTAAGTTATAAAAGTGTGAGACCAATACAAGTTATCAAATTTCTTTCTCATGCTGCCTTCCATAGTCTTAAAAATACTTTTCATTTTGCAAAACTATCTATCACAGTTATTCTGACATAAAATATGCTACTGTTTATACAATGTATATGTTTAAAACTTTTTGTCTTCACAAACCCAAAGAATTCTTGTGATTTCCAGGGAGCCGAAATGAAGGATCCAACTAAAACAGGTCAGATACACCCCTCTCAATTCCCTGATCCTAAATTTTTTTTTCCTTAACTTTGTCCTCTGTTCTGCCAATACCTTAAACAGGTGTAAGAGACACCAGACATTTCCATACCACAAACACCAAACAGGAGCAAAGAGACCAGCTACCCCAGCATGTGACCAGCACCCAGCCTTCTCAGGTTTCCCCCAAAGATGATGCCCACAAATAAGCAGGAAGCAGTCTTGAGAATCCACTGCCCCAATTCCTTTAACCTGTGGTGCCTAACCTCCTGTTTTTTTTATTATAAAAAAGAGATGAGAATGTAATGATTTGTTCTGTCTTTCTAAGAGATAAGCTAAGTCCACTCCCCCATCTTCCTTCCTATTTGCAGCCTAATTCTCTTCCTTTTCCATCTCCCTCTGGAAGAGGCAGCTTCTGCCTCTCCTGACTTCTCCCCTTCCCCTCTCTCTCTTTCTCTCTTTTTCTGCCCACTTCCTCTTTCTCTGCTCTTCTCCTTCTCTCTCTTTCCTTCCATAACCCACTTAATAAATATCCAACCTCACTCTGCATGGTGTGCCTATCCATGTCTGTTTCTCACCCACCATGTGGCTCCCTGTCCAGGACCAACCTACTTTGGAGACCTGTGGCATGGTCTCATGGCATGCCCATCAGTATGTCTCTCCTTGTGGCCCACTGCTGCCACCCAGGGACCTACAAAATTTCTGCCCTGCAGCCACCAGGAATCTAGGGATCCTGCAGCATTTTTTATTAATCCATTTCAGACACAAGGCTGAGGATATGGATGTGTCTTTCTAAACAGATGGGAAATGCCTATATGGCTACCCGCATGTAATTTAAAATGTCTTCTCTCCCCTCAGGACAATGGGGTAGACCAAGATGACCAAGAAAGAAAGAAAGAGATTATGGTGAACAAACCTTAAATTCAAACATAAGAAAAGAAAAATAACCACTTCCCAAGGGAAATTAACCCTTGAGGAGAGTGTTGCCTGCTTATCCATTTCAGACAACCCTCCTGGTGACAGTCATGCTAATTCTTCTGATAGGGACCAAGGTCCAGGCAGCAAGTCCCCACCAACCACAGAAGGTGACATGGATCTTGTCGAGTGCTGGCACTGGAGGGATCCTAAACTAGACTTCTCAGATGAAGACACCCTCGATGTCATGGCCTGATCTGATGTTTGACCTTTGCGATTTGGCACATGGAAGCTGGGTCATGGGAGACTGGATTTAGGGGATAAAAGGGAGACCTGAATGCAGAGGTTCTTGGGGATACACCCTACCTCAGGCATTTTATCCTAATGAGCCTGGGTGTTCTCATGTCCTTAGGAGACATGCCCTCCTGCAGACACACTTTTATGTGTGCCCAGAAAGCAACCAGACTGCCTCAGCTATTAGAAACTGTGTGTGGGGGGAGTGGTCCGGATTACTAATGTTTGCCCTGGGGATGTGAGCAGACTGGGCTGTACATAATTAGAAATGACAGAGACTGCAATTTACAAAAGTATTTGGATTTCTTAGCAAGGGTAACCTTACAAAATAGGAGAGGCTTGGACTTGCTGTTTAAGGAATAGGGAAGAAATTACAGGGCACTTGGGGAAGTATGTTGCTTTTATGCAGACCATTCCAGGATAGTTACAAGAACCCTAGATGAGGTAAAAAAAGATATTGATGCATTTAAGTTAAGGGCCCCCTATGAGACCTGGTTTAATTGGATCCCATGGCTTACCACACTCATCTCCTCCCTAATTGGGCTGATGGCTATTTGTTTATTTATCTTTTTTGGTCCATGTGTTTTCCAAAGGTCGAAACAAACATTCCAAAAACAGGTACAACAGGTACATGGCCATTAGAGTGCATTATGATAGGTTTGATAGATCTCACCCCATGGATGAGCTCTCAATTTGAGGATGTCCAGGCTGAAACTCTGGATAGAGGTGACCCTGAGCCATACTCTCTCCCTGGTTCCTATTCTGGCCTGGTCATTGGGGTAGAGGGTGGGTTATAAAACAAAAGGGGGAGATGTTGGGCCAAAATTATCTCAGGGCCTGTACCTCGAGGCCTGTAGGACAGAAAAAAAGCCTGGGTCAAGTTTAGGGCCTAGGCTTTGAGGCCTGTAGGATGGAGAAAAGCCTGGCTCATGTTTGAGTGAGGATGAGACAGCAAAAACTAGGTAGATACCCATCTAGCCAGAAGGAGGGTTTGTCTGCCTCCCAATTGCTGGAGGTACCCACATCACAGGAAGTCACTTATCATATATAAGTGGATACTGGCGGTAATAAACTGAGTTCTTGCTTTGACTTGGCTCTCTATTGCGTCTGATTGTCCTGCATCATGGGGCTGCAGGCTGTGTGGATAGCACTCTCACCTTTCCCTGGGGAATAAGGAGGCTCAAGAAGCCTGAAGAGTTTTAAGTGACTTTATATTTCTACTGGGTATTAGATATTTATATATATGGACAGAGAATATAGATATAAAATTTTACCCTACAGATAACCTGTCCTCATAAGTCATATTACTCTTTGCTCTTTGATCCTTTCTGGATAGTTATCTTTTCCTCTTTAGGCATCCAAATATCCAGGGTCTTTTGACTTTTTGAAGATGTGTATTTTCCTGCAAAGACAAGAACAGAACGCTTCCCCAACCCTTATGAGGTTTCCTTACCATCTATATGGTTATCACCTTTGTGGATGAGCTGTCATTTCTCTTTATCAAGAGGTTTCTCTTCTTCAAACTGAATCTTTATTAATTTTGATGGTCTCCATAGCTTTTCTTCTGTGGAAACAAGAACAAACGCCTTTCTCAACATAGTACACCTCCTAGTTTCCATTGTGAGGTCAACACATTCTTGAAATACACCAGCTGATTTAATTCAAAAGATTTTTCTATTATCCAGTCTCTCTGCTGTTGTTGTTCCTTTCTCATTAGTGTTAAGAAAATTCAAAGTGAATAAAGCACTATGCAATCTATTTCTGGGGATATTTTCCATCCTTATCTCTTTGTTTAGCACATCCTTTACAGTTCAATTTGTTCTTTCTATAAGTGCCTAACCTGTAGAATTGTTTGGTATACTTGTAATATACTTTATATTATAAAAAGCAAAATATTGTTTCATTATCTTAGAGAAATATGCTGGACCATTATCTGTCTTTATTTGTGAAGTTATATCTATGATGGTCATAACTTGTAATAAATGCATGATTACCGAATTAGCCTTTTCTGAGCTTAAAGCAGTTGCCCATTGAAAACCTGAATAAGTATCAATGGTGTGGTATAAATATTTTAATTTTCCAAAATCTGCAAAGTGGAACACATCTGTCTGCCAGATTTTATTCCTTTGGGTACCCTTTGGGTCACTCCCTGCAGATAAAGGTGTTTGATTATAGAGAGAGCAAGTAGGACATCTTTTATAATCTCCTTAGCTTGTTTTCTTGTAATAGAAAACTATTTCTTTACGCCTTTGCTATTGACATGATGTTTCTTATAAAATTCTGAGACCTTCAGCATACTTCAAATCAATAATTGATCCATTTCTGCATTACCTTGTGCTAGAGGACCTGGCAGACCTATATGGGATTGGATATGTGTTATGTATATGGGACAAAGCCTATTCCTGATCATATCTTGAACCTGAATTAATATTGGTTTAAATTCAGCAGTTTCAATATGCAAGGCAACGGTTTCTGCATATTGTGAAACAGTAACTATATTGAGATTTTCTTTAAAATCCTTTAGTACCATGAGAATAACATATAATTCTGCCTTTTGAACAGAATTATAGGGGCTTTATTCCACCTTACCTAAATCTTCTGGTTTATATCCTGGGCTAGTAAAAGGCTACTGGCTGAAGGTGTTCCTACAGCACTATCTACCTCTGTTCCCAGTCTCTATCCACTCCACTCCTCCCTTTCTGTTTAGGAAAGGGCTTGGTCCTCTTGTGGGACTCCTAATAGTGGGAACAGGGGCTGTCTCTGACTCTTTTACTGACTCTTGAGATAAGAACTTTTTGAGCCCTGCGTATAGACAGAGGATACTGCAGGGGGTGTTGAGAGGCTTACCAGCTAGCTAGGAGTGTGTTCTTTCCCTCTCTCCTTCCACCTGTTCCGTCTGGTGCTAGCCTCCTACATCTATAGAAAACTTATGAACACATCAGAGAACACAGATCCATCAAGCAGTAACTTAAAAATGCAGAACATTCACACAGTTGGGGGACCACACAAGACAAACATTTGTTGGACACCTTCATTCATACAACCAACAGCTGATTCACATCTTGGCTTTTCCAGCAAGGGCTAGCGACATCCCTGTGTTCCCGCCCCCTGACTCCAACTTTTCAGCAAATGCTCACTACAGACAAACAGGATCCTCACCTACACCTCTGGTGGTTTTCTGACTTCTTTTCTAACAATCCAGATATTGAGAAGCTGCCAGTGGCTCCTTCCAAATATTGAGCCTGTCTGATTGGATAGCATCCAAAATGTTGGTGCCTCCAGGATCCCAAGGCTGACCAGAAATAGAAAGTGGATCAGCTTTTTCTTAAAGGTTAGGGTTACTAACATCTTCTTTGGAGACATAAGGGCTGCCTATAGGACCTGCCATTTCTGTCCGTCATGTGGAGGTTTTTATTAAATATTTTAAATGTCATATTCAACAGATCTCTGAAGAAGTTGAGGACTACCTATTTTACATACACCTGATTTAAACCTGCTTTTTGGGCTGCTGGGACTTCTTTCTATTATCCCATCCTGCTGCCAAGCCCACCTTTTTGTCTGAAAGGTTCTTAGAACCCTGCAAGAGACCCTGCTCCTGTGCTGAGGGGATCTGGACAGGTGAGTAAGTGGCCACATGACTGGACATCCTGAAGTGCCATTCTCTGGGGAAGTCTGGGGGACTGAATCCAGGTCCTCTCCAATCTCATAAGCCTTTCTGTTCATCCAGTGGGATGTGTTCCTGCTGCTGGCTTTCTCTACCCCATTCTCCCCTGCCCCCAAGCCCGCCTCTTCATCTGCAAGGTCCTTGGCTCCCCCAACACAGCCTGCTTTAGGGTGGAGGTTATCTCAGAGCCAGCTCCAGTGCTGAGGGGACCTAAGAGGGCACACCAAAAAAAAAACCCCTCAAAAGTACACAGTCAGACACAGAAAAGATTGGACCAAGATGCCAAGGCTCTGCTGGCCTCATTTGAAGGAAGAGATGGGCAAGTGCCAATGCAAGAATTCCTCCAATAACCTGAAAAGCAACATGATAACACCAAAATCCAGTGAATATGCAACAGGAAGACTTGAACACCCTAACACAGAAGAAATAGAAGAAAACGATTTTAAACGTAACCTTATGAAAATGATGGAGACTCTTAAACAGGAAGTAAAAAACTCCCTTAAAGAAATGGAAGAGAAGACAAAAAGTTAAAAGGAATTAATAAATCCCTCAAAGATACCCAGGAAAACCAAGAAAGATCAATAAAACAGGTAAAGGAAACAGTTCAAGACTTGAAGACTAAAATGGAGGTAATAAAGAAAACTCAAACCGAGGGATGGCTGGATATGGAAAATCTGGGTAAATGAACATGAACTACAGAGACAAGTATAACCAACAGAATACAAGAAATAGAAGACAGAATCTCAGGCGCTGAGAATGCAATAGAGGAAATAGACTCATTGATCAAAAAAAACCATCAAATCCAACAAATTCTTAACACAAAACATCCAGAAAATCTGGGACTCCGTGAAAAGATCAAACCTATGACTAGGGGTAGAAGGGGGAGAAGAATTACAACTCAAAGGCCCAGAAAATATATTCAAGAAAATTATAGAAGAAAACTTTACAAACATAAAGGATATTCCTATAAAGTACAAGAAGCTTATAGAACACCAAATAGACTGGATCAAAAAAAATCCCCTTGCCATATAATAATCAAAACACAAAACATACAGAATAAAGAAAGAATATTGAGAGCTGCAAAGGAAAAAGGACAAGTAACATATAAAGGGAAACCTATCAGAATTACATCTGATTTCTCAATGGAAACCATGAAAGTCAGAAGGTCTTGAATAGATGTGCTGCAGACACTAAGAGACCATGGATGCAAGCCCAGACTATTATATCCAGCCAAGCTTTCTTTCACCATTGATGGAGAAAACAAGATATTCCAGGACAAAAACAGATTTAAATAGTGTATATCCACAAACTCAGCCTTACAGAAAGTACTAGAAGGAATACCTCAACCCAAGGAAGACAGCAACAGCCACAATAGCACAGATATCTGACAACCCTCCATCAACACAACTCAAAAAAGGGAAACGCACAAACACTATCACAAAAAAAAAACAAAACTGGAGTTAGCAACCACTGGTCATTAATATCACTTAATTTCAATGGACTCAATTCACCTATAAAAAGGCCCAGCTTAAGAGAATGGATACGAAAACAGGATCCAACATTCTACTGTTTAAAGAAACACACCTCAACCTCAAAGACGGACACCATCTCAGAGTAAAGGGTTGGGAAAAGGTTTTCCAAGCAAATGGACCTAAGAAATAAGCAGATGTGGCCATCCTAATATCTAACAAAATTGATTTCAAACTAAAATAAGTCAGAAGAGATGGAGAAGGACACTATATACTCATAACAGGAACAATTCATCAGGAGGAAGTCTCAATCCTGAATATCTACGCCCCTAATATAGAAGCACCCACATATGTAAAAGAAACTTTATTAGAACTCAAATCACATATCAAACCCCACACACTAATAGTAGGAGATTTCTTTTTTTTTCCTTTTTTTTTTGATTTATCGAGACAGGGTTTCTCCGTAGCTTTTGGTTCCTGTCCTGGCACTAGCTCTTGTAGACCAGGCTGGACTCGAACTCACAGAGAGCCACCTGCCTCTGCCTCCCGAGTGCTGGGATTAAAGGCATGCGCCACCACCGCATGGCTTAGTAGGAGATTTCAACACTCCTCTCTCACCAATGGACAGGTCAACCAGACAGAAACTTAACAGAGAAATAAGAGAATTAACAGGTGTAATGAATCAAATGGACTTAACAGACATCTATAGAACATTCCACCCCAACAGGAGAGAATATACCTTCTCAGAACCTTATGGAATCTTCTCAAAAACTGATCACATACTTGGTAACAAAGCAAACATCCATAGATATAAAAAAATGGAATAACCACCTGTGTCTTATTGGATCACCATGGAGTAAAACTAGAATTTAACAACAATTCTTGTATTTCTCAGTTTATCTGAATAGCTACAGCTGAACAAAGTCAACAGAGACAAAGAGGCCAGATATACAGTTTCAAGCCAATCTGTGGGCCTGAATAGACTTAGGTAGGGCAAGACAACCCATAGGCTCCTTGCAAACTGCTTAGGCCGTTATCTTACTGCATCACAAGACAGAAATATCTCAGTTCTTGGTGTTCTAGCCATGGGTCTGACTCTGTAGCTTCTCATCTCCTTCCCCATACATTTATTTTTCTTTGATCTTTTTTGATCCTCGTTTTCCTCCATTTCTCAAGTTTCTGATATTCTTTATCTAGATTAATACATCTCTCTGCCGTCTCAGTCTATTTGAAACCCTTGCCAGATTCTATCTCATACTTGACATTAAACCTCTATTGGTCTTTTCATGTCATATTTCCAGCAGAAGACTAACTAGGGATGCTGGTCCCTGATATTGACTCTCAGACTCAGCACTATCAGAACCTGGCCAGACAGAAACAATCAGTTATAAACCAGGGGGTGACCTGGGGTGATATTTTAAAAAGGCAGTTTCCTTTATTGACCTTTTCTCTTTTGTTCTGTTTCAGGCAGCATTTTATGTCCTTGCCATTTTAAACTGATTTCTGAAGTCTAAGGTCCTGAGCTGGTTATTCTGTTATCCTGGATATGTATCTGTTTAAAACGAACACTAGAATTGGCAAAATTACAAGAAAAATCTTTGCATATATCCAGCCAGAAATGTCTCTTAAGCTCAATGATTTTTGAGAACATTCAAGGAGAAGCATTTTGGTTTACCCAGTGACATAGTTCTGAGATAAAGCTGGCATCCAGAGTCTTTATTTAGCCATATTTTTGAAAGAGGTAAAAGTTAATTGAACATAGTAAACCAAACCTCCTGTATGTTGCCTTGATTGAGGAAAAAAACTTTGTATTTTTTTTTTATCATCTTAGCCTTTTCAGGGTTGTTTCCCCTGAATCTTTCTGGTTGTTCAGTCCTTATATCAAAGGACATTACAAAGGTAAAAGAGAGAATTGCCTGCACTGCCCATCAGTAAAGTGTTCTATGTGTACTTTTGCATGATCAGGGTCTTGCAGGTATTGAATGAATTGTTTTGCAAAACAACTAACTTGGTGTAATGGTTATTTTAAGTACTAGTGTGACTGAGTATAGAGTGGAGGGTCCAGATATTTGGTGACATTGTGAGGACCTGACTTTGTAAACTCCATTTTTTAAGCTATATAATGAGCTGGGGCAGGGTGGGGTGGGCGGTCTCAGCTCCAGAAATGCGCTGCCATAGCAGAAATTTAAACAGATGCCCTAAAAATGGCCAATTAAGATGATAGGGAACAGGGCCATACAATTTAACAAGGTCCAGATGTTTTTGAGAGGCATCCTGTTGTTGAAGATGCCTTGACAGTTATTAATGGCTCTTTGTTAGGTTTTCGTGTCCCAAAACTGACCAGTGGGTTCAGAAACTATCTTATCCTATGTACTCCTCACCCAATCCCAAGATGACAGGACTGGAACACCCCTGATTATGGCATTTCCCCTTTAAAGTTCTCCCCTTCCCCGGGTTTGGTGCTACACTTCTTTCACCCACTGCATTGGCATGGTGCAGGTGTAGTCCAAACTCGAGTCTGAATATTATTAAAAACCCTCATGTAATTTGCATTGGAAATCTGGCTTTATGAATTCATTTGGAGACCACAAACTTAGGCATAACAATGGATTATTCTGGGTGTTTCTGTGAGGGTAGTTTTGGATGAAATTAGCAATGAAATTTGTCCAATGAAATCAATGAAAGACCCCGGTAGAACAAAAGGGGTGACCCTTCCCTGACTGAGAGAGCTGCCTGCTCTTGTTTGTCTGTCTCTGACCTGAGATGATAATGAGCTTTTTCCTGCTTCCAAATTCAGTCTGAATGTCCTCTCTCCCTGGATCCTGAGCATGTAGGCCTCTGAACAAAAGCGGTTGAAACTCTTTTATACCATAGAAACATCTCTGGAGAGCATAAGACAGAAATGAGTAGAGAAGTGGTAGGCCTACAATCTCAGCACTGTGGAGCCTGAGGCAGGAGGATCTGGAGTTTTAAGCTAACCTGAGCTATGTAGTTAGAATGCTGTTTCAAAACCCAAAACTAAATCAGCCAAGTGAAAGAAACAAAAAACAGAGCAAAATTTTCTCCTCCCTATTAAAGCCACACAAGCAAAAAAAAAAAAAAAAAAAAAGTGACAGATGACGAGCTACACATCTCCTTTGGAGTTGCATAGGTTGGCAACTGCTTACATGGCTTTAAAAGACCCAGTCCTGGAGAATGTGGTTTGTTTACAGCATGTGATGAGTCAATAGTATTAACATATGTACAGTTTTGAGAGCTGAACCTAGGGTTTTATGAATGCAAGCACTCTATTGACTGAGAGTCACAGTCCCCAGTGATGTATCTTGGATTGTTTGCCTGTATTTTCTTACAGTTTCATAATTTCAGGTCTTACATTTAAGTCTGTTTTTCATATTGAATTGGTTTTTGAGCAGGGTGAGAGATATGGATCTAACTTCTTTCTTCTCTATGTGACTATCCAGAGCACCATTTGTGGGAGAGGTTTTTCTCCCAAAATTTTTGTTGTTATTGTTATGATTTTGAGAGGGGGTCTCTATGTAATATAGCTCTCACTGGCCTGGAATTTGCTGTGTAGACCAGGCTGACCTTGAGCTCACAGAGAATACACCTGCCTCTGTCTCCTGAGTGCTAAGATTAAAGGTATGAACTGCCATGTCCTGTCTAATGTATGTTTTTGTTATCTTTATCGAATACGAGGCAGGTATAGCTGTGTCCATTCATTTCAGGATTTTTTTTGTTGCATTTGTTTGCTTTGCATTTCTGTTTTGTGCCAGTGCCGTGTTTTTTTTTAATACTGACTTTTAAAAACATGATTTGCATGTTTTTTTCATAAATTTATTTATTTATTTATTATGTATGCAGTGTTCTCTCTTCATGTATGCCTGCAAGTCTTAAGAGGGCACCAGATCCCATTATAGATGGTTGTGAGTCACCATGTGGTATGTGGAATTGAGCTCAGGACCTCTGGAGGAGTAGTCAGTGCTCTTAACCTCTGAGTCATTTCTCCAGTACTGACCATCTTCTTTTTGTTATTCTGGCTCTGTTGCATAGTTTGAGATAAAGTAAAATGGTGTCTGTGTCTTAGGATTGCTGTAGCTCTTTAGCATCTCTTGAACAGGTTGTGAGACAGCTGTTGGAGGTCCCTCCCTTGCCACCAGGAAAGGGAGTTGTCATCAGGGCCTGTCATGGATATACACATAGGCTAGGTTCTGGGAATATAGAGACAAATCAAGTATAGTCTCTACAGGGTTGACCAGATGGCTGAGTGGGTAAAGTTGCTCATTGTGCAAACTTAATGTCCTGATTGTGATATCCAGGATGTCTGTAAAGGTGAAAAGAAAAAAAAGTTGTTCTCCGACCTCCACATGTGTTCTGTGGCATGTACCCTTCCCCCTTTGATAAAGTCTTCCTTAAAAATGTAGTTTCTGCAAATTTTTAGTCTAACAAAGGAAATATGTAA
This sequence comes from Microtus oregoni, assembly GCF_018167655.1. Classification (NCBI taxonomy): domain Eukaryota; kingdom Metazoa; phylum Chordata; class Mammalia; order Rodentia; family Cricetidae; genus Microtus; species Microtus oregoni. The sequence continues at coordinate 54,471,047 of NW_024543065.1, read as the reverse complement.
CAAATAAATGAGTTGAGGTTCCCAAAACATGTGCCACTGTGCTGGGTAAAGATGCCAGCAGCATGGGTGATAGGTAGCATTTATTATCCACAAATGTTTCATAGGCATTTGCACAATGATTAACTTCTTGACTTTTGACACCATCCACCTTAAGTATAGACTGCTACGGTTCTTGTTTCATATAGAGAATCTGAGAAGCAGAGATGTACAGAACCTGGTTGAAGTCTCCCAGCAGCTGGGACTCAGGAGCCGAAATTCAGCCCAGATGGTCAGACTCTGTGACCTGTGCGTGTCACTAATGTGGCTGCAAATAAGTCATGTAAAGGGTGGAGTGGCACCATTTCTGCCCCGCCTGTCTGCTTGTGTCACCCGTGGCCTGTGTGACCTTGAGCCAGTGACTCTGTTTCCTGTCTCAGTTTCCTAGAATAGGACACAGGGAAAATGATTGTTGCCTACAAGTTAACCTAAAATGTGAGCAATGGCCTGACCATCAGCCAAGCAGTGTCTCTGTTTGTCTGCAGGAAATTATCCCAGGGCTGGACCCCCAGAGGCAAGGAGCTGCCATTTGTACACTTTTCTTCCATCTCTTTAGGGCTCTCCACCTTCCTGCAAGGTCTCAGAAGACCATCAGGACAGCTGGCTGGTTGTCTTTCATACCCCTCCACCTATGCTGAGCACACTGAGTCTCAGGAGGAGATGCTCAGGTGACCTGCCTCAGACATGGCTCTTACAGGCTGAAGGTCAGCAGGCTACCAGCCTGCAATCAATCACTGTTCCCTGTCAGTTTTAATAGGAGTTCAAATTCCAACCCAGTCTTTGAGATCCCAGAATTCCTGGTCCATTCTGGGATGGAGGTCTGAAGCAAAGCTTTGGGTGTGCGTGTTTCTGTGACAATATCATGGTTTCCTCAGCCAGGCCCTGCCTGAGTCCTGAAGAGTCTTTCTCAAGGCCACGTTCATGATGAGCATCTAAGACGCTGGCCAAAGTCTGACATACTTAGACTGAGTTACCCCCCCCCCCTCACCCGAGGGTGGATTCAAGTGAGGGATCCTGATTTATTGCTGTTTTCTCCACTCCGTGTCCTTTACTAAATGCTTGAACCACAATGTGGGAACCACAACACAGTCATCTAGCACTGACAATTCTATGTGTGAATTAGGATTAGGTCCACCACGACCCAGAGGTAACAGAGCAGTACTTACAGTGGACATGGACCTGAACATTTCTCTTCTCCATTTTGTGGGGTTTCTTTTCACCCATAGTCTGTAGAGTCCTCCTTGATACCGAGTGATGTTCTGGAAGAGTAGGGATCCATTGGGGTAAAATTTTGGTGTGCCACTGTATGTATTCCCTACTAAAAATTTTCTTTCAGATTTTATAAATTGTACAATTTCAAATGGATTCTCATGATTTTCAATCTTCCAGAAAAATTCTATGAAGCTCCCTGGCAGACTGTGCACAAGTAGAAGAACTTCCTCCCCTTCCACAACATTGGACAGAACTGCTTCCATAGTGAGTTGGGCCGTGGTGGGAGAGCTCCAGTAGATCAAAAGTGAGGCTAAGAGGGAAGAGAGAAAAATCTATCAATATTAGAATTTTGCATTTGGTAGAAATTGAGACCTGAGTGTGTTCAACTCTCAGCCTTGTGTGTGTGTGTGTGTGTGTGTGTGTGTGTGTGTGTGTGTGTGTGTATTGTATTGTTATATTGGAGTGAGGTCAACAACATCATCCCCTTTCCTCAGTACTCCTGAATCTTTCCACTGAATGAAACTGTCTTTTCGGGTGTCCACACAGCTCACCCCTCAGTCCTTCAGATCCGTGCTCACACTGAGAATCTGCTGAGTGGAGGCATGTCTTCTCTGACCTCCTCCTCTAAAGCCTTCATTTTCTGGCCTTTCCCTGCTCTGTTTCTTCTGAAGTGCTTGTCAACCCCAACCCCACCTTCTAGATGTCCTTGCTGCTGTCTTCCTGCCCAGCATTATCGAACTCTGTGAGGAACACTGGTTTGATTGTGGCTTAAATCCCACTGCCTGGAACAGGTTCAGATCCTGTGAGCATATCAGTGTCCCAGAGCCTGGGGTTTATATGAAGATTTCTCGGGGTCATATGTATTGACACTCCTTACTGGCCCCAATTTGATTATTATTGCAGAGTCACCCTGACCGAGTTGTGCACATCAGTCTTCGGGATACCGTGGCCAGTGCTCATTGCCACAGTCTCATGATTATGCCATGACACTTGAGTCGTTACTTATAAAGTCAGTCATCAGAATCCTTGACTCAGAAGGATTAAATCCAGAATGCAGGCCATGTTGTAGCTATTGCCTTTTCAATGAATTTTCTGTTTCTTTCTGTAGACATTCTTGGGAAACTATTGCTCTCTCCCTCCTACGACAGCTTTGAGATTCTTCCCAAAGCCTTGGCAGTGTACTAATCGTTTGTTGGGCATAATTATTTACTTCTCCCTGCATTGTGTGAGAAGTAAATCATACAGTAAGATCCTTTGTTCTCACTGCCAGATCTCTGCTCCATTCCCCAATATAAACCTTGAAGCCTGCTCTCCTGCAATTGTCCTTAGGGCGCGGTGTTTGCTCAGAAAAAGTTTCTACACACATAGATAGATCACAACTGCAGTCTTCACAAAACTGGCCCACAGACAGCATGTCTGTGTTGATTCATAGTCCTCAGGGCTGGAAAACTCTAACTAATTGATGACTGTGGGGGCTGAGGTCCATGGTCACTGTGGTCACCAGTCAGGTGTCTGATCCAGGAATACAAGTTATCTCAGGGGTTCACATCCCGGTGTGCAGGAGAAGGTGACCTCTCTGTCCTAGAAAGAGGACTTTGTGCTCCAGCTTCCTATGGAGAGCCCTAAGGAGACACCCCTCCCCCCAGCTTCCTGTGCTGTCCGAATGTGAATCAGGTCTCCCATGTCCTTCCTGACCCTTCTGGGATGCCTTTGCTCTCCTTGGTGACTGCCCTGTGACCTCCCCATCTTTCCTCATGGGTGTTGTGAGGGGGAGGGGACTACATAGGGTCTCCTTGTAGAGTTGAGTTCTCAGAGACACAGAAAATGATTGTATTAGGAAGCTCCAGGTCTGTTGGAACTGGGATGGAGACAAGGCTGCAAGACATGTGCAGGCCTCAGGGAGGTTCCCTGTTGATTATGTGGTTTCTTTGCACCCCCTGCTGTCCATGAGGAGAACTGCAGCTCTTGTCTGGGCTGTCACAAGGATGGTAGCCAAGCTCCAAAGGCTGTAGTGGAGCTGAGCACCATTTCTCAGGGAAGGTCCCAGTGTGCAGCTGCTTTTGCTGGAGACTATGACAGCTGAGGTGAGCCTCACTGCCACTTTGAACTGCAGTTCCCCGAAGCCTGATGGTTGAACCCCCTTCCCTGGGTGTTTATTAGCTTTTTTACATCTCATTCAGGGACAGGAATATCCAAGTCCTTAGCTCACTCTAAAATAGCTTTGTTATGACTTTTAAGTTTTAAATCAAACTATATTCACTCACTAACAATAATAATACATTTTAGAATCATAATATAAAATGAAAACAACCCATACCAATCCCTGCAAGCCTCTCAGAGCGGGTAATTCCTGGTGTGTTAGCCTTTGAGATTCAGAGCCAGTAAGTCAGCATTTCCAGGAATTTTTAAAAATTTCCAATTATGAGGATTTAAGCATACCTTGGACAGCCTTCACTTTCTATAATTTTTATAGCTGGAATTCTTGTTTAAAGAATAGTGTATCCAAGTTGGCAGAACATTTAAATGATGAAAACCTTCAAACATGGTCCTCCCAGTAAGGTGGCAGCCTAGAGCACATGTGGATATTGCTTGTTAAGGGCCTGTTTTACATCTCAACCGTGCACATGTTGAGAGCGCATTCAGAGGACCCACAAAGTACAGCATGTATGTGAACTCATCAGGGAGTGTTTTGTCTCTTTAAAATTTCATGTTCTCCTTCCTCAATGTTGCACTGTACCTCAGCATATTTAATTACTGTGTACATGCATACATCATAGGCTAGGATCCACATACAAGAAAGAACATGTGTTTTCCCCCTGATATTGGGTGATCTCTCTTAACTGTATACATTTTTAGTCTACCAACTTTCCTTAAATTTTGTGGTTTCATTTTTCTCTAGAGACGAATAATATTTCATTTGGTATATGCACTAGACTTCCATTATGCATTCATATGTTGATGGACATCTAGATTGACCCCATCTCCTTGTATATTGAATAGAGCAGCAGTATTGATGAGGGTGCAAATATCTCTATTGCGGGGTACAGAATCTCTGGGTATATGCCCAGTGAAATATCTATTTCATATTTTATAACTTTAAAACAACTCTGAGGCCTCTCAGCAGTAGTGCTCCCCCATCCCCTGGGAACCAAGGACCTAACAACTATACATGCACGCACTGAAATGTTTGGAACTTTCCGTCTCCCAGAGTCCTTGTGAATGTTCTCCAAATAGAACTCAGTTATTGAATAGGGGCAAGATAACCCTTAGGTGTTGACTCAGTTCCTGGTGTTTTGACTCAGTCCCTGGGAAAGGATCAAAGTAAACCTCAAATATTTCCTCTTACTGGCCACTGCTCTCCAGCCAATTATTGGTAATAGCCGTTTGAATACAACCCACAGACTACTTTACAAAATATTTCAAATTCATTATTTGGCAATTCCATTCTCATCCAGGTGCACACGCATATCGATGCATTTTGGTCATTGCCGGCCCCTTTACTCTCTCATCACTTCCCATTTCTGCTGAACTCTTCTTTTAAAATGCTCCCCTACTAGAACCTCCACATTATTAAAAAACCCCATTCCCCTCAACCAACTCCCTAGGCTTTCCTAGATAGCCAGCAAACCCATCCAGAGGCCCATATAAACTACTAGCCACACCCCGGCCCCAACCTGCCTATCCTCCTGAAAACTCGGTGGCACTCTGAAACACAGCTTGATCCAATACTGAGGGGACTTAAGGGGTAAGTGAACAGCCACAAGGTGGGACATCCCACTCTCTAGCACCTCCACAGTGGAACAAAACTTGGGGCACCTCCACCAACTCCTTAGGCTTTTCTTGCCAGCCATCAGGGAGTTTCCTGCAGGTAGGCTCCTCCAAAAGCCAATCCCATCCACTGGACCCACAACCTACTAGCCACACCCTGCCTAGGAGCTGAGAGTTTGCTATAATACTGAGGGGACCAAGAGCTTGCTACAATACTGAGAGGATTAAGAAAGCACACCAAGAGAGAACACCAGGAGAGAAGACCAAGAGAGCAAGCTTAGAGAGACCTCAGAGTCTTTCTGAGACAGATATTGACAGTACAGAACAGACCAAGAAAAACTCCCAAACACTCAGGCAGCCATTGCAAGGATTTGATCAAGACACAAAGATACTATTATCCTCATTTGAAGGTAGAGATGAGTATGTGCCAATGCAAGAATTCCTCCAACAACCTTAAAAACAACATGGTAACACCAGAACCCAGTGGTCACACAACAGGAAGGCTCAATCATCCTAACCCAGAAGAAGTAGAAGAAGACAACTTTAAACATAACTTTATGAAAATGATGGAGACCTTTAAAGAGGAAATGAAAAACTTCCTTAAAGAAATGGAGGAAAACACAAACAAAAATGTGGAAGAAATTAATAAGTCCCTCAAGGAAATTCAAGAAAACCAAGAAAAAAAAACCCCAATCAGTCACATGAAGCAAACACTTCAAGACTTGAAGACTGAAATAGAAGCAATAAAGAAAACACAAAACAAGGGAATTCTGGATATGGATAATCTGGTTAAATGAATAAGAACTACAGAGACAAGTATATCCAATAGAACATAAGAGATAGAAGAAAGAATATCAGGTGCTAAAGATACTATAGAGGAAATAGACTCATTGATCAAAGAAAATATTAAATCCAACAAATTCTTCACACAAAACATCCAGGAAATCTGGGACACCATGAAAAGACCAAACCTAAGAATAATGGCAGTAGAAGAGGAAGAATAACTCCAACTCAAAGGCACAGAAAATATTTTCAACAAAATCATGGAAGAAAACTTTCACAACCTAAAGAAGGATATCCCTAGAAAGGTACAAGAAGCTTACAGAACACCAAATAAACTGGATCAAAAAAATCCCCTCACCATGTAATAATCAAAACCCAAAACATACAGAATAAAGAAAGAATATTAAGAGCTGCAAAGGAAAAAGGTCAAGAAATATATAAAGGTAAACCTATCAGAATTACAACTGACTTCTGTAGCGGCGTAAACGAATGCAGACAGATTGTAAAAATATATATAGTTTTAATGTAGAAATAGACTTACAGAACCACTGTTCCCGCGGAGACCAGGAAAGCAAAAGAGAGGGCTGGGAGCATGCTCGCCAAATTTATAGGCAGACTTTAGCCCGAGGCGAACACGCCCCCCAAGGGGCGGGACTTATCCCTACATCTCTCCTTTTTGTCTAAATAAGACAGAACCAAACCAAATACAACTATATACAATAACAACAAATAATAATATAACAAACAATACTGAGAACAAAATCTTTGCTAAACATTCTATCTCAAGGAGTCCAAATAATGTAGAGAGTAACTACAATTATATAATCTTCAACTCCGTCAAAGATCTGAGAAGGGAATAAACACTACTCAACAAATGAGATATATCCAAAATTTGCAACAATTGACAGAGACAACTGACTACCTGGGCAATCACCCAAAATCTCGTTTGCAATGTTGAGTCAACCAATTTTGACTAAGGCCTAACATAACTGACATACCAATATTAAAGGCAAGGAACTTTTCAAAACTATCTTACCCTGTCTTGGCAGGATATGACAGTCCTGTTTTATCCATTGATGCACGCTCTGTATCTGTGTCAGTGGTTGAGGTATGGGCATTTCTTTGCCCAAAGGCCAGTTCTGCCAAATAGAAAGGCTCCAGGTGGAGTGTCTTTGGTGCTCAACATTCTCTCGGGAATAGAGCGGTGTTGCCAGGAGCAATTGTGTCTCACTATCACAAAACTCTGAGTTAGATTAAAGGCCATTTTCTTTTTCTTTTTTCTTTTTTTTTATTGCGAAAAGAAGAAAAAAAAAACAAAAACAAAAAACAAGTTTCCACCTCCTCCCAGCCTCCCATTTCCCTCCCCTTCCTCCCACCCTTCTCCCCCTCCTCCCACTCTTCTCCCCTCCCCCTACTCTTCTCCCCCTCCCTCTCCAGATAAAAGAGCAGTCAGGGTTCCCTGCCCTGTGGTAAGTCCTAGGTCCTCCCCGCTCCGTCCATATCTAGGAAGGTGAACATCCAAACTGGCTAGGCTCCCACAAAGCCAGCACATTAAGTAGGATCAAAACCCCCTGCCATTGTCCTTGGTGTCTCATCAGCCCTCATTGTTCGCCATGTTCAGAGAGTCCGGTTTTATCCCATGCTTTTTCGGTCACAGTCCAGCTGGCCTTGGTGAGCTCCCTGTAGATCATCTCCACTGTCTCAGTGGGTGGATGCACGCCTCGTGGTCCCGAATTCTTTGCTCATGTTCTCCCTCCTTCTGCTCCTCCTTGGGACCTTGGGAGCTCAGTCCAGTGCTCCTGTGTGGGTCTCTGTCTCTATCTCTATCCATCACCAGATGAAGATTCTATGATGATATGCAAGATATTCGTCAGTATTGCTCTAGGATAGGGTCATTTCAGGTTCCCAATCCTCAGCTGCCCAAGGAACTAACTGGGAACCTCATCTTGGGCACTAGGGAGCCCCTCTAGGGTCAAGTCTCTTGCCCACCCTAAAGTGGCTCCCTTAACTAAGAATTGTGGTTCCGTGCTCCCCTATCCACCTTTCCTTTATCCCAATTCTCATGTTTCCCAGGTCCCCCCTCCTTCCCTTCTACCTTATCTCTCCCCATCTCCCCTTACCCCCATCCCACCCCCCCAAGATCCCATTTTCTCCCCAGAAATTTGGTCTACTTCCCTTAGCCAAGAGGACAACTATATGTTTTTCCTTGGGTTCACCTTCTTCCTTAGCTTCTTTAGGTTCACCTATTGTAGACTCCGTGGTCCTTATTTATGGCTAGAAACCAATTATGAGTGAGTACATCCCATATTCATCTTTTTGGGTCTGGGACACCTCACTCAGGATAGTGTTTTCTATTTCCATCCATTTGCCTGCAAAATTCGAGAAGTCATTGTTTTTTACCGCAGCGTAGTACTCTAGCGTGTATATATTCCATACTTTCTTCATCCATTCTTCCATTGAAGGGCATCTAGGTTGTTTCCAGGTTCTGGCTATTACAAATAATACTGCTATGAACATAGTTGAACAAATGCTTTTGTCATTTGATAGAGCATCTCTTGGGTATATTCCCAAGAGTGGTATTGCTGGGTCCAGGGGTAAGTTGATCCCGAATTTCCTGAGAAACCGAAACACTGACTTCCACAGTGGTTGCACAAGATTGCATTCCCACCAGCAATGGATGAGGGTACCCGTTCTTCCACAGCCTCTCCAGCAAAGGTTATCCTTGGTGTTTTTGACTTTAGCCATTCTGACAGGTGTAAGATGATATCTCAAAGTTGTTTTGATTTGCATTTCCCTGATTGCTAAGGAAGTTGAGCACGACCTTAAGTGTCCTTTGGCCATTTGAACTTCTTCTGTTGAGAATTCTCTGTTCAGTTCAGTGCCCCATTTTTTAATTGGGTTAATTAGCATTTTAAAGTCTAGTTTCTTGAGTTCTCTATATATTTTGGAGATCAGACCTTTGTCTGTTGCGGGGTTGGTGAAGATCTTCTCCCAGTCAGTAGGTTGCCTTTTTGTCTTGGTGACAGTGTCCTTTGCTTTACAGAAACTTCTCAGTTTTAGTAGGTCCCATTTATTCAATGTTGCCCTTAAAGTCTGTGCTGTTGGGGTTACACAGAGGAAGCGATCTCCTGTGCCCATCTGTTGTAGGGTATTTCCCACTTTCTCTTCTATCAGGTTCAGTGTGTTCGGACTGATATTGAGGTCTTTAATCCATTTGGACTTGAGTTTTTTTTTTTTATTGCGAAAAGAAGAAAAAAAAAAACATAAACAAAAAACAAGTTTCCACCTCCTCCCAGCCTCCCATTTCCCTTCCCCTCCTCCCACCCTTCTCCCCCTCCTCCCACCCTTCTCCCTCTCCTCCCACCCTTCTCCCCCTCCCCCCACTCCTCTCCCCCTCCCTCTCCAGTCCACAGAGCAGTCCGGGTTCCCTGCCCTGTGTTAAGTCCTAGGTCCTCTCCGTCCATATCTAGGAAGGTGAACATCCAAACTGGCTAGGCTCTCACAAAGCCAGCACATTAAGTAGGATCAAAACCCCCTGCCATTGTCCTTGGTGTCTCATCAGCCCTCATTGTTCGCCATGTTCAGAGAGTCCGGTTTTATCCCATGCTTTTTCGGTCACAGTCCAGCTGGCTTTGGTGAGCTCCCCGTAGATCAGCTCCTCTGTCTCAGTGGGTGGATGCACGCCTCGTGGTCCCGAATTCTTTGCTCATGTTCTCCCTCCTTCTGCTCCTCCTTGGGACCTTGGGAGCTCAGTCCAGTGCTCCTGTGTGGGTCACTGTCTCGATCTCTATCCATCACCAGATGAAGATTCTATGATGATATGCAAGATATTCGTCAGTATTGCTCTAGGATAGGGTCATTTCAGGTTCCCAATCCTCAGCTGCCCAAGGAACTAACTGGGAACCTCATCTTGGGCACTAGGGAGCCCCTCTAGGGTCAAGTCTCTTGCCCACCCTAAAGTGGCTCCCTTAACTAAGAATTGTGGTTCCGTGCTCCCCTATCCACCTTTCCTTTATCCCAATTCTCATGTTTCCCAGGTCCCCCCTCCTTCCCTTCTTCCTTTTCTCTCCCCATCTCCCCTTACTCCCATCCTCCCCCCACCAAGATCCCATTTTCTCCCCGGAAATTTGGTCTACTTCCCTCAGCGAAGAGGACAACTATATGTTTTTCCTTGGGTTCACCTTCTTCCTTAGCTTCTTTAGGTTCACCTATTGTAGACTCCGTGGTCCTTATTTATGGCTAGAAACCAATTATGAGTGAGTACATCCCATATTCATCTTTTTGGGTCTGGGACACCTCACTCAGGATAGTGTTTTCTATTTCCATCCATTTGCATGCAAAATTCGAGAAGTCATTGTTTTTTACCGCAGCGTAGTACTCTAGCGTGTATATATTCCATACTTTCTTCATCCATTCTTCCATTGAAGGGCATCTAGGTTGTTTCCAGGTTCTGGCTATTACAAATAATACTGCTATGAACATAGTTGAACAAATGCTTTTGTCATTTGATAGAGCATCTCTTGGGTATATTCCTAAGAGTGGTATTCCTGGGTCCAGGGGTAAGTTGATCCCGAATTTCCTGAGAAACCGAAACACTGACTTCCACAGTGGTTGCACAAGATTGCATTCCCACCAGCAATGGATGAGGGTACCCGTTCTTCCACAGCCTCTCCAGCAAAGGTTATCCTTGGTGTTTTTGACTTTAGCCATTCTGACAGGTGTAAGATGATATCTCAAAGTTGTTTTGATTTGCATTTCCCTGATTGCTAAGGAAGTTGAGCACGACCTTAAGTGTCTTTTGGCCATTTGAACTTCTTCTGTTGAGAATTCTCTGTTCAGTTCAGTGCCCCATTTTTTAATTGGGTTAATTAGCATTTTAAAGTCTAGTTTCTTGAGTTCTCTATATATTTTGGAGATCAGACCTTTGTCTGTTGCGGGGTTGGTGAAGATCTTCTCCCAGTCAGTAGGTTGCCTTTTTGTCTTAGTGACAGTGTCCTTTGCTTTACAGAAGCTTCTCAGTTTAAGTAGGTCCCATTTATTCAATGTTGCCCTTAATGTCTGTGCTTCTGGGGTTATACATAGGAAGCGATCTCCTGTGCCCATCTGTTGTAGGGTATTTCCCACTTTCTCTTCTATCAGGTTCAGTGTGTTCGGACTGATATTGAGGTCTTTAATCCATCTGGATTTGAGTTTTGTGCACGGTGAGAGATATGGGTCTATTTTCATTCTTCTACAGGTTGACATCCAGTTGTGCCAGCACCATTTGTTGAAGATGCTTTCTTTCTTCCATTGTATACTTTTAGCTCCTTTATCGAAAATGAGGTGTTCATAGGTTTGTGGGATAAAATCCGGGTCTTCTATACGATTCCATTGGTCGACTTCTCTGTTTTTATGCCAGTACCACACTGTTTTCATTACTGTAGCTCTGTAATAGAGTTTGAAGTCAGGGATGGTAATGCCTCCAGAAGATCCTTTATTGTATAGGATTGTTTTGGCTATCCTGGGTTTTTTGTTTTTCCATATAAAGTTGATTATTGTCTTCTCCAGATCTGTGAAGAATTTTGATGGGATCTTGATGGGGTTTGCATTGAATCTATAAATTTAAAGGCCATTTTCTACAGCTCTTTGAAGAGGTTGAAGATTATCTATCTATACTGAGTATAATCTCTATATATCTAAAGAACCTTATTAGTCTAATTATAAATGACAAACTTAGATGACTATCTATATAATTCTCAATATCTATCTAACTTAAAGACTAAGACAATAAACAACTGTGTAACAAATGAGGATAATGACCTCCAAATATAAACACTGTACAAATATACATTGCAATATGGTAAATATATATCAATACACAAACATTATATAAGTTTCTTAATCAGAGGTAGAAATGTACACTGCAATATGGTAAATATATACAATATATATTTATCAATACAATATATGTCAATACATAAAAAATGTTTTAAACAGAGATAGAAACATGCATGCATACAATAGTCAATATAATTTAACTTTGTATCAATATACAAGAATCGATACCAATATATTTGTCTAAAAGCAGTAACTCACAATTATAAATCTATTATCCCATCATTCCCTCTTTTTTTTTTTTCAAAATGATCCCTGAGCTTATAAAATTCCTCCCCCAACCTTCCAACCCCTAAATGATGTCCCTAAACCCAGGGGTAAATTTTACTGGGAGAGGGGACGTCGTCCTCTAGAATTACTTCCAGCTGTCATGGGGGCGACGTTCTTTCTGGGGGATTCTGTGAAAGTAAAATGATGGTTAAATTTCAAGATCAATGTCTTTTAAAATTGTAAATAGTCTCTGAGTATTTTGTGGAGGTCTGGCCAGAATGTTGTACAAGATGTGCACCATTTCAGCTAACCAAGTTGGGATCGTCTTGTGCAGCTGGTATCCAAAACAGGTCTTGTAGTAGCACTATCAGTATCATGACGTCATATCAACCAGGTAGAGTTGTTGTTGTGGGGCCCCATCTTCTTCCTGGAAACTTCAAATGTCACTTCAGGAAAAACTCATTGTTCATTATGAAAAACTTAAACATTAATCATATAGACATACATATATATATATATATTCAATGAAAGGCATGATAGATATATTCAATGAAAAGTATGATAGATATGGAGAAAAGCAAAGATGTTTTCTAAACTCATATTTCTTTCTGTCCCATATCATGGCTCTTGACATGAGACAGAAACTCCAGAAACTCTGGGTTTTTCTCTTACTAACAGGCTTGGAATTGGAGAGGGACTGAGCCAGAGTCCAACTTCAAAACCAGCTCTATATATTTATAAAGAAATGTTTAATAAGACATATATATATAAAAATTAATACTTACAAAATGTGTCCATCCATCAGTAATTAAATATTCAGGGTCCCTCAATTTCTTTGAAGATGAATATTTTCCTGTGGAGATAAGAAAAGAACCCTGCCTCCAACCTATCTGTATTTCTTACCATCAGTATGTTCGCCATCCTTATGAAAGAATTGTTATTTATCTTTTCCAAGTGGCTTCTCTTCTTCAAACCGAACCTTTATTAATTTTGACGGTATCCACAATTTTTCCTCACCTGTGGAGATAAGAGCAAAACCCCTTCCCCAACGCAGCACATCTCCTGGCTTCCATTGTGAGGTCAGCACATCCTTGAAATAAACTGGTTGATTTAGTTCAGTAGACTTTTCCATTATCCAATGTCTTTCTTCAGCCGTTGTTCCCTTCTCATTAGCGTTGAGAAAATTCAAGGTTAACAAAGCATTATGTAACCTATTTCTGGGGGTGTTTTCCACCCCTTTCTGTTTGTTCAACATATCCTTTATAGTTCGATTTGATCTTTCTATGACTGCTTGACCTGTAGGATTGTATGGTAAGCCTGTAACATGCTTGATATTATAATAATCAAAAAACCGTTTCATTTTCCTAGAGACATAAGCAGGACCATTATCCGTCTTTATTTGTGTAGGTATACCCATGATAGCCATGACTTCTAATAAATGAGTGATTACTGAATCAGCTTTTTCTGAACTTAAAGCAGTTGCCCACTGAAAGCCTGAATAAGTGTCAATGGTGTGATGAACTATTTTAATTTGCCAAATTCTGCAAAGTGGAACACATCCATCTGCCAGATTTCATTCCTTTGGGTGCTCTTTGGATTAGCCCCTGCAGGCAGTGGCGTTTGGTTATAGAAAGAGCAAGTAGGGCATTTCTTTACAATCTCCTTAGCTTGTTGCCATGTAATTGAAAACTCATTCTTCAAACCTTTGCTATTAACATGATGTTTTTTATGAAATTCAGAGGCTTGTAGCACACTACCAATCAATAATTGATCAATTTCTGCATTACCTTGTGCTAGAGGACCTGGCAGACCCGTATGGGATCGGATGTGTGTTATGTACATAGGGCAAAGCCTGTTCCTGATCAAATCTTGAACCTGGAGAAACAATGAGGTTAGTTCTGTATCATCAGGTATAAATTCAGCAGTTTCAATATGTAAAATAACTCTTTCTGCGTATTGTGAATCAGTGACTATATTAATAGGTTCTTTAAAATCCCTTAGCACCATAAGAATGGCATATAATTCCGCCTTCTGGACAGAATTATACGGACTTTGTTCCACCTTATCCAAGTCTTCTGATTTGTAACCTGCCTTCCCTGATTTATTGGCATCAGTATAGAATGTACAGGCTCCAGTTATTGGAGCATCACGGACGATTCGAGGAAGAATCCAAGAAGTTCTCTTTATGAAGTTAAGCCTCTTGCTTTTTGGATAGTTGTTATTAATGTCTCCCAAAAAATTAGCACAATCTCTTTGCCATGGGTCATTATCTTCCCATAATTTCTTTACTTCATCAACAGTGAAAGGCACTATAATTTCTGCTGGGTCTATGCCTGCTAGTTGACGAAGTCTCAGCTTGCCTTTTATAATTAACTCAGAGACTTTTTCCACATAAGTTTTCAGTTTCTTACTTGGTTTATGTGGTAAAAAGATCCATTCCAAAATAACATCATCTCTCTGCATTAAAATTCCTGTAGGAGAAATTTTTGATGGTAGTATGACGAGAATACAATCGAGCTCTGGATTCACCCTGTCCACATGTGCCTGTTGTAATTTTTCCTCAATCATTGTCAGTTCCTTTTCTGCTTCAGCTGTTAATTCTCTGGGACTGTTTAAATCTTTATCACCATCCAAGGTTTTGTTCAAATGAATTATTAGATCAGGTGTTATTCCAATAGCTGGTCGTAGACTGGAAATGTCTTCTAACAGTCTTTGAAAGTCATTAAGAGTCCGTAGGCGATCTCTCCTAATTTGTGCTTTTTGTGTCTTAATTTTTTGCAAACCTATTTTATAACCTAAATAATTAACAGAATTTCCCTTCTGAATCTTTTCAGGAGCGATTTGCAATCCCCATTTAGGTAAAAGTATCTTTATTTCTTCAAACAGTCTGTTCAAGGTATCCATGTTTGAATCGGATAACAAGATGTCGTCCATGTAATGGTATACTATAGATTTGGGAAATTTCTTGCGTATTATTTGCAATGGTTGGTTCACAAAATATTGGCACAGGGAGGGGCTATTTAACATACCCTGGGGGAGAATGGTCCAGTGGTACCTCCTTGAAGGTTGAGAATTGTTATAAGTAGGCACTGTGAAGGCAAATTTTTCTCTATCTTCTTTTTGCAAAGGTATAGTGAAAAAACAATCCTTTAAATCAATAACTATGAGAGGCCATCCTTTTGGTAATAAAGAGGGCAAAGGAATTCCAGATTGCAGAGGGCCCATAGGTTGAATAACCTTGTTGATGGCCCTGAGATCTGTCACCATTCTCCATTTACCTGATTTTTTCTTAACCACAAATACAGGAGAATTCCAAGGGCTGGTAGATTCTTCTATATGTCCAGCATCTAATTGTTCTTGTACCAGCTGGTCTAAAGCCTGTAACTTTTCCTCAGCTAAAGGCCATTGCTTTGTCCATATTGGTTTCTCAGTCAACCATTTTAGAGGCAAGGCTGTTGGTATCTCTGAAGGGACATCAATTGCTTGTTCTTGTACAGCCCGAATGGCCGGTTTTCTCCGTTTGTAATATCTTTTAATATTATTCTCAGAAATATAGGCTCTAGATTTAGCAGGAATGTTAATTTCGGTATTCCATTGTTGTAATAGGTCATGACCCCATAAATTCATTGCAATATTGGCTACATATGGCTTTAATTTTCCTATTTGTCCCTCTGGCCCTATACATTCAACCCATCTCGTGCTCTGCCTTACTCGAGATAGTGTTCCAATTCCCAGGAGCTGAACATTTACATTCTGAAGAGGCCAATATGGATGCCAAGATTCTGGGGTAATGATACTTACATCAGCACCTGTGCCCAGCAGGCCAGTAATAAAAATGCCATTTACACACACTCTCAGTTTAGGTCTTTGATCATTTATAGAAGTTTGCCAAAACACACGTAACTTATCTTTCTGATCATTATTGCTTGTAACTGTAGGCATGGGGCTTCCTAATTGTCCTGATGAGGCACGTTCTCTGCAGAAACTGGAAATTACTGAACCATGTTTGCCATGGGGGCCTATGAGGCCCCCCCCCTCACGTTTCCCGACTGTATCAGGTTGCCTTGTCTATCTCTTGTAGACCTGCATTCATTCGTCCAATGTCTGCCTTTTCCACATCTTCTATATAAACCTGAAGGCTGAGTCCTATTTCTATTATTTATAGAAGATGCATTATTAATATTATTATTTCTGAAAGATGCATTATTATTATTATTATTTCTGAAAATCCGTTGTCTACAATTCCTTTTCATATGACCCATTTTGCCACAATTAAAACATTTGGTATTCTGGTGTCTCCTTTTACCACTGGAAATTGCTTCTTCTACCCATGCTTCAGTGCCATAATCAAATGTATCAACATTGAGTGTATGCAAGACCCATTCTTCCAAGGGCGCTGATCTGAGCTTTAAAGGACCCAAAATCCTTTTGCATTCCACATTTGCATTTTCATAAGCCAAAGACTCAATCATTATACGTCTTGCTTCTGGGTCAGATATTCCTATTTGTACAGCCTTAGTTAATCTTTGTAAAAAGTCGCTAAAGGGTTCTCTCTGACCCTCTTTAACTCTAACAAATGATTCCATTCTCTGTCCTGGGTCTTGTACCCTGTCCCAAGCCCTTAAGGCTGCTGTAGTACACATGGAGAGTGTGTTTTCATCCAAATTAGCTTGTTCCTGAGGGTCGGAAAAGAGCCCTTCACCTAGAATTTGATCTAGGGAAATGTCAATTCCCTTCACTTTTTCCTGCTGTTCTAAAAGTCTAGCCTCTTCCCTGAATAAGCATTTCCATTTCAATTGTGGTCCACTCTCAAGTACCACAGAGCTCAGCTGGAGCCAGTCCGAGGGGGTTGCTCTGCTTGTTGTGGCCCAAGATCTTAGCATCTCTTTAACAAAAGAGGCTTGCATCCCAAAAGTCATGACAGCCTGTTTTATTTCCTTGAGATCATTCATACGGACAGGCTCCCATGTATCCTCCTTGATGACCCTAGGGTTTCTGGAACCAATCACCTTCTCTGTTGTTATTACTGGAAAGGCAGGTAGAGCTGTAGGTAGAGCTTTGTGGAAATTGTCCCGGAGAGATTTACCCATAGATGTAGTTAAAATTTGCCTTTCTACCCTTTGCTCTTCTTCATCAGAATTTAGAAATTCCTCAATCTTTTCAATTCTATTCACCATTGCCTTCTGCAGTGTCTGAATCTCCTGTCCAGAATTATGTTCCAAAGACTTCATTGAGGATTCTAAAGTATGAAGTTTGTCCGTTAGAGATAACATCTCATCTTTGGACATAATTTTTATGGCATAAACCGTGCCTTCTTGTATTGACAATCTTTCCGCCAATCTGTCATAAGCTTTAGACAAAATCCGATTGTCACATTCAGCAGTTTTGATTCTCTCAGTTAATGTTTCATTTCCTACAGAAAGGGACTGAATCTTATGGTCCAGATCAGCTGTTCCCTCTTCTATAGTAATGAATTTCTCCTTAACATCAGCCACTAATGTTTCAGTTCCCACAGAAAGGGACTGAAGCTTATGATCCAGATCAGCTGTTCCCTCTTCCAAAGTAATGAATTTCTCCTTAACATCAGCCACTAATGTTTCAGTTCCTACAGAAAGGGACTGAGGCTTACGATCCAGATCAGCTGTTCCCTCTTCCATAGTAATGAATTTCTCCTTAACAACAGCCTGGAGAACTTCAAACTGATTCTTGAGAAGATTGTTATCAGCCTGGAGAACTTCAAACTGATTCTTGAGAAGATTGTTGTCATTCTCAATTGTTTTTAAGCGTTCAATCTCTGCCTTAAGAATCCTGGATTCGTCTCGTAAAGACTTTATCATATTTCTATTATCAAACCATTTGGTGCCAATGAAAACTAAGAATCCCAGGAACACCGGGCGGCGGAAGGCGGCCGGAACACCGGGCGGCGGAGGACGCCCAGCGCAGCAGGCGGGGACCAACTGGGACAGGCTGGAACCGGCGGGGACCGGAGCGACAGCAGAGGACACAGGCTGCTGGTGGCGGGAACCATCCCAGCAGCAGAAGCAGGCTGCAGGGACCGCGCGAAACACCGAGAACAGATCGCCCCTCTACAATTAAACCAAAGAGGTAGGCATTCGGTTGGGGAGGTCCCTGGCAGAGGAGGAGCCGGGTCCTATTCTTGAAGACCCTTCTGAGGGGTGAGAGGGATCTTGGCCCCCCGGCAGGAACCAGGAAACAGAGCAAGGGCATTTTGTAAGAGGAGCCCCTGGCCAGCAGGGAAACCTGAACCAGTTTTAACAGACCACTTAGATAGCATCGATAGGAGGAGATGGGCAGGCGTCAAGGAAAGAATTCACCCAATAATCTGAAAATCAGCATGAAAACACCAGAACCCAATGATCTTACAACAGAAGGTCTCCAACACCCTAACACAGAAGAAGTGGAAAAAATTGACTTTTTGAAAGCAGTAGAGTCCCTTAAACAACATGTGAAAAATGCCCTTATAGAAATGGATGAGAAGTATAACCAAAAATTTGAAGAAATGAGTAAATACGTACATAATACCCTGGGAAACCAAGAAAGAACGATCAAACAGGTAATGGAAACAGTTCAAGAATTGAAAACTGAAATGGAAGCAAGGAAGAAAACACAAACTGAGGACCAGCTGGATATGGAAAATCTAGGTCAACGAGCACAGCCTACAGAAACAAGCATAATCAATAGAATACAAGAAATAGAAGAAAGAATCTCAGATTCTGAGGACACCATAGAGAAAATAAACGCTCTGATCAAAGAAAACTGCAAAGCCAACAAATTCTCATCACAAAACATTCAGGAATTATGGGACACAATAAAAAGACCAAATATAAGAATAATAGGAATAGAAGAAGGAGAAGAGTCACAGCTCAAAGGCCCAGAAAATATTTTGAACAAAATTATGGAAGAAAACTTTCCCAACTTAAAGAAAGATATTCCTTTGAATATTCAAGAAGCATACAGAACACCAAACAGACTGGATCAAAGGAAAACATCCCCTCGCCATATAATAATCAAAACACAAAATATACAGGTTAAAGAAAGAATACTAAGAGCTGCAAAGGAAAAAAGCCAAGTAACTTATAAAGGTAAACCGGTCAGACTTACACCTGATTTCTCTATGGAAACAATGAAAGCCAGAAGGTCCTGGATAGAAGTACTGCAGAAGCTAAGAGACCATGGATGCAAGCCCAGACTACTATACTCAGCCAAGCTTTCGTTCACTATAAATGGAGAAACCAAGACATTCCAGGATAAGAACAAATTTAAGCAATACGTAGCCACGAATCCAGCCCTACAGAAAGTAATAGAAGGAAAACCGCAACCCAAGGAATCCAACATTGCCAACACTGCCTACAATAACTCAGGCATCTAGTGACCCTTCACTAGCACAACTCAAAGAAGGGAGACACACAAATTCTACTTCCAAAAACAACAAGAATATCCGGCATGAACAACCACTGGTCATTAATATCACTTAATATTAATGGTCTCAATTCACCTATAAAAAGGCACAGGCTAAGAGATTGGATACGAAAACAGGATCCAACATTCTGCTGTTTGCAAGAAACACATCTCAACCACAAAGACAGACATCTACTCAGAGTAAAGGGTTGGGAAAAGGTCTTTCAAGCAAATGGTCCTAAGAAAAAAGCAGGTGTGGCCATATTAATTTCTAACAAAACTGACTTCAAACTAAAATCAATCAGAAGAGATCGAGATGGACACTTTATACTCATAACAGGAACAATTTGTCAGGATGATGTCTCAATCCTGAATATTTATGCCCCTAATATAAAAGCACCCATGTATGTAAAAGAAATATTACTAAATCTCAAGGCAGAGGGCTGGAGAGATGGCTCAGCGGTTAAGAGCATTGCCTGCTCTTCCAAAGGTCCTGAGTTCAATTCCCAGCAACCACATGGTGGCTCACAACCATCTGTAATGAGGTCTGGTGCCCTCTTCTGGCCTTCAGGCATACACACAGAAAGAACATTGTATACATAATAAATAAATATTAAAAAAAAACTCAAGGCAGATATCAAACCACACACACTAGTAGTAGGAGACTTCAATACACCTCTCTCAGCAATGGACAGGTCAATCAGACAGAAACCTAATAGAGAAGTAAGAGAACTACTGGAGGTAATGAAGCAAATGGACTTAACAGACATCTATAGAACATTCCACCCAAATAGGAAAGAATATACCTTCTTCTCTGCAGCCCATGGAACCTTCTCGAAAATTGACCACATACTCGGAAACAAAGGAAACCTCCACAGATACAAAAACTATCAGTGTCCACCTGCGTCTTATCAGATCACCACGGATTAAAGTTAGAATTCAACAACAATCCTACCTCCAGAAAGCCGACAAACTCATGGAAACTGAACAGTCAACTACTGAACCACACCTGGGTTAAGGAAGAAATCAAGAAGGAAATTAAAGTCTTCCTGGAATTCAATGAAAATAGAGAAACAACATACTCAAACCTATGGGACACTATGAAAGCAGTGCTAAGAGGAAAGTTCATAGCACTAAGTGCCCACTTAAAGAAAACAGAGAAAGCATACATCGGAGACTTAACAGCACACCTGAAAGCTTTAGAAAAAAAAGAAGTAGACACGCCCAGGAGGAGCAGAAGACTGGAAATAATCAAACTGAGGGCGGAAATCAACAAAATAGAAACGCAGAAAACAGTCCAAAGAATCAATGAAACAAAAAGTTGGTTCTTGGAGAAAATCAACAAGATCGACAAACCCCTATCCAAACTAATTAAACGACAGAGAGAGAACACGCAAATAAATAAGATCAGAAATGAAAAGGGGGACATAACCACAGACACAGAGGAAATTCAGAGACTCATTAGATCTTACTACAAAAGCCTGTATGCCGCAAAACTAGAAAATGGAGAAGAAATGGACATGTTTTTAGATAAGTGCCACATACCAAAGCTAAACCAAAACCAGGTGAACGATTTAAATAGACCTGTTAGTCGCGAAGAACTAGAAACCGTTATCAAAAATCTACCTTCCAAAAAAAGCCCAGGACCAGATGGTTTCAATGCAGAATTCTACCAGAACTTCCAAGAAGAGCTAATACCTATACTCCTTAATGTATTTCACAATATAGAAACAGAAGAGTCATTGCCAAATTCCTTTTATGAAGCTACAGTTACCCTGATACCAAAACCTCACAAAGACCCAACCAAGAAAGAAAATTACAGGCCTATCTCACTCATGAATATCGACGCAAAAATTCTCAATAAAATACTGGCAAACCGAATCCAAGAACACATTAGAAAAATTATCCATTATGATCAAGTAGGCTTCATCCCAGAGATGCAGGGCTGGTTCAACATACGCAAATCTATCAATGTAATCCAGCATATAAATCAATTGAAAGAAAAAAACCATATGATCATTTCATTAGATGCTGAAAAAGCATTTGACAAAATTCAACACCCCTTTATGATAAAAGTCTTGGAGAGATTAGGGATACAAGGGTCATACCTAAATATAATAAAAGCTATTTACAGCAAGCCGTCAGCTAACATTAAATTAAATGGAGAAAAACTCAAAGCCATCCCACTAAAATCAGGAACACGACAAGGATGTCCACTCTCTCCATACCTCTTCAATATAGTGCTTGAAGTTCTAGCAATAGCAATAAGACAACATAAAGGGATCAAGGGGATTCGTATCGGAAAAGAAGAAGTTAAGCTCTCGTTATTTGCAGATGATATGATAGTATACATAAGCGACCCCAAAAACTCTACCAAAGAACTCCTACAGCTGATAAACACCTTTAGTAATGTGGCAGGATACAAGATCAACTCCAAAAAATCAGTGGCCTTCTTATACACTAAGGATAAGGAAACAGAGAGGGAAATTAGAGAAGCATCACCTTTCACGATAGCCAGAAATAGCATAAAATATCTTGGGGTAACTCTGACCAAGGAAGTGAAAGATCTATTTGACAAGAACTTTAAGTCTTTGAAGAAAGAAATTGAAGAGGACACCAGAAAATGGAAAGATCTTCCTTGCTCCTGGATTGGGAGGATCAACATAGTAAAAATGGCAATTCTACCAAAAGCAATCTTTAGATTCAATGCAATCCCCGTCAAAATCCCATCAAAATTCTTCACAGATCTGGAGAAGACAATAATCAACTTTATATGGAAAAACAAAAAACCCAGGATAGCCAAAACAATCTTATACAACAAAGGAGCGTCTGGAGGCATTACCATCCCTGACTTCAAACTCTACTACAGAGCTACAGTATTGAAAACAGCTTGGTATTGGCATAAAAACAGAGAAGTCGACCAATGGAATCGAATAGAAGACCCTGACGTTAACCCACAAACCTATGAACACCTGATTTTCGATAAAGGAGCTAAAAGTATACAATGGAAAAAAGAGAGCATCTTCAACAAATTGTGCTGGCAAAACTGGATGTCAACCTGTAGAAGAATGAAAATAGATCCATATCTATCACCATGCACAAAACTCAAGTCAAAATGGATTAAAGACCTCAATATCAGTCTGAACACACTGAACCTGATAGAAGAGAAAGTGGGAAGTACTCTACAACACATGGGCACAGGAGACCACTTCTTACATACAACCCCAGCAGCACAGACATTAAGGACCTTATTGAATAAATGGGACCTCCTGAGACTGAGAAGCTTCTGTAAAGCAAAGGACACTGTCGCTAAGACACAAAGGCAACCCACTAACTGGGAGAAGATCTTCACCAACCCCGCAACTGACAAAGGTCTGATCTCCAAAATATATAAAGAACTCAAGAAACTAGACTGTAAAAGGCTAACCAACCCAATTATAAAATTGGGCATTGAACTGAACAGAGAATTCTCAACAGAAGAACTTCAAATGGCCAAAAGACACTTAAGGTCATGCTCAACTTCCTTAGCGATCAGGGAAATGCAAATCAAGACAACTTTAAGATACCATCTTACACCTGTCAGAATGGCGAAAATCAAAAACACCAATGATAGCCTTTGTTGGAGAGGTTGTGGAGAAAGGGGTACACTCATCCATTGCTGGTGGGAATGCAAACTTGTGCAACCACTTTGGAAAGCAGTGTGGCGGTTTCTCAGGAAATTAGGGATCAACTTACCCCTGGACCCCGCAATACCACTCTTGGGAATATACCCAAGAGAGGCCTTATCATACAACAAAAGTATATGCTCTACTATGTTCATAGCAGCATTGTTTGTCATAGCCAGAACCTGGAAACAACCTAGATGCCCTTCAATTGAAGAATGGATGAAGAAAGTATGGAATATATACATATTAGAGTATTACTCAGCAGTAAGAAACAAGGACTTCTTGAATTTTGCATACAAATGGATGGAAATAGAAAACACTATCCTGAGTGAGGTAAGCCAGACACAAAAAGAGGAACATGGGATGTACTCACTCATATTTGGTTTCTAGCCATAAACCAAGGACATTGAGCCTATAATTAGTGATCCTAGAGAAGCTAAATAAGGAGAACCCAAAGAAAAACATATAGGCATCCTCCTGAATATTAACCTTCAGCAAGCGATGAAAGGAGACAGAGACAGAGACCCACATTGGAGCACAGGACTGAATTCTCAAGGTCCAAATCAGGAGAAGAAGGAGAGAGAGCACGAGCAAGGAACTCAGGACCATGAGGGGTGCACCCACACACTGAGACAATGGGGATGTTCTACTGGGAACTCACCAAGACCAGCTGGCCTGGGTCTGGAAAAGCCTGGGACAAAACCGGACTCTCTGAACATAACGGACAATGAGGACTACTGAGAACTCAAGAACAATGGCAATGGGTTTCTGATCCTACTGCACGTACTGGCTTTGTGGGAGCCTAGGCGGTTTGGATGCTCAACTTACTAGACCTGGATGGAGGTGGGGGGTTCCCTGGACTTCCCACAGGGCAGGGAACCCTGATTGCTTTTCGGGCTGAGTGGGGGGGACTTAATTAGGGGAGGGGGAGGGAAATGGGAGGCGGTGGCTGGGAAGAGACAGAAATCTTTAATAAATAAATAAATTTAAAATTAAAAAAAAAGAAAACTACGAATCCCAGAAGGATCCATAGATGTGGGGTGATAGACACCTCTTGTAAAATCTCCCACATGGTACAATTAAAAAAACTGTTAAATTCTTGAATACTAATGTGTTCAGACATTTTATTTATAAAAGAAAAATTTTTTTACCTGCAATGATCGGTTCCTGCCAGTGGTGGTCTCTGTGTTTTTGGAGCCTGTCCTAGAACTAGCTCTGTAGACCAGGCTGGCCTTGAACTCACAGAGATCCTCCTGTCTCTGCCTCCTGAGTGCTGAGATTAAAGGCGTGCACAACTACCGCCTGGCTGGTCTCGAACTCACAGAGATCTGCTTGCCTCTGCTTCCCAAGTGCTGGGATTAAAGGCATGCGTTACCACTGCCTGGCCGGCCTCAAACTCACAGAGATCCGCCTGCCTCTGCTTCCCAAGTGCTGGTATCAAAGGCTTGCACCACCACTGCCCGGCCAAGTCACTTTGTCTCAGACCGAATCTGCCGCTGTGGCAGCTTTTGTTGCAAAACCACAGGTACTTGAGTTTCTGCTAAATTGGGCAGTGGGGTTCCGCTGCAAACTTAGCCAAGGCAGGCAGAATGGGCCTGTGTGGCCGAGTATGTCTCGGACTTGGCACTGGGGCCGGAGTCACGAACTAAAAAACAGCACCCGGGAGGGTGCTGTGTTAGCTAGCGGGCTACCCGCTTGAGTCAGGGGCAAAAATAGCCCATGTTGGACGCCAAAATGTAACGGCGTAAACGAATGCAGACAGATTGTAACAATATATATATATAGCTTTAATGTCGAAATAGACTTACAGAACCACTGTTCCATCGGAGACCAGGAAAGCAGAAGCAATGGCTGGGAGCACGCTCCCCAAATTTATAGGCAGACATTAGCCCGAGGCGAACACGCCCCCCAAGGGGCGGGACCTATCCCTACAATCAGGAATTAACAACCACTGGTCATTAATATTGCTTTATATCAATGGACTCAATTCACCCATAAAAAGACATAGTCTAAAAGAATGGATACAAAATCAGGATCCAGCCTTCTGCTGTATACAAGAAACACACCTCAACCTCAAAGACAGACACTACCTCAGAGTAAAGGGTTGGGAAATGGTTTTCCAGTCAAATGAACCTAAGAAACAAGTGGATGTAGCTATCCTAATATCTAACAAAATTGATTTCAAACTAAAATCAGTCAGAAGAGATGGGGAAGGACACTTTATACTCATAACAGGAACAATTAATTAAGATGCAGTCTCAATCATGAACATCTATGCCACTATACAAGAACACCCACATATGTAAAGAAAAATTTTATATTGATTTTTATTGAGCTCTGCATTTTTCTCTGCTCTTAACCCTGCCTCTCCCCTCCCCCTTAAGCCCTCCCCCAAGGTCCCCATGCTTCCATTTACTCAGGAGATCTTGTCCTTTTCTACTTTCTACTTCCCATGTAGATTAGATCTATGTAAGTCTCTTTTAGTGTCCTCATCATTGTCTAAATTCTCTGGGATTGTGGTTTGCAGGCTTGTTTTTTTTCTTTTTTTCTTTTGCTTTATGTTTAAAATCCACCTGTGAGTTAGTACATATAATTGTCTTTCTGTGTTTGGGTTACCTCACTCAAAATAATGTTTTCTAGCTCCATCTATTTTCCTGGAAAATTCAAAGTGTCATTTTTTTTCTGCTGTGTAGTACTTCATTATGTAAACGTACCACGTTTCCTTATCCATTCTTCAGTCGAGGGGTATTTAGGTTGTTTCTAGGTCCTGGTTACGACAAACAAAGCTGCTATGAACATAGTTAAACATGTCCTTGTGGCACAATAGAGCATCCTTTGGATATATACCCAAAAGTGGTATTACTGATTCTTGAGGAAGGTTGTTTCCTAATTTTCTGATAAATCACCACACTGACATCCAAAAAAGTTGTACAACTTGCATTTCCACCAGCAATGCAGAAGTGTTCCCTTTTCCCCACAACCTCTCCAGCATAAGTTGTCACCAGTGTTTTTGATCTTGGCCATTCTGACAGGCATAAGATGGTATCTCATGGCTGGAGTGGTGGCTCAGTAGTTAAGAGCACTGCTTGCTCTTCTAAAGGTCCTGAGTTCAATTCCCAGCAACCACATGGTGGCTCACAACCATCTGTAATAACATCTGGTGCCCTCTTCTGGCCTGAAGGCATGCTTACAGGCAGAATACTATATACACAATAAATAATTTTTTTTAAAGATGGTATCTCAGAGTTGTTTTGATTTGCATTTCCCTGATGGCTAAGAATGTTGAACATTTCCTTAACATTTCCAAAAATGGTATCCTTTGACCATTTGAGAGTCTTCTTTTGGGAATTCTCTGTTTAGTTCTGTACTACATTTTTAATTGGGTTATTTAGAAATTTTATGTTTAATTTCTTGAGTTCTTTGTATATTTTGGAGATCAGTTCTTTGTCTAACATGGGGTTGATGAAGATCTTTTTTCCATTCAGTAGGCTGCCTTTTTGTCTTATTGACTGTGGCATTTGCTTCACAGAAGATTATCAGTTTCAGGAAGTTCCATTTATTTATTGTTGCTCTCAGTGTCTGAGCTACTGGGGTTATATTTAGGAAGTGTTCTCATGTGCTCATGCATTGAAGGCTACTTTCCACTTTCTCTTCTATCAGGTCGGATTTATATTGAGGTCTTTAATCCATGTGGACTTGAGTTTTGTGCATGGCTATAGATATGGATCTATTTTCATTCTTCTACATGTTGACATCCAGTTATGCCAGCGTTATTTGTTGAAGATACTTTTTTCCATTATATAATTTTAGCTTCTTTGTCAAAAATCAGGTGTTCCTAGGTGTGTGAATTAATATCTGGATCTTTGATTAAAATCCATTGGTCAACCTCTCTGTTTTTATGCCAGTACCAAGCTGTTTTCATTACTGTAGCTCTGTAATAGAGCTTGATGTCAGGGATAGTGATTCCTCCAGAAGTTCCTTTATTGGATGGGAAAGTTTTGGCTATCCTTGGTTTTTTGTTTTTCTATATGAAGTTGATTATTGTTCTTTTAAGGTCTGTGAAAAATTGTGTTGGGATTTTGATGGGGGTTGCATTGAATCTATAGATTGCTTTTGTTAGACTACCCATTTTTATTATGTTCATCCTACCTATCCAAGAGCATGGGAGAGCTTTCCATTTTCTGTTATCTTCTTCAATTTCTTTCTTCAAAGACTTAAAGTTCTTGTTGAATAGATCTTTCACTTCTTTGGTTAGTGTTACCCCCAAGATATTTTGTTATTTGTGGCTATTGTGAAAAGTGATGTTTCTCTGATTTCTCTCTCATCATTTTTAACATTTGTGTATAGGAGGGCTACTGATTTTTTTAGTTGATCTTGTATCCTGCCACATCATTGAAGGTATTTATCAGCTGTAGGAGTTCTCTGTTAGAGTTTTTGGGTTCACTTAAGTATACTATCATATCATCTGCAAATAACAAAAGTTTGACTTCTTCCTTTCCAATTTGAATCCCCTTGATCTCCTTTTATTATCTTATTGCTATAGCCAGAACTTCAAGAACTATGTTGAAGAGATGTGGAGAGAGTGGACAACCTTGTCTTGTTCCTGATTTTAGTGGAATTACTTTGAGTTTCTCTCTATTTAATTTGATGTTGGCTGTCGGTTTGCTGTATATTGCCTATATTTAGATTTTTTTTCCTTGTATCCCTGATCTCTCCAAGACATTTATCATGAAGGGGTGTTGGATTTTATCAAATGCTTTTTCAGCATCTAATGAAATGATCATATGGTTTTTTTCTTTCAGATTATTTATATGATGGATTACATTAAAGATTTTCGTATGTTGAACCAGCCCTACATTCTGAGATGAAGCTGACTTGATCATGATGGATTATTTTTTGGGGTGTCTTCTTGGATTCAATTTCCAAGTATTTTATTGAGTATTTTTTTCTTCCGAAGGTAGAAGCTTTTAATAGAATTATATAAAAATAACACTATTTCAAAACCAGCATAAGGAATTACAGGTATGTTTTCCCTCTCCCTGTATTCAAACATGATTTCTAGCCATTTATAAATTAATGAGGAACGAATACAGAATCAAAGTAGTGGGTCAACAGAAGTGTTGCATTAAAGCCATCAGCCTAGACAACGGGAAACACAAAGTGAACGTGTGCAGAGAAAGCACTTTACTGTGATAGACAGGACACTGCAGGCAAATCAGCAGGCCCTCTGCTTTCAGAATTCAAAAGCTTAATCATTCTGAAGGGGCAGAGACAAAAATATACCGCTGTATAAAGATCAGCCACTTACTGCAGGATTTCTCTGAACTTCAGATTCTAAAGTAAGAAGTTACCCTTTCATATTCTTGTAGATATTAAGTAAGCAAATGATTCCCCTAACCATAACACACAGCTACTTCTATCATTTCAACACCATTTTACTGATAAGAGGGCATTTTCCCCATCTCTCAGTCTCAAATGACTATTCTTCACTTTAAAAAAAAATCAATCAACAATTTATTGGGTCACTATCATTGACTACTGTCACCATTTGGCACCGGTAAGATTTTTACTAGCTTCTGCCACTCTCTTACATAACATTTCAGTGTACGATTGAAATGGCAAGTTCTCTACTCAAACTACAACAACAGATTTAAAGAAGGGGAGCTAAAGCTTTCCAATTGTGTGTTCATTCTTGAGGGGGGGGGACTGCCTTTCAAAGTGATTCATTTTATACAATCTCAGAGAGTCCCAGGATTGCTTCTACGTCTCGGTCTTCTGATAGACCATACCATGGAAATAAAGTACCTACAATCTCCACCACTCCCTGTATTCAATAAACTACACAGTAATGTCTTACAGTTAAAATGCTTTTGGCCACTTAAACATCTACACACATAAATATCTGAAGCTTTAATATTCCAAAGCTGTAGAAGATAGCTATAGGTGCACAGTTAGGCCAGGGATAGGTTTCTCAAACTCGGTACTAGTGATACTTTGGGTTGGGTAATTCCTTCCTGTGAAGAGGAGAGCCAGGCATTACATGGTATTTAGCAGAGCCTGTAGCCTCTACTGATGTCAGTAGCAGCCCACACCCATCTACTTTGTTCACCAAAAAACATCTCCCCACAACTCCAAATGTCTTCTGGGAGCCCAAACTCCACTTGAGACTCACTGGATGGAACCTTCACTATAGACATTATTGCAAACTTGGGGTGCACAAATAAGACAGGACTCTATGCACTATTACTAATGTGAAAGAGTCTAGCAGATCCTCTGCTATTTGTTTATGGTGGGCACAGAGTTTATACAATATACTATTGAACCACATGGCTACCTATGTGTTACTGTCTTTTTTCCTACTAAAAACACTAACTGGCGATGGGGTAGCTAATTCACCAACTACCTTTACATGGACGGATGAGGAAAGCTACAGTTCATAAACCTTTGCTAAGCAGAGGACGGAGAACAGTCAAGGCAAATGCCCTTCTTTCTGAATTTGCAGTCTCTCCTTCTCCACCTGTAAGCGCTCCTTTTCGATCTGCAGTGTCTCAGACTCAAACTTCAAAAACTGCAGCCGATCTTTCTCCAGCTGCAGACGCTCTCGCTCGAGTTTCAACTTCTCCGCTTCTATGTCCTGTGGCTGTAGTATGGACTTCTCCCCCTGGCCTAGGTTGTGCTCTAGGGCGGGTTTCTCAGTGCTAACCACTGCAGCCTCCACTTCTCTCTCTAGATCTGCAGCCGCTCCTTCTCCAGTTGCAGGGGCTCGTGCTCCAGGTCTAGGTGGGCCCTCCTTCTCTATTTGGAGCCGCTCCATTTCCACCTGCAGCCTTTCTGCCTCAATATCCAGTCGGTGTTTTTCCAGCTCCAGTTTCTGTTTCTCTATATTCATGAGCAGATGAGGCTCATCATAAGCGGGACTGGACGGTGTGAAATTGAGGGTGAAAAACTCGTCAATGTGGGGGAAGTCAGGGAGCTCACTTTCCCTCCTGGAATCTGGTATGACAGATGACAACATTTCTTCCTCTTCCTCAGTCTCAAACTCTGGGCTCTGTGGGTCCCTTTCTTCCTCTTCCACTTTGACTTCTGTTAGGGATCTACCTGCATCTCGGAAATCCGCCACATTCTGCCAGTCAAAATTTGCATAATTTTGAAATGCAATTTTTTCATCGAGAGAGAGAGAGAGAGAGAGAGAGAGAGAGAGAGAGAGAGAGAGAGAGATGTCTAAATCAGATGTGGGAAGAGGAAACCCAGAACCAACCAGCTTCATGTTGGCCTTCATTCTATTTTTTTTTCATGAGTGCACGCCAGTTAAGGTACTGTCTCTTCACCTCAGTCCCTGTCCTCTGTTCGCCTTCACCTACAGTGTTGAGTTGCTTGGAAAAAATGACTTCCTTCCTTTTGGTAATTTCTTTCAAAAGGGTCTGAGTTTCCTGAACACTGAAATTGCTTTTCCTTTTCAACTGCTTCATTTTTCAAACTTCAGTGCAGATTTTAATAGCAGGAAAACTTGTGCAAAGAATGCAGAGTATGCTCCAAAGAACAAAGCCCAAGAACAACCCCTTGTCGGCTCTTACCTAAAAATCACTGAGTTTCCATTCATCCAGTCATGGAAGCAGTTTGATATCTGCGACCCCCGCGGCACCATCACAGGATCGCCTTTATTGAGTATTTTTGCATCCATGTTTAAGAATGAGATTGGTCTGTAATTCTCTTTCTTGGTTGAGTCCTTGTGTGGTTTTGGCATCAAGGTAACTGTAGCATCATAAAAAGAGATTGGCAATGTTCCTTTTGTTTCTAATATGTGGAACACTTTGAGGAGTATAGAGTTATTAGCTCTTCTTGGAAGTTCTGGTAGAATTTGCGCTAAAATCATCTGGCCCTGGACTTTTTGTTGTTGTTGTTGGGAGGTTTTTGATCACAGCTTTAATTTTCTTGCAGTTTATAGGTCTATTTAAATTGCTCACCTGGTCTTGATTTAATTTGGGTATATGGTATCTATCCAGAAAATTCTCCATTTCTTTTATGTTTTCAGTTTTGTGGAGTACAAGGTTTTGTAGTATGACCTAATTATCCTCTGAATTTCCTCAGTGTCTATTGTTATGTCCTCCTTTTCATTTCTGATTTTGTTAATTTGGATGTGCTCTCTCTGCCTTTTGACTAGTTTGGATAAGTGTTTGTCTATATTTTTTTATTTTCTCAAAGAACCAGCTCTTTGTTTCATTGATTCTTTGTATTGTTTTCTTTGTTTCCGTGTTGTTGCTTGCAGCCCTCATTTGGATTATTTCCTGTCTTCTACTCCTCCTGGGTAAGTCTGCTTCTTTTTGTTCTAGAGCTTTCAAGTGTCCTGTTAAGTCTCTAGTGTGAGCTTTCTCCGTTTTCTTTATGCGGGCACTTAGTGCTACAAACTTTCCTCTTAGCACTGCTTTCATAGTGTCTCATAGGTTTGGTTATGTTGTGCCTTCATTTTTGTTTAATTCTATGAAGTCTCTAATTTCTTTCCTTATTTCTTCCCAGGTGTGGTTCAGTAGTTCACTGTTTAATTTCCATGAGTTTGTAGGCTTTCTGAGAGTAGTATTGTTGGTAAATTCTAACTTTAATCTATGGTGATCCAATAAGACACAGGAGGCTACTCCATTTTTTTTTTTTTTGTATCTGTGGAGGTTTGCTCTGTTACTGAGAATGTGGTCAGTTTTAGAGAAGATTCCACGAGGTGCTGAGAAGAAGGTATATTCTTTCCTGTTTGGGTGGAATGTTCTATAGATATCTGTTAAGTCCATTTGATTCGTGACATCTGTTAGTTGTCTCATTTTTCTGTTAAGTTTCTGTCTGGTTGACCTGTACAGTGGCAAGAGTGGAGTGTTGAAGTCTTCTACTATTAATGTATGTGGTTTAGTGTACAATTTAAGTTTTAACAATATTTCTTATACATATGTGGGTGCTCTTGTATTGGGGCATAGATGTTCAGGATTGAGACTACATCTTGATGAATTGTTCCTGTTATGAGTATAAAGTGTCCTTCTCCATCTCTTCTGACTGATTTTAGTTTGAAATCAATTTTGTTAGATATTAGGATAGTTACACCCACTTGTTTCTAAGTTCATTTGATTGGAAAACCATTTCCCAACCCTTTACTCTGAGGTAGTGTCTGTCTTTGAGGTTAAGGTGTGTTTCTTGTATACAGCAGAAGGCTGGATCCTGATTTTGTATCCATTCTTTTAGACTATGTCTTTTTTATGGGTGAATTGAGTCCATTGATATTAAGCAATATTAATGACCAGTGGTTGTTAATTCCTGGTATTTTTTGGTTGTAGTGTTTGTATGTTTCCCTTCTTTCAGTTGTGCTGGGGGGTTATCAGGTGCTTGTGTTTTGTGGGTGCAGTTATCTTCCTTGGGTTGAGATTTTCCTTCTAGTACTATTTGTAGTGCTGGTTTTGTGGATACATATTCTTTAAATCTGGGTTTGTCATAGAATATCTTGTTTTATCCATCAATGGTGATTGAAATCTTTGCTGGTATAGTAGTCTGGGCTTGCATCCATGGTCTCATTGTGTCTTTAGCATATTGACCCAGGACGTTTGGCTTTCATGGCTTCCATTGGCAAGTTGGGTGTAATTTTGATAGGTTTACCTTTATATGTTACTTGACCTTTTTCCTTTACAGCTCTTAATATTCTTTCTTTATTCTGTATGTTTTGGGTTTTGATTATTATATGGAGAGGGGATTTTTTTTTGATCCAGTTT
This sequence comes from Microtus oregoni, assembly GCF_018167655.1. Classification (NCBI taxonomy): domain Eukaryota; kingdom Metazoa; phylum Chordata; class Mammalia; order Rodentia; family Cricetidae; genus Microtus; species Microtus oregoni. Next base: position 54,438,340 of record NW_024543065.1, on the reverse strand, counting down.
ACTTGGTGTTCTGTAAGCTTCTTGTACCTTCACTGGGATATTCTTCTTTAGGTTTGAAAAGTTTTCTTCTATGATTTTGTTGAATATATTTTCTGTGCCTTTGAGCTAGAGTTCTTTTTCTTCTTTTAACGCTATTATTCTTAGGTTTGATCTTTTCAAGGTGTCCCAGATTTCCTGAATGTTTTGTGTTAAAAATTTGTTAGATTCAATGTTTTCTTTGATCAATGAGTCTATTTCCTTTACAGTATCTTCAACACCTGAGATTCTTCCTTCTATCTTTTGTATTCTGTTGGTTATACTTGTCTCTGTAGTTCCTATTCATTTACCCAGATTTTCCATATCCAAAATCCCCTCAGTTTGTGTTTTCTTTATTGCCTCTATTTTAATCTTCAAGTCTTGAACTGTTTGCTTCACTTGTTTAATTGTTTTTTCTTGGTTTTCTTTGAGGAATTTATCTATTTCTTCCAATTTTTGTGTTTTCCTCCATTTCTTTAAGGGAGTTTTTCATTTCCTCTTTAAAGGTCTCCGTCATTTTCATAGAGTTACATTTAAAGTTGTTTTCTTCAGCTTCTTCTGGGTTAGGATGATCAAGTCTTCCCGTTGTATGACCACTGAGTTCTGGTGTTACCATGTTGCTTTTCAGGTTGTTAGAGGAGTTCTTGCACTGGCACCTACCCATCTCTTTCTTCAAATGAGGCTGGCAGTGTCTTTGCATCTTGGTCCAATTCTTGCAGTTGCTATCTGAGTGTTTGGGAGTTTTTCTTAGTCTGCTATGTACTGTCAATGCCGGTGTCTCAAGAAGCCTCTGAGGTCTCTCTAAGCCTGCTCTCTTAGCCTTCTCTCCTGGATTGTTCTCTTGGATCTCCCTTAATTTCCTCAGTATTGTAGCAAGCTCTTGGTCCCCTCAGTATTGTAGGAAGCTGTGTTTCAGAGTTCCACCAGGGTTGTAGGAGGATAGCCAACTTTGGGTTTGGGTGAAGCTTGTAGTTTGCAGGGTTCAGTGTATGGGGTTGGGTAATGTGGGAGCCTACCTTCAGGGAACTCTCCTACTGGCTGGCCAAAAAAGCCTGGGGAGTTGGAGGAGGGGTCTGTGGTTTTGTCCCACTGTGGAGGTACTAGAGAGAGGAGTGTCCTGCCACATGACTGTTCACTCACCTCTAAAGTCTCCTCAGAATTGGAGCAAGCTGTGTTTCAGAGTTCTACCAAGGTTGCAGGAGGATAGGCAAGTTTAGCGGTGTGGGGGGCTAGTAGCTTGGAGGGTCGGGTTGGCTGGATGGGGTTGGGTAGTGAGGAACTTACTTGCCCAGAACTCCTCTTTCCCCTTTGATCTTTGCTTAGGTGTCATTTGATGGCTGTTCTACCCCAAACCTTCAGGGGCTCTTTGCAATCACGGGTCTCGTTCCAATGACTCTGCTTCATCTTCATGGCCCTGCAGTATATGGCAGTTTCACCCCTGGTTGGCATTATCACAGTCTAGACAGAGTCCTCTTTTTTGGAGGGGACCTTTGAGCTGCCACTAGGAGCTGGCATTTTGTCTGCCATGGGAAACTTTTTTCATTTGACCCTTTAAATGCCATACTCAGCAGATCTCTGGAGAGCTTTTGGGGGCCATTTCTTGAACATATATCTGACTTTAAATACACTTTATTTGTTTTTAGTTACTTGTTCCATTTCAACCTTGAAAGCATGCACAGAAAGCGAAATAAAGCTCATCCCTATCTGTAAATCACATTTGTTTTTAGTATGACTGCAAGCAATGTTCTGAGCACTTTAAGGAATTTTATCATTTATGAAGTGGCTGACTATTAGCCTGTATGTCCTAATTATAGTCTAAATATCAAAATTCTTGAACAGAAGCACTTTTAGTATGTAAATAAAACTTCAAATCGTAAAAGAGTTCATAGAGATACTGGGAACTTTACAAAACCATGCATATAGTTCACAGAGGGATTGGGATCCTCATTTTTTTTTATCTTTTCATAGTACACCAGTATAGAGCATCACAGTTTCTTGTCTCAGTTTGTCAAAACTGAGCTAAAGCTGAACAAAGTCAACAAAGACGAAGAGGCCAGATATACGTTTTCAAGTCAGCCTCTGTGGGCCTGAGTAGACTTAGGCAGGGCGAGACAACCGATAGGCTTCGTGCCAAAATGAGTAGGCCATTATCTCGCTGCGTCATAAGACAGACATATCTCAGTTCATGGTGTTCTAGTGGTGGGTCTGACTCCTTATCTTCTCATTTTCTTCCCCATATGTTTAATTTTTCTTTTATCCTTTTTCATCCTAGTTCACCCTATTTCTTGAGCTTCTGATGTTCTTTATCTAGAACAATACAGCTCACTGCTATCTCAGTATATCCGAACCTCTGGCAAGACCCTATCTCATGACATTAAACTTCTGTTGGTCTTTTTAAGTCATATTTTCAGTCAGAAGACCAACTAGGGATGCCAGTCCCCAGTAGCGATTGTCAAGCTGGCATCCATCAAAACCTGGCCAGACAGAGGCAGAGGTCCTCAGCCAAGAGGAGACCTGGGATGACTTTTTCTTTTTGAGACAGCGTCCTTTCAAAGCTTCCCTACTTGGTTCTCTTTCTGGCAGCATTTCTGTCTGGGTATTTTAAATGGAGTTCTGAGGCCTAGTCCTCGGGGTCCTGAGTATGTGTATTCTATTAGCTCAGGTATGTACCTGTTTAAAGTAAAAACTAGAATTCTCAGAACTACTGGAAGTACCTTTTCATGTGTCCAACCTCTGATGTTTGCAGACCCAATGAATTTTGAGATCGTCCAAGGACAAGCATTTTGGTTTAAACTGTGACATCATTGTGAGATGAACCTAGAGAGGAGAAAATCTTTCTTTAGCCCCATTTTAAAAAGAGCAAAAAGATACTGAGCACAGCAAGCAAACCTCATTTATGTTGCCTTAATTGAGGGATGAAATCTGTTTTTAGTCATCTTAGTGTTTTTAGTGATGTGTCTCCCCTTATCTCTCTGGCTGCTCAGGCCTTATATGGAAGAACATGACAAAGGTAAAAGAGAGAACCCTGCGTTCCCCATCTGTACAGTCTTCAATTGTATTTTTCCTTCCATATAGGTGCATGAAAGTACAGCTTTAATATCCTAGTTACCAAATGGATGTCATTTTGAATCCTATTTGTTTAAAATAAACCGTTTGGTAAAAAATGTCTCTTTCCTCATTTTTAATTCTTTTCCTCAGGGCAAGAATCATTGCATAAAATACATCCTAACTGATGATATCTCTGGAACCCACTGTTATTTTTTTTTAAAAAGCTTTTTCTTTCAAACAAGAGTTGAATCCAATTTACACATACAGTATGCTGTAGTAAAATAAGATCATGATTACCTATGTATAGATTTTCACTATATACCCTCACGCTATAATGAGTTTTAGGTTAACTTTGGTTACAGATTTTTTTCTTTTTCCAGACAAGGTTTCTTTGTGTATCTTTGGAGTCTGTCCTCAAACCCATTTTGTAGACTAGACTAGTCTCAAACTCACAGAGATTCACCTGCCTCTGCCTCTAGAGTCGTGGGATTAGAGCTAGGAGGAAACTTTTAAATAAGCATTCTGCGTGAGAGCTCAGGGGACCATAACCCAATCCCAGAGTCAGCTTGAACTGCAAAAACAACATTTTAATATCCATATCTAAAAGACTCCTGGTTTCCCATAAAACTGAATCCAGTCCTGGAGAAGGGACCATGTTCAAGCTGAGAACAAAGGCTTAGAGATAAGATTCTTTAAAAAAATATATCATTTATTTATTTTACACCCCATTGGCATCCCTCCTCCCTTCCCAGCTTCTCCCATCCTCCCTCCATTCCCACCCCTCATTCCATTCCTCCCTTTCTGTTCAGGAAAGGACTTAGTCCTCTGGTGGAACTCCTAACAGTGGAAAAAGAGGGCATTTCTGATTCTTTGCCTGGCTTGTGAGATAAGAACTGTTTGAACTCTGGGTATAGACAGAGGACACTGCAGAGGGGAGCTGAGAGACTCACCAGCCAGTGAGGAGTGTGCTCATGCTGCAGCTGGCTACTCCTTCCCTGTCTCCCTCTCCTGCTCCCTCCAACCCCAGGCTTCTACATCTGCACAAAACTCATGGACACACCAGAAACACAGATCCATCAAACAGTAATTTATAAAGACGAACATTCATGCAGTCATGTGGGACCAGACAAAAAGAAACATTTGTTGTCCACCATCATTCATACACCCAACAGCTGATTTCCATCTTGGTTCTCCAGGAGGGCCAGTGGCATCCATGTGGTCCCCTGTCTTCAGCTTTTCCACAAAACCAGAAATGCATGCTACAAACAGGATCCTTACCTACACCTCTGGTGGTTTTCTGACCTCTTTTCTCACAGTCCAGGCATTGAGAAGCTGCCAGCAGCTCCCTCCAAATGTTGGCCTATCTGATTCCTCAGCTCCCAGTATGTTGGAGCCTCCAGGGTCCCAATGAAAAGATGGCAATGAAAAGATGGTGGATCTGTTTTTTCCAGAATGGTTAGGGTATCACAATCCAGGTAGAGGCATGTGTGCCCCACAGTCTTCTCTGGAGACCTCAGGGTTACCTCTAGAACCTGCCATTTCTGTCTATCATGTGGAGTTTTCTATTAAACATCTATATGCCATATTCCTCAGATCTCCGAAGAGTTTGAGGATGATCTATTACATATATCTGAAAAACCAACTTGTTGTTTTTAGTGACTTGCTTTAGGCTCAGCCTTGAAAACACATACAGGAGACTCAATAAAGCTTATCACTAAAGAAATTACAAAACAGTTTATGAAATAGTAACTGTTTTAAGATTAGGATTTTAAAGTTTTTATTTCTGTTAAGTTTGAGTCTTAAAGATTTGAAAATTGAGGTTGAAAAATTTGAATTGGAGATTCTTCAGCATCTAAATAAAACTTTAATCCAAAAGATGCAGTAAACTTTAAATGCAAATGCAGTCCAAAGAAAGAATGGGGACTTTCCTCATCTTTTTAATAGTGGACCCTTTACCCTTAGTCAACATGGATGCTAACTATGTGGTTGTTACTCAAAATGTCTATTCACTTAGTAAATCTATTTTTTAAACACGAGCGAAATCCAAATTACATGTATAGTATATTCTAAAGAAAAGTTGAATCCCATATATGATAAATTGTAGCAAGGAAAGATTGCCCATGTATAGATGTTTTCAATATAAGCCTTTTAATATAGACTTAAGCCGAATTTTTATTCTTACAAACTGTGAGGTGGAGCCTACAGCATAGTCTTAAGAGAATTACGAGAGTAGAGTGCAGACCAATCATAGAGATGAAAGAGTTTTCAGCATGGGAAGTGGGGAATCCCTAGAAATAAGAGATTTTAGAAGTGAAGAGTACAGCAAGTTTACATAGAAGTGGTTTCGATCATTTCTTTCTGCAGTGGCAGAAGTTGTTACCATAGGAGAGAATTTGAAAATCAAGCATGCCGACCAATCTCTGGCCATTGATTGAGCTGCATTGAGGCCAAGCTGTTTGGAATCCAGGGAGGAGAGAGATCAGCTCCCAGAAGGAAAGTCCTGGAATTCTATAAGCTCAGGAGGGAGCTGAGATGGAGAGAGCATAGTGGCTGTGGACTGCAGGCAGCTCCTGGGGGAGGGGGAACAATGAAAGGTTCTTAGGTGGGAATCAGTTCCTAGGAGGAGTCAAGAGAAAGCAGAGCTGAGGCGGATAAAGTGTTGTTGTGACAAGAATTTCCACTGGGGCATCACAGAGCAGAGTGGGAAACTTGTCAGAGAGAAAAATGTTCTGGAACAAGGGGGAAGGCATCCCTTGTTGACATGTAGCCAGGAGGGGGGAAGGGGAGACAAGAGAGGAGAGAGGGGAGAGGGGAGAGGAGAAAGGGGAGATGAGAGAGGGGAGGGGGGAGGGAAGAGGGGATGGGGAGAGGGGAGAGAAGAGAGAGAGGAGAAAGTGAGCAGCTGAAGATTTTTGGGAAAAAGACAGATTAAGTGTCTTTAGTGGAAATAAGGTCCCACGTGGGCATAACCTGACGGGTGTGGCAGGCCAGAGTGGAGAAATGCAAGGTGAGTGTCCAGGCGGGTGGACAGAGGGCATAGAAGGCTCTAGGAGTAAGAGAAAAACTCTCTCTCCTGCAGGAGAGAGAGAGAGAGAGAGAGAGAGAGAGAGAGAGAGATCTCGTCTATGCCAAGCCCATGGTCTCCTCTCAGCTTTAGCTATGGTGTGAGAATATTTTCAAAAACTAAAAAAGATGCACGCAAAGAGGCCTGGGGCTGCCCACAGCACAGGTGGGAAGAGCAGAGGATGTGGGAATCGGCTCTAACTAGGAACAAGGTCCAGGATGGGGAAGCCGGCAGTTCTGCCGCACTGCGACTCTGGCTAGACATTCCGAGAATTCAGTTTCTGCTGTCGGTTTTGCACTTCACCTGAGCACAGGGTAGTGACAGGTGAGCACAGGGTCTTTAGATTATGTCACTTGGAATGTGACAGGTGGAAAATGGACGGGCACTTGGAGGGTGTTCTCCAGCACCGTTTGGCATCAGTGCCTGCCGAGAGGAGGACCAGGACTGAAGAAAGAGCACAAGATGAGACCGTGCCACAGAGAGCAAGAGCCTCGAAGCTGTATTTCCTGGCAGTCCAGGCAGGGCCCGATGTCTTCAAACACCTGTCATTATGATTTCAAGGGCGAAATTGTTAGAATGGCTTAGAACCTCAGCGTTCCACTGTGACCAAAGTGTTGGGATTATAAAAGTTCAATTTCAGGGCAAGCAAAATGGCTCTCCAGTGAAGGTGTCCATCAATGACCATACAGACTGGAGATTGATCCCTGGGACTCACATGGTGTGAAAGAAGTGAGCTGCCCTGCAAGTTGTTCTCTGAACTCCGCCTGCCCATGTGCCCCTCCCCCGCCTGAAACCGATGAAAATGTAACAAAGAAAAAACCCTTCATTTTTAAATGTGACAGTGCTCTGTGATGTGGGCTGAGCTGTTTTTGACTTCATTTGCAGTTGATATGAGTGGTTGTGATTCTCTTACCACCTCTGACTGTACTTTGCCTTCCTACCAGCACCCAACTCTCCTAGTGAGAATGGTTCAGTATGTTATACCGGTCATAATCACAAGGTGGCAGCACAGCCTCATTGGTGTTTCCTAGTGAGTCAATCAGGTAGGTGAGCCTTCATCCAGTGAGTGTTGGAGATGTCTGCAGAGACCCAAGGCCAAACTTTGGACTGAGCTCTGGGGTCCTGCTGAGGAGAGAGAAGAGGGATTGTAGGACTCATGAGGTCAGGAACATCTCAGGAAAATCCACTTGTATGGCTAGCCTGGCTCATGGGAACTCAGAGTCTGAATCAACAACCAGGGATCCTGCATGGGACTGATCAGTGCATGAAAGTAAGCGACAGTTGTGTAGCTTGGCCTATACTTGGCAATGGGAGCAGGGCCGTCCCTGATGCTTTTTTGGCTGACTCTTGGGCATCTCCTCCCCATGCTGGACTGCCTTGTCCAGCCTGCATACAGGGGGAGGCACTGCATCTTAAGGCATCTTAATGTGCCATGCTTTGTTGAATGCCCTGGCAGGCCTACCCACCGCTGAGTGGGGGTGGCAGAGGGTGTGAGGAGGGAAGGAGAGGAGAAAGGGGAGGCTGGCGTCAGGATGTGAAACAAATAATAAATAAAAAGGGTAGAGTATGTGACCAGGTCTACTGACCCCACTGGGTCCCTGCAGAGTAACAGAGTTTTGGTGCCTGTGAACCACTCACATCTAAAATTGGAAGACACTTTAGAAGAGAGCTTGTCAGACTTTAATGTGTTTACAAGCAGCACAATAACCACACAAGGTTACTGTTTAAATAGAGTCTCTGATATTTCTAGTGGGACCTGAAAGCCTCCCTCCCTCCATTCACCCTCTCTTCCTGCTCCTTCCTCCCCCTCCATTCCTTCCTCCCTTCATTTCCCCCTTCCTTCCCCTCCCTCCCACCCAACATACCTGGTCTCTTTGCTGCTTTGGTCTTCCTGTGTCCCCTAGGCTGGTCCTGGACACCTTCACTCCTAATGCAGATGAAATTTGGGAATGCATCACTGCTGGGTGGGGGAATCATACTTTAATAACAAGGGTTTAATGATCACTTTAGAGATGGATTTTCATTGCACCTGCTTTGATGTATGGATGAAGTGAGAATGAAGTCTGGAGGGAGAATCTGACTTGTCTGGTGTAGCTATGACTTTAATATACAATATTTTCTTTCATTTTTTAAGGGAGGCCTTCAATGTGCAGCTTTGGTTGCGTTGGAACTCACTACATAGATCACAGATATCCCCTGCCTCTGCCTCCCAA